>NC_086445.1:724172499-724479341 GCF_028390025.1 Pseudophryne corroboree
TCTCGAGCGGCCCGCCGTGGCACGTTCGCTAAACACTTGTGCTAGGCGGCTACGTGGTCCTCAGTACACACGTTAATTAGATTCTATGCCTTTGATACTTTTGCCTCCCAGGATGATTCCTTTGGATGCCGAGTTCTTATACCTGCTAAGGCGCATCCCCTCCCTTGAGGAACTGCTTTAGGACATCACCAGATGTTTCCCTGTGGAAACCAATGTACCCTGCTGCAGAAAAGGAGATTTATGGTAGACTTACCATTGTTAAATCTCTTTATGCGAAGTACATTGGGTTCCACAGGGCACCCACCCTGATGCACCTAGCTTCTATGGGTTTGTATGGCATTAGCTGCTGGTCCCTTCTCCTGTCGTGAGAATGTGGTTCTATGTGACTAACATCTGCCTTCTCTTTTGCCTGCTCCTACATTGGACTGGTTAACAAAACAGAGCTCACGGTGCCGGGAGGAGGGGTTATAGAGGAGGCCCCACAATGCATCATGGGACGGCCTAAAGCTTTAGCCTGTTGGTGCCTCTCTGGATCAAGATCCACTCTACACCTGATGTTTCCCTGTGGAACCCAATGTACTTCGCAGAAAGAGATTTAACAGTGATAAGTCTACCATAAATCTCCTTTTTTGTATCCCTCTTATGATTACTTATATATTATTTCTAAAGTATTTGTCTGTGTTTTGCACGTGTATATAGCTCACTCGTAATTTTTTTGATAATCGCCTTTTTTGAATAAACAAAAACAGTATCTTTAAAACTGAATACATTATAGGTAGAGTGCCCCTGTAAGAGAGTTCTTCTCATATAATTTCTTGGATAGTTCTGTCATTTTTAGAGAAACCAAACAGAAGCTGTTAACATCCTATTTCCCTAAAGCAAACTGAGTTTACATTTTATCTTTTAATAACAAATACATTATGAGTAATTTGGATTGTTAAGAGTTTCTGAAGTTTAGTTTCTGCAGTTTTTAATTGTTCTTGTAATTTTTATTGGTATTTTATAAATAAAAACAATGTTTAATTCTGTAGATGTTAATTGAAATTGACACCTTTTTTCAGGTATAGCTACAATATTACCACTTTTGTTATATGTGTGTGTATCTAATACATGTGTCGTGATAGAGAAAATCAGATATTTTTAACTGAATTCAGAATTCCTAAATAAGGTGAAAACACATTCACATGACAAATGCAGACAATGGGGGAAATTTACTAAGCTCCCGATTTTGACCGAGATGCCGTTTTTTCATCAAAGTGTCATCTCGGTAATTTACTAAGCACTAATCACGGCAGTGATGAGGGCATTCGTAATTTTTTGCAAGTTCAGGTAAAAAATTACGAATGAATACACCATCGGTCAAAACGCGGCTGTTTAAGTATGAATCTCGGTCATTTACTAAGAAGTGCAAAGCAAAAAAAGAACAAACACTGCCGTGAAAAATTACAACTCGTAAAAAAGTGCTAAAAAAAAACAGACCTGCTTTTTTTATTGGTGATTGGATAGGCATGCACGGATCCATGAGATCCGTGCATGTATATCAGTGGGAAGGGGTGGGAAAGTGCTTATTTTTTCAAAAAAAATTGCGTGGGGTCCCCCCTCCTAAGCATAACCAGCCTCGGGCTCTTTGAGCCGATCCTGGTTGCAGAAATATGGGGAAAAAATGACAGGGGTTCCCCCATATTTAAGCAACCAGCATCGGGCTCTGCGCCTGGTCCTGGTCCCAAAAATACGGGGGACAAAAAGAGTAGGGGTCCCCCGTATTTTTAAAACCAGCACCGGGCTCCACTAGCTGGACAGATAATGCCACAGCCGGGGGTCACTTTTATATAGTGCCCTGCGGCCGTGGCATCAAAAATCCAACTAGTCACTCCTGGCCGGGGTACCCTGGGGGAGTGGGGACCCCTTCAATCAAGGGGTCCCCCCCCCCCAGCCACCCAAGGGCCAGGGGTGAAGCCCGAGGCTGTCCCCCCCCATCCAATGGGCTGCGGATGGGGAGGCTGATAGCCTTTGTTATAAAAGAAAAGATATTGTTTTTAGTAGCAGTACTACAAGGCCCAGCAAGCCTCCCCCGCATGCTGGTACTTGGAGAACCACAAGTACCAGCATGCGACGGAAAAACGGGTCCGCTGGTACCTGTAGTACTACTACTAAAAAAATACCCAAAAAAAGACAAGACACACACACCGTGAAAGTATAATTTTATTACATACATACACACATACATACATACTTACCTTAAGTTCCCACGCAGGTCGGTCCTCTTCTCCAGTAGAATCCAAGGGGTACCTGTTGAAGAAATTATACTCACGAGATCCAGGGGTCCAGGCTCCTCGGGAAATCCAGGGGTAATCCACGTACTTGCATAAAATAAGAAAACGGAAAGCCGAGCCACGAACTGAAAGGGGACCCATGTTTTCACATGGGACTCCTTTCCACGAATGCCAGAAACCCACTCTGACTGATGTCTAAGTGGGTTTCTTCAGCCAATCAGGGAGTGCCACGTTGTAGCACTCTCCTGATCGGCTGTGTGCTCCTGTACTGAGTGACAGGCGGCACACGGCAGTGTTACAATGTAGCGCCTATGCGCTCCATTGTAACCAATGCTGGGAACTTTCTGCTCAGCGGTGACGTCACTTTAGGTCAACCGCAGGGCAGAAAGTTCCCAGCATTGGTTACAATGGAGCGCATAGGCGCTACATTGTAACACTGCCGTGTGCCGCCTGTCACTCAGTACAGGAGCACACAGCCGATCAGGAGAGTGCTACAACGTGGCACTCCCTGATTGGCTGAAGAAACCCACTTAGACATCAGTCAGAGTGGGTTTCTGGCATTCGTGGAAAGGAGTCCCATGTGAAAACATGGGGCCTCTTTCAGTTCGTGGCTCGGCTTTCCGTTTTCTTATTTTATGCAAGTACGTGGATTACCCCTGGATTTCCCGAGGAGCCTGGACCCCTGGATCTCGTGAGTATAATTTCTTCAACAGGTACCCCTTGGATTCTACTGGAGAAGAGGACCGACCTGCGTGGGAACTTAAGGTAAGTATGTATGTATGTGTGTATGTATGTAATAAAATTATACTTTCACGGTGTGTGTGTGTCTTGTCTTTTTTTGGGTATTTTTTTAGTAGTAGTACAACAGGTACCAGCGGGCCCGTTTTTCCGTCGCATGCTGGTACTTGTGGTTCTCCAAGTACCAGCATGCGGGGGAGGCTTGTTGGGCCTTGTAGTACTGCTACTAAAAACAATATCTTTTCTTTTATAACAAAGGCTATCAGCCTCCCCATCCGCAGCCCATTGGATGGGGGGGGACAGCCTCGGGCTTCACCCCTGGCCCTTGGGTGGCTGGGGGGGGGGACCCCTTGATTGAAGGGGTCCCCACTCCCCCAGGGTACCCCGGCCAGGAGTGACTAGTTGGATTTTTGATGCCACGGCCGCAGGGCACTATATAAAAGTGACCCCCGGCTGTGGCATTATCTGTCCAGCTAGTGGAGCCCGGTGCTGGTTTTAAAAATACGGGGGACCCCTACTCTTTTTGTCCCCCGTATTTTTGGGACCAGGACCAGGCGCAGAGCCCGATGCTGGTTGCTTAAATATGGGGGAACCCCTGTCATTTTTTTTCCCATATTTCTGCAACCAGGATCGGCTCAAAGAGCCCGAGGCTGGTTATGCTTAGGAGGGGGGACCCCACGCAATTTTATTTATTATTTTACAGTGTTTAATTAAAAAAAATAAATAAATAAACCCCAGCACGGATCACACAGATCCGGCCGAGATTGATTGTAAAAAAAGTCGGCAGTGTTTTGCTAATCACTGCCGTAAAAATAGGTAAAAAACCACGAATGACATCGACATCGGAAGAAAAGAAAAACCCGAATACGACAGCTTAGTAAATCCATCGTAATCAATTCAAAAAGTTGCAGTTTTACACTGTCGATGTCATTCGTGATTGAACTTTGACCTTTTTTCGGAAATTACGAATATTAGTAAATTTACCCCAATGTTTAAAATTTGAGGAATAGTGTATTTTTTACGGGGAGGGCATTGTGTTTTATTATCCACACCTAGGGACGCATTTGCCATATGAGCTTTTGGGTACAGTAACAACAAGTCACTTAACTCAGTGAACACAGGCATTACAGATGACTCAAAATGTGGTCATATGTGTCCTTTTCACTGGGCACTAATAGACACGATCTGAGGGGAACGTCAGCCGCAACCATATCACCGCAGCGGGCGGCAGTGGACCCCTGACTGCAGCAAGACCACAGCACCCCCAGGAAGCCAGTGCTGTTAGACACGGTAAATGAGGTATGTTATTGCATATGATAACAAGAAATATTATACTGTCTTGCAGAGTATGGGACACAAATTACTGTCACAAAGGTTCACACTATACAGTAGCTTAGCTGCAAATAGCTTATATAAATGATCAGCATTGTAGAACAAATGATATAAATAGCAGAGCAATACTCTAGCATAGCAATACTGCTATGTGTCAAATCTCAGCAGGGTTCAAAAGTGGAAATGTACAGTACTTTTACTACAGAACACTACTAGATGAAAGAAATTGGCAGAACAGATAACAGTACAGAATACACCTGACAGTGCAATATTTTATCACACAAGACAATAATAGCATGTTGATTGTGGTGTCAAAAGACAGTTATTATGACAGAAGCCATTATAAGACAAATGTATTTGGTAATTCAGGAACGCAGAGCTATACCTACCATAAGGTAGGATGGGTAGTTTGCTTAACCCATTCATTAAGGTAACAGAAAATCACTCTTTCCAGAATGCATTGTGACCTCTTTTCCAATTTTACAAGAATCCAGCACAGAGAATCGTACAAACATCAATAAAGTTAGATAAATACAAGTGTATTGATAGATATTGGGGATATGTAAAGATGAAGTAGTTTATGGTAAATGAACAGAAGTCAAAATTTAATGCATACTGACCTTGGAACATGGTTCCAAAAGTATAATAATCTCCTACATCTTCATTCCACTTGTCTATTTATTATTCTTCCCACTATATTGCAATTGGAGATGTGCGCGAACCCCTATTTTTGGATCTGGATTCATTTTTGAGTTTTGGTTCTGGTTTTGCAAAACCACTATCATGTTTTTTGGTTTTGGATTCAGATTTATTTATTTTTAAGCTAAAAACAGCTAAAATCAGGAAATTTAGGACTAGCATTGTTGCTGTGGTATTAGTAACCTCAATAACATTCATTTCCAATCAATTTTGACCACAGGTGATGGCAATCATACATTACCAGGAAAGTCCAGGAACAGAGCATTTTCTCCCTCATGGAGAGGGTCAGGTAGGCAAGTATGCTTTAAATACGAATTATCAAATACACCTGCATACCTTCTGATGAAACCGTAATACTTGTGAGCACAGAGAAACACGTTAAGGGAATTACCCACTGCCTATGTACGGTCCAGACCACCCAGATTACCCAGATCATCTGCAGGCCTGAGGACACCTCTAAGAATTTACTCGCTATAGCCAGGAGCCGCGCTCCCACTCTCCTGCTGGTACTGCTGCTGTCAACCTGCTGTTACTGCTGTCACCGCCGCTCTCATTCTGGTCCACCGCATCATCATACAGTAAGCCGGCTGTGCTGAGATCTACTATGGGTATTGGTGAGCTACATCTTGGCAGTGGGGAGGGCACGCATAAGCGCTGACTCGGTGAACCTACCAAGTATCCTGCAAGCTCTCTAATATAATATCAGCTGATTTACCATTGATGGTTTGGGCACACTTCTTGGAATTAAACAATCCAACTGGGAGTTACAAATTGCACTCTGTTGTGCTTAATCATCCTATATTGGAGCTCCATCTAAAAACTAACTGTGGACTGTTTATCTGTATTGGTGGCATATGGACTGACAGCATGCAGTGGATAATTGATAAGTGTAATGTATCGTTACATATTTATTGCATTTATTCATATATATCTTTTAATACATCTTATTAAAAAATTGTCTGCTGACAAATGAAATTTTATCTCAGCGCTCCCTTGTGAGATATATATATATATAGTGAGGAATGTTAGGTCCGGCACTCGCAATAACGAATTAACAGCATGTCGGGTGCCCCATTAACACCTATGGCTAGGTGTAATATATAGAAAAGGCAAAATTGGCACTCCGGGCTTGGTCCAATAAATCACACACAGACAGGTGTATGCTGGTCAACGTTTCAGGGACCGTTCTCCCTTTTATCAAGACATGAATAATGAAACAAAAAAACAACATTTAAATAGACTCACCACACGTGGAAAGACAGCCTCCGCTCCGTCCAGCTGGAGTCCGGTGACGTCATCGGCGCGACACTGCGCCGGCGCTCCGTTCTCACTGGATAGGTGCGGTCAGCTGGTACATGATGACTGTTACCTAGAGACCTGTGTAAACAAAACAAAACAGCGTGCAAAATGTAAAAATCCAATACTGCCTTTGCTGACAATGTCTATGCGGGAAGAGATCGCAGCATACCTTATGTAATTAACTCATCAGGTGCTGCATCTATCTTATTAGTCAGACGGAAAAAAACAATACATAGACTAATAGCATACTATTGGATTAAATAAAAACATATAATCTACCTAGGAGGGAAGAAATGACATAATAGTTTACTATAGAATATAGATACTAATAATCTCTGAATAAACATGTAGTTTAAATAGACAACCCTATAAGCAAAGGAATTGCCATCAGCAGTCACTTATAAATACTCATAGCAGTCTCTGTAACGGATGAATATGATCAAATGTAAAAATCAATACGATAATATGTAATTAAAGAAAACAGTTGTAGCTCAACATTTCATTTAGACCCCACGGCTTGACAGTTTGTAACGTATGGATCCATCTCGCTTCCCTGCATAGCAGGACTTTGCCTCTATCACCTCCTCGTATGTTGGGCGGAATCCAATCTATTATCTTGTATCGTATACTTGCAAGACTGTGCTGATGTTCTTTGAAGTGTCTTGCTACGGGCTCGTCTGAGCCCTTGCCCTCTAGTGCTGCTCTAATGCTAGAGCGATGTAAGGCAATACGTTCCTTAAATTGGCGGATGATCTTACCTACATATAAGAACCTGCATGGGCATTTGATGTAATATACAATATATGTGGTAGTATACGTTACTGGATACTTGAGGGTAAAAGTTTTACCCGATCTGGGGTGTTGAAACTTATTTCCCTGTTCTAGGCAACTACATGTAGTACAGCCTAAACAGCGAAAGTTCCCTGGTTTTCTGGACAGGAAATGCTTGGGTTTATCTGATGTGAACTGAGAGATATCGTTGTGAACAACCCTGTCTTTGATGTTTCGGCCCCTCTTGAATGAGGTGAGGATAGAGGTGGATTTCATCATGGGTAGATCTTTGTCTTTGGAAATAATAGGCCAGATTTGTCTGGCAAACTGAGTGATCTTGTGACTTGTCGTATGAAAATCCTGGGTCCAGATGATGTTGTCAGTTTTTTGTTTTTTTATCAACCGGTGACAGAGCTTGTGCTTGAGTAATTGAGGCTGCTTTATTCATCGCTTGTCTTAAAGATTTAGGTTTGTATCCCCTTTGTAGGAATTTGCGGAACATAAGGTTCATGTGATTTTTGGCATCTACCGGATCACTACAAATTCTGATTATTCTTAGAAACTGTGAATAGGGCAGACCCCATTTTGTCGATTGAGGATGGTGACTGCTTGCTTCCAAGATTGTGTTTCTGTCAGTGGGTTTATAGTACATAGAGGTGTTGATATTAAAATTTTCGTCAATGGACACACTCACATCCAGATAATGTATATTCTGTAGATGGCATTCTAATGTAAATTTAATTGCTTCATCTTGCTGATTGATCCACTCCATCGCAGATTGGAATGAGTCTTCAGTCCCTTGCCACAGGATGAAGATGTCATCGATGTAGAGAAAAAACATCTTAATGTTTTGTCGGATGGAATCGTTTGAAAAGAAAATACATGTTTAACTTGATACATGAAAATGTTCGCGAAACTGGGTGCGACGCAAGATCCCATTGCACACCCAGTCCGCTGACGGTGAATTTGTTGGTCAAACAAGAAGTAATTTCTTGATAAGGTGAGTGAGAGCAAGGAGATGAAAAAGTCAATATCTGGGCCAGCATATTCTGACTCTTTTCGGAGAAACATCTTAATGGATTCCAGCTCTCTATCGTGCGGTATACTAGTGTACAGATTGATTACGTCCACTGTACATAAAAGATAGTGTTGCGGGAGTGGAGTCAACTCCTTTAGCCTCTTTATGAAGGTTGTAGTGTCTTTTAGGAATCTTGGTTGTTTCTGAATAAGGGCTGTAGGTAGAAATCCAAAAATTGAGATATCCCATAGTATAGTGAATCCCTCGCCGATATAATGGGACGTCCGGGTGGTTCTTTGATATTTTTATGAAGTTTAGGGATGGTATAGAACACTGGGGTTACTGGCCATTCCTGAATCAGTGCCTCCATCGTTGTATTCGTGATGATTTTATTTGTGACCGCCTGTTGTAATAACTGGTCCAATTCGGTTTTGTATTCAATGGTTGGGTCTCTCTGTAGGACTTCATACGTACAGCCATCATTAAGTTGTCTGAGGGCCTCTTGTTTGTATTGAAATAAGTCTTGAACCACTACTCCTCCTCCTTTGTCCGCAGATCTTATCACGATGTCTTTATAATTACTAAGATCTTGTAGCGCCTTGATTTCCAATTTAGTAAGGTTAAACGGGCCTTGGTGAGCAGATTGTGCACTCTCCTCTATGACCATCTCCACTGATTTTATAAAGGTCTTGATGCTTTTATTACCAGAAACAGGGTCAAATCTTGATCTTTTATATACTGGCAGGGTATTCAAGGGTGGGGAATTATTTATTGAAGAATTCTTTCAATTTCAAACGACGATTGAATTTAAACAGATCAATTTTATCCGTAAAGATATGCGGGGTATGTGTTGGCACAAATGAAAGGCCTTTATTGAGGACTTTGATCTCCTCTGGAGTAAGTTGTCGTGAAGAGCAACCCGCATAGACATTGTCAGCAAAGGCAGTATTGGATTTTTACATTTTGCACGCTGTTTTGTTTGTTTACACAGGTCTCTAGGTAACAGTCATCATGTACCAGCTGACCGCACCTATCCAGTGAGAACGGAGCGCCGGCGCAAGGTCGCGCCGATGACGTCACCGGACTCCAGCTGGACGGAGCGGAGGCTGTCTTTCCAGTTTCCACGTGTGGTGAGTCTATTTAAATGTTGTTTTTTTTTCATTATTCATGTCTTGATAAAAGGGAGAACGGTCCCTGAAACGTTGACCAGCATACACCTGTCTGTGTGTGATTTATTGGACCAAGTCCGGAGTGCCAAATTTGCCTTTTATATATATATATATATATATATATATATATATATATTTATTGTATCCTATTTTGTTTCATCTATTATTGGACCTACAGTATGTTCTCCTTTTTCAACCTTTTACTGTTTATGTATTTTTAAAAAAAATTAGGATTGGGTTTACTCTCTATAACAATTTGCTTTTCTATTACCATTTTAGCTGCTCTTATTGCTTTTTTGCTCTTTTATTGCATTCCTTGTACTACTGGAATGAATCCTCCTTTCCATTAGATTTAAATGATTTGAAAGCCTGCTCCTTTTTTTTTTTCAAACTGTTTTTATTACAATCTCACACAATACAAAATAGAGATTCAGCATTTCGAGACATAGAATATAAAATTAGCATTACATAACAGGGTAGACACAAGTTCATCATGTCGAAAGACAGTAAGACATAGAATATTCAGTCTCGTGTTAGATCAGGGAGAGATCAAAACATATTTTCAAACTTTTCCTCACATAAAACCTTTAAACATTCCAATAAAGAGAACGTATGTGTAACAAGTAATGGCAGAGGATTTATAATATGGTTAAATTGCAAAAATGGAGAAAACTAAAGATAAAAAGGGACAGATCAAACAGTGGTTCTCCACTAGCATAGGCATATTACATCAAAATCCCCAGATATAAACACAATAACTAAAACATAATAAAATAAAATAATATGCAGTGCCCGCTGGGAGTCACGGGCCATCGATCCATCCACAGAGCTGTCTCCTAAATCAGGGATCCAGACCCCAATCAACCCGGCAGACAACAGAATATAGAAAGAAGTGGAGGGGGGATCAAGAGAAGAAAGAAGGGGGTAAAGTAGTCAGATGCCCAAGGGGTTAGGGTGGTCTATAGTTTGAAGGAGATACCATGAGGTAGATTGGAAGCATTATTTAATGGCCTGTTTAGTATTTAGGGGAAGTGTCAAAATGTAGGTATCCCAACATTGGAATAGAGCAGGGGTAAGCCTTTCCTTATGGATAGAGGCCTCCAGCCAGTCCATGGTAAATAAAAAAAAATAATCTAGAAGTCACCATCGAGAGAGTGGGGGCTATGTTGTGGATCCACTGCTGTAAGATTGCTTTCCTACTAGCCGCTGATAATATTATAAGCAGTTTTTTGTTGGACCTAGGGATGTCCGGCTGGTCAGTCAAACATCCAAACAGTGCCCAAGAGACACTGCAACGGAAAGATATGCCTAAGGATGTAGTTCCATAATGATGTACCTCATGCCAAAACCGTGACACCGAAACGCAATCCCAGAAACAGCCCCATCCATTAAGCATTTGGTGCATTTAACGTTTTCCGAAATGCCCATTAAGAGTTGGCGTTTAGGTGAAATATATGCCCTATGGAGCATTTTATAGGCCATTTCTTGGTATGAGCTTGCAGAAATAAGTTTCAGAGTCAACTGAAAGTGATTTAAGAGGGAGTCAGGGGTGACCGTTGAAATGTGGGAGGACCATTGGGACAGTTCTGGAAGGTCCGTGTCTGGATCTATTTCAATACGAATACGTGTATAAATGGTTGAAATAGAGTAGCAGGCCGATTGGAGAAGTGTGTCTAGGGAATTAAGAAAGTCGACACCTGTCAATTTGGACAATACAGTTTTAAGATAGTGTACTGCCTGGAAATAGGCAAATTCATGGCGAAAGACAGCGGGAGGCGAGAGGAATTAAGTAGTTTGCGCAGGTTACGGATACCAAAGGAATACCAGGCAGTGAAGGGCTGTAGAGCCTCCCCCTCCTGAAACTCCAGGTTACCGACAAAGGGTAATGAAAGTGAATAGAAATATTGAAGTTTAAGAGATTTCCTCGCCATTTTCCATGCCTGTATTATGGGAAATAACAACAGGTTAGTAGTAATATGCAAGGCCAATTTGGAGGGTCTGGCATGGAGAAGGTAACTGAGGGATAAGGGAGCGCAAAGCTGAGAATCTAGACTAGAATCCGCATAATAGTTATTGTCTCCAAGCCAATCCATAGCAATGCGGAGGAGGCATGGGATCGTTTGGGATAATTTTTTCATGCTAATCCGAGGGCGCTTACCAGCCCAGATGAACTTGGAGATAGAGGCATTCAGAGATGATAGATCCGACTTAGACAGTAATAAAGGGGTCATCTGTAAAACATAAAGAAGTTTCGGAAAGCTGGTCATTTTAAACATGTTGCTTCTCCCCAACAAATTAAGTGGGAGGGATTGCCAAAGATCAAGCTCGGTTCTCATCCTGCGCAGGACCGGGGTAATATTGAGCCTATATAGATGGCAAGGATGAGCAGGGAGTGCGACACCTAGATAAGTAATATGGGCATTCGCCCATTTAAAGGGAAAAGTGTTCCCCCATCCCAGTCTCGCCTGTCCATACATGGCCAACGCCTCCGACTTTCCATAATTAATAGAAAATCCTGCGAAAGAAAAATGATCAATCATGGCAATTAGCTGCGGGATTACATGGTGAGGATCTGACATAAAAAGTAGGAGGTCGTCAGCGAATGCCACCACTTTTAGTTCTTGCGTGCCAACAGCAATGCCCCTATAGTCCCTGTGTAACAGGATATGGCGTATAAGGGGTTCTAGTGCTAAATTAAAAAGAAGGGGCGATAAGGGGCACCCCTGTCTAGTGCCTCTTTCCAATGTGAAGGAGGGAGATGTCACATTGTTAACCAATACCTGCGCCACAGGGTTAGTATATATGGTCTGCACCAAGTTACAGAACGCTGTGCCAAAACCCTGATGGGCGAGTACTCTAGACAAATGAGGCTAGGCAATCTTGTCAAATGCCTTTTCCGCATCCAAATTTATAATGATGTTATTTTTGGCCTGGCTGAAGCAAGTGTAAGATATCGCAGCTATGGCCGCCCTCACTCCCCGTGTGGATTGTCTACCCTTGACAAAACCCATCTGTGCAGGCAAAATGAGATGGGGCAGGCAAGCTTGCAGCCTATTAGCCAAGATTTTAGTCAAGATTTTAAAATCCTGGTTGAGGAGTGAGATGGGGCGGTATGACCCTACCTGGGTAGGATCCTTACTAGGTTTCGCAAGCACAATGAGCTTCACTTCGTTAAAACAGAGGGGTGTCTCTCCTGTCGTAAGGATATGGTTATATAATTGCGTTAATACAGGGAGGACTTCAGCGTCTTATAGAATTCAGCACTGAAGCCGTCAGGGCCAGGGCTTTTTCCATTGGGGAGGGACTTAATGGTGGCCCGAACCTCATTGTCAGTTATAGGAGCGTCTAACAAGTCCCTCTCCTCCGACACAAGCTTCGGCAGTTGTGTTTCATCCAGAAATGATTAACCATCAATCGCGTTGTCAGTGTCTGCAGTATATAAGGACTTGTAGAAACGCATAAAAGCAGAGCATATGTCAGTAGGATCAGAAAGAACAATTCCAGAACTGTGTAACGAATCAACCCACGTTCTATTCCGAGGCCCCCTGACCAAGTTAGCCAAAAGTTTTCTGGACTTATTCCCCCATCTTTGAAACCTATTCCTGCCATAGTCATAGCTTATCTGGGCCTGTTCGGTAAGAAAGGTATCATAAATTTGTTTTGCCATGAGGTACGTTTCCTTGTGAGTGGGGCTATCGCATTGTTTGTAAGTACGATAAGCAAGTGTAAGAGCTGTACTGAGTTCCTGTAATTTCGTGTTGAATTTCTTGCGCTTAGAATTAACATAGGAGATAATGTGGCTTCGAAGGACCGCCTTAGAGGCCCCCCAAAAAAGTGGAGTGTCAGATTCCTGATCTAGGTTATCAGTAACATAATTATGCCAGGTGTGTTTGAGATGTAATAAAAAATCCTCAGAGTGTATGAGATATGCTGGGAACCTCCAACATTTGGAAATACTCTGGGGCAAGGCCAAATGTAGGGACAAGGTTATGGGGGCATGGTCCGAGATAATGATACCCTTAATTGAAGTGTGGGAGACTTTGAAGAATAGGTGTTTAGATAAGAAAAGATAATCGATGCGAGAGTGAGTGGAGTGTGGGTGTGAGTAAAAAGATTAATCTCATTGGAGGGGATGATGTATACGCCAAGGGACTAGTAAAGTAAGTTGAGAACAGAGAGAAGAGTAGAAGAGGGCCCGGTTCTTTTAGTACTCACCCCCGACCTGTCCATGGATGGATCGACGACCGTGTTGAAATCTCCCCCTAAAATTAAGTTTTGGCCACCCCAAGACAAAACTATCTGAACAACATCTGCAAAAAAAAGGTTGTTAGATCCAGTAGGTGCATATAGATTCAAAAAGGTATATACCATATTATCAATAGAAACATCTAGGAGGATAAATCTGCCCTCGGGATCAATACATTTTTTAATGATTGAGAATCGGAGATTCCTATGAAAGAGAATGGCGACACCTCTGGTTTTATTGGTGTAAGGAGCGGAGACACATTCTCCAATCCAAGGGGCTTTTAATGACATAGGGGAATTATGCATCCAATGTGTCTCCTGTAAGAACACGACTTGAGGGGACATACGAGAGAGATAGGCGAGTACCTTCTTTCGTTTAATTCGGCTATTAAGACCCTACACATTCCAAGAAATTATGTTAAAATCAAAAAGTGGGGCGACTACCGGGTTTGAGGGCTGAGAAGTAGCATGGTCAGTCATACTATCCCACCCCTGCAGATGGAGAATAGAATATCAAAATTGTATAGATAAAACGGTGCCCCCCCCCCCCGTCCCAGTGAGCAAGGAGGGGCCAACCCATGGAGGAATGAGACGCATCATCCCAGCAGGCAGAACAGACAAACAAACATACAAACAAAGACATAAAACCAGTAAACACGAAACAATGAGAGGCGTAGCCTCCAGCATGCATAAATAGCATGCCGACATCATATCCCTAACACTGTGTGACCTGCAAATAATGGCAATTGGAAAGAAAAGCAAACTTTAAGTAGGAATGAACAGTCAAGTATCAGGGTGAGCAAAATGGGTCTTCGCTTCCAACGGATCATTGAAGAAGCGTGGTTTTCCATTGACAAAGACTCGAAGGTGAGCCGGATACAACAGTGAGAACTTGACGTTGTCTTCAAACAGCCGTTTGCATATCGGAGCGAACTCTCTGCATCTGTTGGCGACATAGGTGGAGAAGTCCTGGAATATAAGCAACCTTTCTCCCTTGTAGAGGAGACTCTCTGACTTTCGGTAGTGGTCTAAGAGCTTGGATTTATCCACGTAGTTTAGAATCCGCATGATAACAGGGCGAGGACGTCCAGCAGAGTCTTTGCGTTCAGGGCCAATCCTATGAGCCCTTTCAATGGCTAACAGCGAGCCATGAAGGCCCTTATCTTGCTTTTCCTGCAGCCAGGTGGAGAGAAGGTCTAACAACGCGTGGCCCCTCACCGACTCCGGGATGCCCACCACCCTCAGGTTATTTTGATGGCTCCGATTCTCTAAGTCGTCGAGCTTATCAGTGAGGCCTTTCATTTCTTTGGTTTGGGTCTCTATAGTGGACTGTGCAGCTTGTAAATCGTCTTCCAATGTTGAAACCCTCTGCTCGACTTCATCCAAACGGCCATTATGTTGAGTCAGCTGGGTCAAGGTGGAATCAATGGTCTCTTTGATGCCCGCCAGCTTTTCATCTAGGAGAGACCCGAGAACCGCAGCAATGTCAGTGGGTTTCATTTTAGGCTGCTTAGTAGCCATAGCATTAGTACGTTTCCATTGGGAGCGAGAACGGGTGGTGGAACAATCAGAATCAGAAGAATTTCTTTGGGAAGTGTCCTCACGTGCGCCTGAAGCAAGGCCAGAGGAGGACATTGGGGTGGACACCAGGAACCTTTCCATATGAGGTCGCCAGAGATAGATATACAGAGCAAGAAATAGTAAAGGGTGCAGAGAGTAGTTTAGTGACGGTCACATCAGCGTAGGGGAGAGACTGAAAAGTTACATCACTATGAAGATGGCAAACATGTCAAGGCATTGCGGGGCAAGGTTGCAAAGAAACAACATGTCTGAGTCAGAAGTGTCACAGCTTGATGTTCCAGAATGTCACAGTGATGCGATATATATAGCAAAGGGCTCGAGGTGAGAGAGCAGGAACAAGGCATCCACAACAGCGAGTCTGCAGCCTCAGGACACAGCAAATGGCAACAGGGTTATTGTGCAATAAGGGGGGTATCCCACCCATTTTCTTAGGGCTCAATGCAATGACCCTCCTCCGGCTACCAGGCACCCATAGTAGATTTGGCAGGAATCATGAAGGTAGGTCGGCTAGTTAAATAAATATGCAGCAGATGCCAGCCCCCTCCGGATATCGCACAGCCAGTGGGGCATGCAGGACAGAGCTCCATTAGGTGGAACGGCCGGCAACACCGGGGGTGGGGGCAGCCATACCTGCTCGTGAGGAGTCCAGAGGTCCGACGGCCCAGTCGCTGAATTGAGGTCCCGGCTGCAGTATGTGGAGCAGGCCGCAATCCGCAGGAACATCCACATTGTTCACCGACTCTGCGGCCTCACCCCGAACACAGCAGGAGGTAGATGGAGAGGTGTGTGGGGAACGACAGGCCAAGGTGTCCGGTGGAAGGAGCGACAAACTGGCGCTGGACGAGTCGCGAGCTGAACGTGGGCAACTTCCGGTGCGGGCTTCTTCTCAGCCCGAGGTCCCGGCTTTCCCCTCGGCGCAGGCCGCAACCCGCACGGACCTGTAAAAGGTCCGCCGGCTCCGCAGCAGGCAGCAGGGGGGTCTACACGGTGACAGGGGCGGCGGTGGGGCCTGGAGAGCGCCGATTATGAGCCAGGGAAGCCCAAATAGATAGCGGCGGCCAGGAGCACTGAGACGGCACGTCTTCCCTGGTGAGCAGCTAGGCCACGCCTCGCCTGCTCCTATTTATTTCTGACTTGACCTTCTTATTAAGACACATTGGTTTGATTTTGGTACTCCTGCGCTTACTGCCCATGGGAATAAATTCGTGAATATTGCTATCTAGCAACCATGTTAAAGCATCCCACATTTATGAAGTGTTATTACCATGAAACAAAACTATCTACACAATGTCATTTAATGCACATCTCAGCATGCTGAAGTTAGCCTTCGTAAAGTTAAATGTTGTTGTTGAACCCTTATAGCTATGTTTCCTGAAACTGATGTCGAATGTGATCATACAGTGATCACTGTTACTCAAAGTCTCCCCAACTTTAGTATTCGATATGATGTCCACATTAGTAATTACTAGATCCAGCGTAGTTTTACCCCTAGTTGGGTCCTCGATTAATTGAGACAATTAGTGATCCTTTAACATATTTAAGAACCTGTTGCCCCTAGTTTTAACACATGTATCGTTACTCCAATTAATATCAGGATAGTTAAGTTCCCCAATCATTAGGCTGTCCCCCAATCCCACAGCTCTTTCGATTTGCTGTAAGAGTTGTTTTTCTTCATGCATGCTAATATCTGGCTGTTTGTAGCACGTGCCTATAGTTTTTTTTGCATCAATACCCCCACTTGAGATTTTAACCCATAGTGACTCCACATTATCACCAGTCCCCTCATAAATAACCTCCTTTAAGTATGGTTTAAGAGATGGTTTAACATAAAGACATACACCTCCTCCTCTTCTGCTTACCATGTCCCTCCTGAAAAGAGAATACCCCTCCATGTTTGCAACCCAGTCGTGAGAGTCGTCCCACCATGTTTCTGTAATACCTATAATATTATCCTCAGCCTTTGATGCTAACAATTGTTGTCAGGATTTGGGTAAAAATAATTCCACACATAAAAGGTGGATTTTTTGTGTTATGCCCATGCATAACAATGACCTTCTTCTTAAAATAGTCAAGAACTGCTTCCTCTGGTACCTAACTTACACAAACAACATCTCATCTTACACAAATATCTACCTCATCCTGTTGCACTTCCATAGTAGTATCCTCAATTTCTATGTAAGCATTTTTACGGGTTCACTACGGCTGGCCGGCGGTCGGGCTCCCGGCGACCAGCATCCCGGTGCCGGGAGCCCGACCGCCGGCTTACCGACAGCGTGGCGAGCGCAAATGAGCCCCTTGCGGGCTCGCTACGCTCGCCACGCTACAGGCACGGTGGCGCGCTACGCGCACCACACTATTTTATTCTCCCTCTATGGGGGTCGTGGACCCCCACGAGGGAAAATAAGTGTCGGTATGCCGGCTGTCGGGCTCCCGGCGCCGGTATACTGAGCGCCGGGAGCCCGACCGCCGGCATACAGAAGACCACCCCATTTTTACATGTGCTGCTCATCCCCACATTTGCAGAGGGTACACAAATGGTGGAAGGAGGCTTCTCTATGAATAAAGTATCAGAGGTCAGGCATACACATAGTACTCCTGGTCACACATAGGAGTATATTTACTAAATAGTGGGTTTATAGAAGTGGAGATGTTGCCCAAAGCAACCAATCAGATTGTACTTTTCATGTATCTAGCACCTTCTATAAGATAATAGCTTAAATCTGATTGGTTGCAATGGGCAACATCTAATTTCTATAAACCTGCATATTAAATACACCCCTTAGACTCTCCTCAGTAATTTATAATGTTTCTAAATGCACAGAAACCAACACTGATTTTCTGTTTTCATTTTTTTGACACCTCTTCTACACTCTGAGTGAGAAGGTCTTGCATCATAATGTGAAGCAAAAGAAGTTGCCTGATTGACAGAAGTTGCAGAATCAGAAATAAAAGTCAATGTCTGAGCCTTTCCTTGTTACTGTGTGTGGTGTTTGGCATGTTGCAATTTTTCTGATTTTCTGCAATAAACTTTCCCTTTATTAGAAGTGATATTTTTTTCTATAGCAATGTAAAATATTGTTTTGTATTCAGATGCCCTGTCTTAAACCCTCTATGCCCTTGAGCACTAGCTTTAGTAGATGTTGAAGGGCTAGTATCATCATGACTGGAGGTGGTGGCAGCAGCTGCAGTTCTAGTACTTGGTTGCTCCTCCTGCTGTACTATTGTTTGAGCATTATGATCCGTATTGACTCACTGTGCAGATATTAAGGTGGTAGCCCTGGACCTACTGACAATTAGTGTTGCTATTAAATGCTGTATCTCTGTCTGCCTGAAGTTCACTGAACATACATACACACGTTTTATCAATTTTATGCAACTTTGACTCACTGCACAGATATTAAAGCATTGGTCCTGGTCCTACTGACCATTAGAAGTTGTTATTAAGCACAAGTTAAATAAAAAAAGTTTTTTTCTTTCAGTTTGTTTTTGAACTGCATCTCTGCAACTCACTCTGATAATGACTCCATGAGCTTATCCTTCTCAGGCTGTAGCATGAGAGGCTAACCACATGCATGTATAAAAATTACATAACGTGAAAGCCTTGATAAGAGGACATGTGTCTAGGGAAGGTCACAGTGGAAAAAATAATTTGCACCATTTTAAATGATTGTGAAATATGACAAATAGTTAGCAAGACAGTCTTAAGGGGGGTACACACGGAGAGATAGTCTAAGCAATCTGACTAGATTGCTTAGATTTTCAGCAAGATCGCTCCGTGTGTAGCCCTAACAGCGATAGCGATGCGCAGCCCCGCGCATCGCTATCGCTGGTGCTAGATTGGCCTGCCGTGCAGGCCAATCTAGCGGGTCGCTCACTTCCCCCACTGGGGGAAGTGAGCAGCCCCCCCGTCTCCCCCCGCACGCTCAGCACAGATCGCGCTGTGCTGAGCGGGGGAGAGATCATGGATGTGTGCTGAGCGGTTCGCTCAGCACACATCTCTCCCGCATCGGCCCGTCTATATGGACCTTTAAATACAGTAGGCAATTATTCTCTCTGATAGATAAATATGCTCCTTTATCTTAACTGCTGCAGCACCTGTTTAGCTATCAGTATAGAAAATATGACTTGTGAATTACTTCAGTATACTATACTCTAAACCAGTGCCGTAACTAGACATTTTAGCGCTGTGTGCAAGAAACAGCATCTGCGCGCCCCCCCCCATATAATATACAAAACAGGACCAATGCACACCATAGTCGCACGCAAAAAATATAGGGGTGTTGCTTCATGGGGAAGGGGCATGGCCACAAAATTATATCAATTCATATTACGCTGTACATAAGTCTGCATAATTCAATTTATGCCTCACAGTTGCGCCACTTACACACATTACACCAGGTACAGCCCCTTTTACACATTGCGTCAAGTAGAGCCCTGTCACACATTATGTCAGGTAGAGTCCCATTTACACATTACTCCAGGTAGAGTCCCCTTTTACACAGTACAGCAGGTAAAGTCCCCATTTTACACAGTATGGCAGGCAGAGTCCCCTGTTACACAGTACTGCAGGCAGAGTTACTGTGCTGTGAAATTGCGGGCAGCAAGGTTCGATCCCACCCCATCCCGACTGCTGGAGCTTATTGTGCAGCCCAGACACCCCTTCCCACTGACGGGAGGTTAAACTGTACCGCGGACAATACTGCCCGATCACCCCAGCCCCGCAGCTGGTGTAGCGTGAATTATCTTGCTTAGTGCTTGCTGTTCTATTACATAGTGTGATACCCCACAGACTATTCCCTGCAGATTATTACTATACTATTGCTATACAGGTGACTTTAATGATGGCATCATCATAAGGGTGAGGACAGAGTGAGAGTTTCAGAAAGTGAGAGATTTGGTAAGGTTTTTCAGGTTTTTTTAAAGTGGCAATCATGTACACTGCAAAACCAGGCTGATCTTGCTGTGTAATGATTGCCACTTTAAAAAAAAAAAGCAAAACCTTACCAAGTCTCTCACTTTTTGAAACTCTCACTCTATTACATTTTGCCCAATGTGTCATTATTCATAAATGCTAAATTCTCTTATGCATAAATTTTGTCTGCCATTCTGTCTGTGTCTAGAGGAACAATCCCTGCCTCTCTGCCAGACTGTGGTTTGAGTTGAGAGTTACACCTAGAATACAGATCCATCAGAGAGGTAACCCCAGCTTCTAGCTGTAACACAACATTTCTGTTCCCACCTTTACGGGGTATTACACAGGGATGCGGTTCCTTTACAGGATCCTGGTGGTCAGATACCAACGCCGGATTTCTGACAGCCAGTAAAATGCCGGCGGTTGGAATACTGACAGAAGCCCAGTATTCCCACTGAGGTGGTGGTTCATGCCACCACCCGAGGGGGAATATAATAGTGTTTGCTCGCCACCAATCCCGAAGCGTGGTCAGCACAGCAAGCCTGCGAAGGTACTCACTGTGCTCGCTGCCGGGATTCCAGCTGTCGGAATTCCAGCTTTGGTCTCCTGACAGCCAGGATTCTGACCGCCGGATCTCATACCGAATCCATTACACATGCATGTACTTGTAATCCACAAAAGGCAAGGGTAATAGATTTAACATCTAATGCTTATATGCCTTGATTCAAGAGAGCAAGAGCTTCAACTTTTCATTTAAAAAAGATAATGGGCTGGATATAATGAAATCCAAGTTGTCCGGAGGTGAGGGTTCCTGGCCAAACTCTGACATTGTTTTTTTTTTAAAGCAGCAATCATATACAAGGCATAACCATGTTTTGTAAATGATTAACGCTTTTAAAAAAGTCAGAGTTCGGCAAGGAAACCGCACCTCCAGCCAACACAGACTTCATTACATCTGACCCAATGTATACAGTTCAATTTTAGTAGCACAGTTATTTTCGTCACTTAATCAGGTTTTAGGGCCTGATTCATTGAGGCTTGCAATTGCAAAGCTGTTTGCAGCAGATTTGCGATTGTAATCCTTAGCAATGCAAATGCAGGAGGAGGTGCATAGCACCTGCTTCCTACATTTGTGATGCAATCGTATGTTCACCTGTGGCAGAGCCGTAAATAGACATTTTGGTGCCCTGAGCCAGAAAGGGAATTGGTGCCTCCCCATACTTAAAATAGGGACAGTATGCACTAAATGTGCGCATAAAAATGTAGGGGCGTGGATTCATGAGAAAGGGCAATGGTCACATAATATTACCAATTCACATTACACCACCCAGTAGTGCCACTTGTACACATTGCACCAAGTAGAGCCCATTAAGCACACTGTGCCAGGTAGAGCCCTTTAGACACACTTCATCAGGTAAAGCCCCTTAGAAACATGGCGCCAAGTAGATCCCTTCAGACACACTGTGCCAGGTAGAGCCCTTTAGACACACTGCACCAGGTAGAGCCCCTTAGACACACTGCACCAGGTAGATCCCTTTAGACACACTATGCCAGGTAGAGCCCCTTAGAAACACTGCGCCAGGTAAAGCCCCTTAGACACAATACACAAGGTAGATCCCTTTTAGACACACTGCACCAGGTAGATCCCTTTAGACTGTAATTAAAGCCAAGAGTATCATAGTATTATTTATGGCTGACTTATATATGCATTTATTACCAGTGACATGCAGTGAGGTAATGCAGGTAAGCAGTAGGGTGGTACAGGGTGGTTCGGAGTACCATTAAGAAATATGGTGGTGGTACTCAGTACCACCAGCCCACGGCTGGGGCATAAGTTATAAGGGTCATTTTTGTGTGTGGGACATAAAAAGGTGTTAGTGGCATAACTGTGTGTGGAATAATATGTAATAGGCATTACGGTGTGTGGTATAATATGTTGGGCTTTACGGTGTGTGGCATAATGTGCAATACGCATTACGGTGTGTGGCATAATGTGTAAAAGGCATTATAGTGTGTGGCATAATGTGGCCATGCCCCTATTGTCATGTAACCACTCTCATAGTTGCATGTGACTGCGCCCCCTAATGACACATAACAATTTTTACTATCAGTACCACTAAGAAAAAATTTCTACTCGCACCACTGCTGGTAAGGCACCGTTTACCTCACTGCATGTCCCTCTTCAGTACCAATCTGTGTACTAATTACTGAGCTTTATGTTCAAGGTAATTTCAGACAGGCTGTAGCTTTGGCAACACAGAAAGCCTAAAAATGATCAAATAAAATTAAACTGTTCCTATCAATGACTTGAAGAGCCCAGTTACTTGTCACATCAGAAATTCACCCTGGTTTACAGCTTGGGCACATATACATTGGATTTGCCTTTAAATGGCATCAAAATACTTTGGATCACTGACAAGAGCTGGGCAGTGTTTTACAAGCAGCATAATGATGTTCATGTTTGACTGAGTTTAGCAACTGGCACAGCTACATTATATATAAAATAAAGGAAGAAGAAAGAAAACACTTTCTTAGCAGGAAGAAAAAAAAAATCATTTCTTTATGATTTTCTATCCCTGCATTAGAACAATTTTCAACACTTATTATTTTCTTCCCACTACACTTATCCCAATGATTTGCACAATGTTATAATTTTACAGTTTTTGCTTGATGTGTGTCCTGGGGTACATAATAGAATAATGCTGTGCTGAAGTAGTTGCTTTTCAAAATGTGCAAATGAATATTAAAGTCTAATCTTTAAAATATTTTCTAGTTTTTTGTGCAGTAATATTAAATCACACATTGATGGGTCTCTCTGGGTGAAGTGGAATTCACTATACTTATTTGAATGTATCTACATTAATTCATTAACATTTGTTTATACAAAACCTTTTTATTGCCACAAACATTTTTCTTTTTACTCTTGTATTGTCCTTTGACATTACGCACTTTAACCAAGCACCTAAATGGAAAAAGAGATCAAGGAATTGAAAGATTATGGTGGAATGCAGGAGATGCAATCTTGAGCTGAAATAACGGGACTGCACTGACAAGTATTAATAGGATTGGAGGTAACAATAAGGATAAAAAAGGGGCAGACTAGATGGGTCAAGTGGTTCATATCTGCCATCAAATTCTGTTTCTGTTTATTAATAAAGTATAAAACTGGGACATGCTCTTTATAGAAGTTGAGTCTATTGTATCAAAAATCTGTTATATCCAAAATATTCCAGAATCTAACATATTTTTTGAGTGCGACTGAGATAGTGACACATTTGCTTTTTGATGGTTCAATGTACACAAACTTGTTTTCATACACAAAATTCCAGAGTGCTTTTGTGATGCTCAATAATAGTTACTAGTACAGTGTCTCTCTTGTGCTGCATCGTGCTGCTGTAGGGTGCTGTGGTAGTAGTGTCCTCTGACTGTGTACCGTTCATCATAATTCCAGTCACAGTGGTATCTGGGGGGTGACAATTCCAGAGTGCTTTTGTGATGCTCAGTTACTAGTACAGTGTTTCTCTTGTGCTGCATCGTGCTGCTCAGTATCAGTTCTCCGTAGTATCATCAGTGCTCAGTATCATTAGTGCTCAGTATCAGTGCTCAGTATCAGTGCTCAGTATCAGTGCTCAGTATCGTCAGTGCTCAGTATCAGTGCTCAGTATCATCAGTACTCAGTATCATCAGTGCAGTATCATCAGTGCTCAGTATAAACAGTGCTCAGTATCAGTGCTCAGTATAATCAGTGATCAGTATCAGTGCTCAGTATCATCAGTGCTCAGTATAATCAGTGCTCAGTAACAGTGCTCAGTATCAGTGCTCAGTATCATCAGTGCTCAGTATCAGTGCTCAGAATCATCAGTGCTCAGTATCAGTGCTCAGTATCATCAGCGCTCAGTATCATCAGTGCTCAGTATCATCAGTGCTCAGTATCAGTGCTCAGTATCATCAGTGCTCAGTAGCATCAGTGCTCAGTAGCATCAGTGCTCAGTAGCATCAGTGCTCAGTATCAGTGATCTGTGTCTTGTGGTGCTCAGTAATACTACATTACTAATACTAGTACAGTGTCTTGTGCTGCATCTTGCTGCTGTAGGGTGCTGTGGTAGTGTCCTGTCACTGTGCATAGGCAATCAACATTCCAGTCACAGTGGTATCTGGTATCCCACTAGTGGTATCTAATTCCAGACATTACTGCCGTCTAATTCCAGATGTATTACTGGCATATAACTCCACACATTAAAAAATGGAGAACAAAAATTTGGAAGGTAAAATAGGGAAAGATCAAGATCCACTTCCACATAGTGCTGAAGCTGCTGCCACTAGTCATAGTAGAGATGATGAAATGCCATCAACGTCATCTGCCAAGGCCGATGCCCAATGTCATAGTAGAGAGCATGTAAAATCCAAAAAGCAAAAGTTCAGTAAAATGACCCAAAAATCTAAATTAAAATCATCTGAGGAGAAGCGTAAACTTGCCAATATGCCATTTACGACACGGGGTGGCAAGGAACGGCTAAGGCCCTCTCCTATGTTCCTCATGACTAGTGGTTCAGCTTCACATGATAATGGAAGCACTCATCCTCCCGCTAGAAAAATGAGTTAAGCTGGCAAAAGCACAGCAAAGAACTGTGCGTTCTTCTAAATCACAAATCCCCAAAGAGAATCCAATTGTGTTGGTTGCGATGCCTGACCTTCCCAACACTGGACGAGAAGAGGTGGCTCCTTCTACCATTGGCACGCCCCCTGCAAGTGCTGGAAGGAGCACCCACAGTCCTGTTCCTGATATTCAAATTGAAGATGTCACTGTTAAAGTACACCAGGATGAGTATATGGGTGTTGCTGGCGCTGAGGAAATTGACAAGGAGGATTCTGATGGTAAGGTGGTTTGTTTAAGTCAGGCACCCGGGGAGACACCTGTTGTCCGTGGGATTAATAAGGCCATTGACATGCCTGGTCAAAATACAAAAAAAATTACTTCTTCGGTGTGGAATTATTTCAACAGAAATGCGGACAACAGGTGTCAAGCCGTGTGTTGCCTTTGTCAAGCTGTAATAAGGTTAACCACCTAGGAACATCCTCCCTTATACGTCACCTGGAGCGCATTCATCAGAAGTAATTGACAAGTTAAAAAACTTTGGGTGACAGCGGAAGCAGTCCACTGACAACTAAATCCCTTCTTCCTCTTGTACCCACTCTCTTGCAAACCACACCACCAGCTCCCTCAATGTCAATTTCCTCCTTAGACAGGAACGCCAATAGTCCTGCAGGCCATGTAACTGGCCAGCCCGATGAGTCCTCTCCTAACTGGGATTCCTCCGATGGATCCTTGAGTGGAACACCTACTGCTGCTGTTGTTGCTGCTGCGAGACGATCGTCATCCCAGAGGGGAAGTCGGAAAACTACTTGTACTACTTCCAGTAAGCAATTGACTGTCCAACAGTCCTTTGAGAGGAAGATTAGTTATCACAGCAGTCATCCTGTTGCAAAGTGGATAACTCAGGCCTTGACAACTATGTTGGTGTTAGACGTGCGTCCGGTATCCACAGTTAGTTCACAGGGACTTAGAGAACTGCTTGAGGTAGTGTGCCCCCGGTACCAAATCCCATCTAGGTTCCATTTCTCTAGGCAGGCGATACCGAGAATGTACACAGACATCAGAAAAAGTGTCCTCAGTGTCCTAAAAAATGCAGTTGTGTACATGTGGACAAGTGGAGCAGGGCAGACTAAGGACTATATGACTGTGACAGCCCACTGGGTAGATGTATTGCCTCCTGCAGCAACAACAGCAGCGGCGGCACCAGTAGCAGCATCTCGCAAATGCCAACTCGTTCCTAAGCAGGCTACGCTTTGTATCACCGCTTTCCATAAGAGGCACACAGCTGACAACCTCTTACGGAAACTGAGGAACATCATCGCAGATTGGCTTACCCCAATTGGACTCCCCTGGGGATTTGTAATATCGGACAACGCCACCAATATTGTGCGTGCATTACATGTGGGCAAATTCTAGCACATCCCATGTTTAGCACATACAATTAATTTGGTGGTGCAGAATTTTTGGAAAAACAACAGGGGTGTGCAGGAGATGCTGTCGGTGGCCCGAAAAATTGCGGGCCACTTTCGGCATTTAGCCACTGCATGCCGAAGACTGGAGCGCCAATAAACACTCATAAACATGCCCTGCCATCAGCTGAAGCAAGAGGTGGTAACGAGGTGGAATTCAACCCTCTATATGCTTCAGAGTATGGAGGAGCAGCAAAAGGCCATTCAAGCCTATACAGCTGCCTACAATATAGGCAAAGGAGGGGGAATGCACCTGACTCAAGCTCAGTGGAGAATGATTTCCATGTTGTGCAAGGTTCGCCAACCCTTTGAATTTGCCACACGTGTAGTCAGTTCAGACACTGCCAGACACCAAGTCAGGTCATTCCCCTCATCAGGCTTTTGCAGAAGCAGCCAGAGAGATTGAAGGAGGAGCTAAAATAGAGCGATTCCGCTAGGCATGTGGGACTTGTGGATGGAGCCCTTCATTTGCTTAACCAGGATTCACGGGTGGTCAATCTGTTGAAATCAGAGTACAACATTTTGGCCACCGTGCTCGATCCTAGGTTTAAAGCCTATGTTGTATCTCTCTTTCTGGCAGACACAAGTCTGCAGATGTTCAAAGACCTGCTGGTGAGACAATTGTCAAGTCAGAATGTGACCCACCAACAGCTCCTCCTTCATTTTCTACCACCACTGGAGCTGCCAGGAAAAGGATAAAATTTCCAAAACTACCCGCTGGCGGTGATGCAGGGCAGTCAGGAGCAAGTGCTGACATCTGGTCCGGACTGAAGGACCTGCCAACGATTACTGACATGTCGTCTACTGTCACTGCATATGATTCTGTCACCATTGAAAAAATGGTGGAGGATTATGTGAGTGACCGCATCCAAGTAGGAACGTCAGACAGTCCGTATGTATACTGGCAGGAAAAAGAGGCAATTTGGAGGCTCTTGCACAAACTGGCTTTATTTTACCTAAGTTGCCCCCCCTCCAGTGTGTACTCCGAAAGAGTGTTTAGTGCAGCCGGTCACCTTGTCAGCAATCGGCGTGAAGGTTACTTCCATAAATGTGGAGAAGATGATGTTCATCAAACTGAATAATAAATTCCTTCGTGGAGACATTTACCAGCAATGGCCTCCAGAAAGTACACAGGGACGTGTGATGGTGGATTCCAGTGAGGACGAATTAATACTCTGTGAGGAGGATGTACACAGTGAAAGGGCTGAGGAATCGGACGATGAGGATGAGGTGGACATCTTGCCTCTGTAGAGCCAGTTTGTGCAAGGAGAGATTGATTGCTTCTTTTTTGATGGGGGCCAACCAACCAGTCATTTCAGCCACAGTCATGTGGCAGACCCTGTCGCTGAAATGATTGGTTTGTTAAAGTGTGCATGTCCTGTTTATACAACATAATGGAGGATGGGAGGGCCCAAGGAAAATTCCATCTTGCACCTCTTTTTTATTTATCTTTGCATCATGTGCTGTTTGGCGATTATTTTTTTAAGTGCCATCCTGTATGACACTGCAGTGCCACTCCTAGATGGGCCATGTGTTTGTGCCGCCCATTTGGGTCGCTTAGCTTAGTCATCCTGCGACCTTGGTGCAAATTTTAGGACTAAAAATAATATTGTGAGGTGTGAGGTGTTCAGAATAGACTGGAAATGAGTGGAAATTATGGTTATTGAGGTTAATAATACTATAGGATCAAATTACCCCCAAATTCTATGATTTAAGCTGTTTTTGAGGGTTTAAAAAAAAAAAAAAAAAAAAAAAACACCCGAATCCAAAACGCATCCGAATCCGACAAAAATCCGAAAGGGTGGTTTTGCCAAAACGCGTCCGAATCCAAAACACGACCGCGGAACCGAATCCAAAACCAAAACACAAAACCCGAAAAATACCCGCTGCACATCTCTACCCATAATACTGAACTCACCTTTATTCTGCGCACTGGTTTTGTACACATAATTTAGTATTCTGTGTCATGCCATTTGCTCAGTCTGTTTGCATTGTATTAATCTAGAACTATAATGTATTTCTGTTTAATTTATGTTGTATTTCTAAAAGCCTTATGCTAATATTGCTACCTACTGTCTCTCCTTGCTGCCACATTATGGACTCCACTTAAACCAGGCCTGGCCAACCTGTGGCTCTCCAACTGTTGTGAAACTACAAATCCCAGCATGCTCTGTTACAGTTTTGCTATTAGGGAATTCTAAAACTGTGGCAGAGCATGCTGGGATGTGTAGTTTCACAACAGCTGGAGAGCCACAGGTTGGCAAGGCTTGAAAACTGTTTTTTTTTTTCTCTGTAATTCCCCACTGTTTGTTACACTTCTGTTAATTACTCATCCTACCCACTGTAACATGGGTGGTCTTCAGTATGCCGAATGTCGGGATCCCGGCGCACAGTATACTGGCGCCGGAATCCCGACACCCGGCATATCGACATATATTCTCCCTCGTGGGGGTCCACGACAACCCTGGAGGGAGAATAAAATAGCGTGGTGCACGTAGCGCGCCACAGTGCCCACAGTGAGCCTGCAAGGGGCTCATTTGCGCTCGTCACACTGTCGGTATGCCGGCGCCGGTATGCTGGTCACCGGGAGCCTGGCCGTCGGCATACCATACTACACCCGTAACCATTGTACTTTTCTCTAGATAGCTGCCTCGTCTGGTGCTGTCAAGGGCAGGTTGAGCTATACACATTGGCGTTTCTAATATAGGTTCAATGTGTGTGGTGCACACACCACCCACATTGGGTACAGGGGGCCCAATACCACACTCACTGCACCTATGTTTTATTACTTTCCTGTCTGGAGTCCCGCGTCAAGCGCTGAAGCCGCTGCAAAAAGTCAAAATGGTTCCGTGCATGCGCAGTATTGAAATTGGTCTCTGGAACATTATGGGCACCATGTTTCTGGAGACCTGCGCATGTGCGGTAGACTGCCACAATACCAGAGCCTACTGCACCATGGAGAGTAGGGGGCCCACTCGGAGTCTGCACACGGGCCTCCTACTCTCTTAAAACACCCCTGGCAACACAGTGAATTATTAATGTATTGGGTATCTTGTTAGTTCACTGTCCTGCCCAGTGTACCTAAAGTGCGCTGTAGTGCACCTAAAATGGCCGATACACCTGGATCCACTTTGTGGGTAGGATGAATAATCCTTGCACTTGAGGACCCAAAATAGTTGGCATACCCTTTGTATTATCTCAATGGTCTCCGTGTTTCATGCAATGCTAAACCTCCTTATTGTGTCCATAGTTTCTGTACTGTATTATGTTCATTCTATCACGAAAGAGTGCTATATAAATAAAAATTATTATTATTAATCATTTACTGAAATTAAAATTGCAAAACAGTAAATCAAGTTAGAGCAATAGCATAATGTAAAACTCCCTAAGCTACTTACATTGCTGTAATAGTTGCGTTGGGGTCATTTTATCATAGACAATAAGGAGTTGTGACTTGGAGACCGGCGCTGGGGCGTACTGACCCCAGGATCCCGGCAGCAGAACAGTAGGGTGGGTAAGAGCAACAAAGCCCCTTGGGGGGACACCCACAAGTAGGAATAGTGCCTCTGAGTCGGCATACTGTTTCCCAGTATTTTCCTTGGTTGGGATCCCGGCATCAGCATGGTGACCGCCGGTATCCCGAGCGCCGGTCACATGACCAGATCACACAATAAGCCCTAAGTTCTGCATACATGAGCTGTTTTTGGCTTCTGCCTATTAATCAAAGTCCTACACCTGTTAGTGCCTATTGCTGGCTATGCTTTCCAATGAAGCTGTTTATCATGGGCATCTCCAGTTATTGACACCATCTCAGAATGATGTTAACAGGGGTGCCCACAGGAAAAAAATACCTTTTGAAAAGAAAGCATTGTTTTCTGATTTGTCTTCCTTTTTTGGGGGGGGTATTTGTTTTTTTATTTAAACAAAAAAAAATGTATTCTATTTTTTTTTTCTTCGGAGAGGGGATCTGGATCCAAGTCTATTTCCATTTATAATAGATATTGAAAGTCAGCTCACGCATGCATTAACAATTGAACATCACAGAGCAAACACAATCAGCTAATAACATTTAGGTGAATATCTATTTTACTCATATGGAGGCAAAAGAGAAGGCATCTACTGTACTAAAACTGCAATATAATATTGACTGTCTGGTTTTAGGTTCTTTTTTAAGATATCAATGAGGAATAGATCAATTATATAAAACTACTGTATACACATACAGTATATAAAGGGCACATTAACCTTAATGAATATGCCCCTACATATGAGAGATACCAATTTAACAGAAAAGGGAACTAGTTAATAGGGATGAGCAGGGTTCGGTTCTCAAGTAACCGAACTCCCCTGAACTTTGTGATCCGAGCTGGGATCCGAGTTCGTCTCAGGACTACCCGCCTTCCTCGGATCCCAAAACGAGGCAAAACGTCAGCATGCTGCTGTCGGATTCTCGCTGGTTTTGGACTCTATATAAGTCCCCAGTGATCGGCGCCATCTTCACTCCGGCACTGGAGAGTGTACTGGACGGACGTGTCGTCTGCAGTACTGGGTGGTGTGGCATGGTGTGGGGCAGGTGCCTCTGTCTGCTGTATCAGCTGAGGGTGCTCTATCTACTGTATAAGTCATGGGGTGCCCTGTCTGCTGTATAAGTCATGGGGTGCCCTCTCTGCTGTATAACTCCAGTGGTGCTCTGTCTGCAGTATTAGTTATGGGGTGCCCTGTCTTCCGTATCAGTCAAGAAGTACCCTGTCTGCTGTATAAGTCCCGGGGTGCCCTGTCTGCTGTATAACTCCATGGGTGCTCTGTTTGCTGTATAAGTCTCGGGCACCCTGTCTGCTGTATAAGTCCAGGGGTGCTCTGTCTTCTGTATCAGCCAGGGGTGCTCTGTCTGCTGTATAAGTCCAGGGGTGCTCTGTCTTCTTTATCAATCAATAAGTACCCTGTCTGCTGTATAAGTCATGGGGTACCCTGTCTGCTGTATAACTCCATGGGTGCTCTGTTTGCTGTATAAGTCCCGAACTCCCCTGAACTTTGTGATCCGAGCTGGGATCCGAGTTCGTCTCAGGAGTACCCGATTCTATAGAAGTCCCCAGTGATCGGTGCCATCTTCACTCGGGCACTGGAGAGTGTACTGGACAGACGTGTCCGTCTGCAGTACTGGGTGGTGTGGCATGGTGTGGGGCAGGTGCTCTGGCTGCTGTATCAGCTGATGGTGCTCTGTCTACTGTATAAGTCCTGGGGTGCCCTGTCTGCTGTATAACTCCATGGGTGCTCTATTTGCTGTATAAGTCCCAGGCGCCCTGTCTGCTGTATAAGTCCAGGGGTGCCCTGTCTGCTGTATCAGCCAGGGGTGCTCTGTCTTTTGTATCAGTCCAGGGTTCCATGTCTGCCGCATCAGTCCAGGAGTGTTCTATACGTCCATCCAGGGGCTCCGCCCCAGTGTAAAATTGAAATAATAAAAGAAAAAGCCTTAAATTATAATTATATTTAAAAAATGGTGCTGTACCCCAGTGTACTATACAATTTTTATTTTCATAAGTACTGTGATACTGTTGGTCAGACCGCAGTATATTATTCCCTGCTCATAAACACATTGGCTCTCATTCCGAGTTGATCGCTCGCTAGCTATTTTTTGCAGAGCAGCGATCAGATAGTCGCCGCCTCTAGGGGAGTGTATTTTCGCTGTGCAGGTGTGCGAACGCCTGTGCAGCCGAGCGGGACAAAAACGTTTTTTGCAGTTTCTGAGTAGTTCTGGACTTACTCAGCCCTTGCGATCACTTCAGCCTGTCCGGTCCCAGAATTGACATCAGACACCCGCCCTGCAAACGCTTGGACATGCCTGCGTTTTTTTCTACCACTCCCAGAAAACGGTCACTTGACCCACAAACGCCTTCATCCTGTCTGTCTCCTTGCGATCGGATGTGCAAATGGATTCTTCATTTAACCAGTTGCCCAGCAACGATCTGCTTTGTACCCGTACGATGCGCATTGTGGTGCATACGCATGCGCAGTAATAACCTGTTCGTTGCACTCCGAAAAACGGCAACTCGGAATGACCCCCATTGTGCGACACTGTCGGTGAAGTCAATCGCAGTATGTAATTAGTATATATATTTCTGACTCATTGGGGTGACACTGTAACCACTGGTGTGTGACATAAAAAATACTTCTACATATTTCTGACTCATTTGTGTGACACTGTAACTGCAGTGCGTGATATCAAAAATAATATATATATTTCTGGCTCATTTGTGTGACACTGTAACCACCGGTGTGTGATATAAAAAATACTTCTACATATTTTTTTGTCATTTGTGTGACACTGTTGGTGCAGTCAACTCCAGTGTGTTATTATTATATATATTTTTGACTCATTTGTGCAACACTGTAACTGCAGTGTGTGATATAAACATTATTATATATATTTCTGACTCTTGTGCGACACTGTAACCGCCGGTGTGTGATATAAAAAATACTTCTACATATTTTTACTCATTTGCACGACACTGTCGGTGCAGTCAACTGCTGTATGTAATTATTATATATATTTCTGATTCATTTGTGTGACAATATATTCGCCGGTGTGTGATATAAAAAATACTTCTACATATTTTGACTCATTTGTTGCGACACTGTAACCACAGTGTGTGATATAAAAAATAATATATACTGTATATATATATATTTATTTAAATTAAAATGTTGAGCTGTGTCATCCCAGTATACATCCAGGGACTGCAGCAGCTCCATCCATCTAGGGGTGTTCTGTCAGTCTCCCCAAAATAAAATACATCTTTTTTATATTTTGTACTATTTCCTACCAATGTACAATCAGGCGTCAATTTCAGGGTTCTGTGTCCGTAGCTCATATTTTTATGTTATAACTTATTGTCCTATTTCCATAATTCTTCTTATCACCACATTGTGATTAATTCAAATTGCTATTATTAATAATAATTATAAATTAACTAAATTTAAATTAAATGAATATAACTAATCTCTCCACACTTGTATAGTGAACCTTCTGCATATCAAAGATATATTTGAGGAACAGAAGAACTTGATCCTAAATGAAAAGAATTTTAATAGATGATTACCACATTTAAAAATATATTGTTAATTGCCACATGTTTGCTGCCCACTGCTGTTGCTTAGCTTAGTCATCCCGCTACCTCGGTGCAACCCTTTGGCTTAAACTAGATACAAACTATATTGTGAGCTGTGAGGTGGTCAAAATAGACTGAAAATGAGTGTAAATTACTGTTATTGAGGTTAATAATACTACAGGAACAAAAACACCCCCATATTCTGTTATTTTAGCTGTTTTTATGTTTAAAAAAAATAATACAGATACAAAACCCGCAAGGGCGGTTTTGGAAAAACCAATACAGATCCAAAACACGAAGGAGATACAGATCCAAAACACAAAACCCGAGAAGTGGCCTGGTGCACACCCCTACTAGTTAATAAAGCACACCAAACATATTTTCTTTTTTGGTATTTATATGGGGAAGGGAGGTCTTGGACTACATACCCTAAATACAAATATAATGAGATGTGTTATCATGCTGAGACTTGTAGTTCCACAAAGAATTAAAAAAAATGTAATGCTGATGCACACTATGTGGGTATTCAATTAGCGCCGTTTCTTCTTGTCTAGGCGAAAAAGTGCACTTTTTTATATTTTTTAAGGCAAATGGGGATTCGCCCTATTCATTAGCATGGCCGATTTTTTTCACCTAGGCAAAAAATTCAGCAGGAGCGAAAAAAACATGGATAGGTGAATCAACATGTCTTTGCACCTGAGCAAGCAAAAAAGCGACCAGTTTTTGCCAATTTTGAGGCATTTTTTGCCAATGCCTTCTCACAAAAAAAAAGTGAACAGGCATTAGGGAAAATGCCTTAAAAATGGTCAAAAACAGCCCGCGATTGAATACGCAGGGGGGTGAATTAGATTGCTCCGAAATTGTTGAGGCTAATTGAGTACCCCCTTATAGTTCCAAATTTTAATCAGTATAATTATAATAAACTCTGCAAATCTGCAATCTAGGTTGAAAATCAATGTGCTTGGCATACTTTTGCCCCAAAAATACCAGCCCTCCAACCAGCGTCCAGGTGACCTCATCACTAAGTTTAAGTTTGGGAGGTGGGACCCCACCAAGCCAGGCAAAGTGTTAGTAAGTGTTAAAGGCAGAAGTGTTAAAGAGTGTTATAATGGAGAGAGGTATTAATTAAAATGCTAATACTAGAAAAAAAGGTAGAAAAAATATGTGCCTGTGCTCGTTTTCACCTGTATTTTACATGGTACCAGCTAGGTAGCACTAGTAATGCCATATATGTATACAAAACAGAAAAACTTTCTAACAGTGTTAACAATTATATACTGCAAATCTGTTTGTTTATAGCAAATAAAAGCATGAGGATTTTGTCCATATATTAAAAAACAATCAAGCTTGCATCCAGTCATCAAGGGGCCCCAATTCTTTTCAAGTCCCTATAATAGAATACGTGTCCAACACACGATTAAATTGCAATTAAGAGCACTCACTGTTCATGTACAGAGGGTAACATCCAGTGTCGGACTGGGGCATGAAGGGCCCACCGGGTTAATGCAGTTATAGGGGCAATACTTAGGGGTGTGGCCAGCCTACAAAGGGGGTTTGGCCAGCCTCCACAGAGGCTTGAAATACACAATAGTTTAGTGCAGTGTAATGCAACATACAGTATCTACCATGTACAATACAAGTGCACAGTCTGGAACCTGATCCCTAGAGGAAGAAGTGGGCCCTCAGGCAGTGGGGCCTACCGGTGGTTTCCCTGGTACCCCTGTGGGCCAGTCCGACCCTGGTAACATCTACAGTATGTAACATAAAATCATTGCGGCAGCTGAGCCATGCTCAGTTTCCTGGTGACACTGGCTGGTAGTGGTCGAAGAAGCTCTACTACTTGCTAGATCAGGTAGGTATCAGTGAGTACATGCTCACTGGAACTGAATTCAGGCTTCCAGCACAAGATTCAACAAAAATGGAGAAAAAAATTAAAAAGTAGACAAAAATATAAAAACAATTATAAAAAATGCTTTATTAAAATAATAAAGATTTTTTTTCCTATGGGTAACCCTGGGTCCCTGGCCTATGCCATCCTGGCATTAAAATCAGTTGCACACTAAACTTTAAGCCCTAGTTTAAAAAGATGAAAACAATAAAAATTTACTGCAAGGGAATCCACAATTCAGACTTCAGAGAGCCATAGCCATGTGCAAGAGAGGTTAGTCCACAGAGCAGCTACTATATAGACGTACAAGTACATGGTATTGCTGACACTGAGATTGTGCACTTCTCTACAAAGAAGCAGCTGTCTAGGAAAGAACACAGGTCACAAGCCATAAAATCATAGTATCCTACAGTACATACTGCAGTATCCTACTGCTTCCATGGGGCCTAGAGTGATGTCAGTATCTGGGGAACCATGCAACAAGTGCAGAAAACAAAATCAAGATACAGCAAGATACATAGATCCATGTTTGTCTACTTTTGAAAAGCATTTCAAGGAAAATATAAACTATGAAAGCCAAGGCTAGAATTGTGACAATCAAATTATAAGTATATTGATGTGGCAGAATAAATGCATTTAGAAGATACCCAATTAATTATATAAAACATTCAATACACAAGTACAATGAAACAAATACACTAATGAAAAAAACATACAATAAAAATCAGAAATAAATTTATTTCATTATAAAACCAACTGAACATAAATATATACATCTCTCCAATGCTTTTGTAACTCCAGAACAGCTCACAGTATGTTGGAGAGCAAAAAACGTTTCTGTTGGAAATTTGGTGGTTTGTACCAGAGGCGGATTTAGACCTCATGGGGACTTAAGCAAGGCACCGATTTGCCCCCCTTCCTTTCTCAAACAATTCATAGCATTAAATCCTGTCATCACCGCCCCAGGCTGTGCCTGCTGTGTGTGTGCCTCCTTCCCTCGCATGCCCATGAGGCGGCAGCAAAAGCGCAGGTCCTACCTGCACTCCTCAAGTGGGGGCAGATTCTGGGGCCTTCTCTCAGGCAGTGTGGGGACCGAGTCTGCTCGTCTCCAGCCTCCACCTCCAGCAGCAGCTCTCCCAGCAGCCACATTGCTGCTGGCAGCAGAGGCTGGAGATGAGCAGAAACATTCACAAACAGCAGCGCAGCAGGAAAGGATCTATACTTTTCTTTTAGTGGGAGCTGGCTGTGGATAGAAGCAGAGAAAGGAGAGAGACAGAGGGGGGGGGCAGAGAGGGAGAAATGATATAGAAAGAGGCACAGAGAGGAGAGAGAGGGAGAGACACAGAGAAAGGCGTGAAAGAGAGAGGAGAGGGAAATGAGAGAGAGGCACAGAGAGGAAAGAGGCACAGAGAGGAGAGAGAAAAAGAGGTTATTAGGCCTTAAAAAATGATAAAGAGTGATAAAGTGCCAGCCTATCACGTTCCTAACTGCCATGTTACAGAATATGTTTGAAAAATGACAGGATCTGGTTGGTTGGTTGGTTGGTTGGTTGGTACTTTTAGCAGTCTCCATTTTATCACTTTTTAAGGCTTAATACATGTGGGCCTTTATTTTTAGGATGGAGAGTACTGTTTCCACCCTAGAGGTACTGTAGGCCCTGGAAATAAGTACAGTGAAAATAAAGTAACACAATGGTACAATAAGCTACCAATAAAGCTATGAAATTATCTATACACATAAACAAACAAAACATACTGTCCCTGCTATTACAAATTAGGAAATGTACACATAAAGCACTTCTCTCACTAGATCCATCTTCTTTTTACAGGCCAAAAAAATACAGTTTTTAAGAAATACAAGAGAAATCAGTTAACATGTCATCCCTGACTTATGATAAATAGTGACCACATAGAAATCATAGCCCTTGCTGTAGATTCTTCTAACGGATAACATTCAAATGGACCATGCAGTCAGGTCAGCTCAACATTAACCATGGAGAGTGAAAAATCAGGAGTGCCAGCAAAAATCATAGAATAAACAGGATCGGCAATAAAATTTCATTTAATAAATCAGGAAAACTATAGATATGCATCTGACCTCATGATGTAAAAAGAAACTGAAAAACTTCAGAATATGAAATATTATGCATCAAAGCAGAAAAGTCTTTCAGTAAGGATACAGAACTGATTGATTTTGCAGTACATCTGACAGTGTCAGCCCGTGTCTAGTTCAAATCCAACAAAACACACTCAGTGACATAGGGTCTTGCGTATATTAAATACAATTGTTCTGTTTATGCAAAGTAACAGTAGATTTATAGAGATGACATCAGATGCAGAACAAAATATTTTACAATGTTTAATGGGTGATCATGCCAAAAGCGATAAGGCAAGATGTGACACTAAGAAGCTGTTTAGTGTCAGTGGCACTCGTTCAAAATTCCAGAAGTGTATTATTCATGCCAATGATGATTTCAGAGGTAACGATACAAGATTACAGCTAGAGATTGGCGCCAGCCCAATATTTTTGTTTTGGATCTGTATTAACTAGAGATGAGCGCCTGAAATTTTTCGGGTTTTGTGTTTTGGTTTTGGGTTCGGTTCCGCGGCCGTGTTTTGGGTTCGAACGCGTTTTGGCAAAACCTCACCGAATTATTTTTGTCGGATTCGGGTGTGTTTTGGATTCGGGTGTTTTTTTCCAAAAACACTAAAAAACAGCTTAAATCATAGAATTTGGGGGTCATTTTGATCCCAAAGTATTATTAACCTCAAAAACCATAATTTACACTCATTTTCAGTCTATTCTGAATAGCTCACACCTCACAATATTATTTTTAGTCCTAAAATTTGCACCGAGGTCGCTGTGTGAGTAAGATAAGCGACCCTAGTGGCCGACACAAACACCGGGCCCATCTAGGAGTGGCACTGCAGTGTCACGCAGGATGTCCCTTCCAAAAAACCCTCCCCAAACAGCACATGACGCAAAGAAAAAAAGAGGCGCAATGAGGTAGCTGTGTGAGTAAGATTAGCGACCCTAGTGGCCGACACAAACACCGGGCCCATCTAGGAGTGGCATTTTTGTTCTCCATATTTTAATAGGCACAACTAAAAGGCACCTCAGGTAAACAATGGAGATGGATGGATTGGATACTAGTATACAATTATGGACGGGCTGCCGAGTGCCGACACAGAGGTAGCCACAGCCGTGAACTACCGCACTGTACTGTGTCTGCTGCTAATATATAGACTGGTTGATAAAGAGATAGTATACTCGTAACTAGTATGTATGTATAAAGAAAGAAAAAAAACCACGGTTAGGTGGTATATACAATTATGGACGGGCTGCCGAGTGCCGACACAGAGGTAGCCACAGCCGTGAACTACCGCACTGTACTGTGTCTGCTGCTAATATATAGACTGGTTGATAAAGAGATAGTATACTCGTAACTAGTATGTATGTATAAAGAAAGAAAAAAAAACCACGGTTAGGTCACTGGTATATACAATTATGGACGGGCTGCCGAGTGCCGACACAGAAGTAGCCACAGCCGTGAACTACCGCACTGTACTGTGTCTGCTGCTAATATATAGACTGGTTGATAAAGAGATAGTATACTCGTAACTAGTATGTATGTATAAAGAAAGAAAAAAAAACCACGGTTAGGTGGTATATACAATTATGGACGGGCTGCCGAGTGCCGACACAGAGGTAGCCACAGCCGTGAACTACCGCACTGTACTGTGTCTGCTGCTAATATATTGACTGGTTGATAAAGAGATAGTATACTCGTAACTAGTATGTATGTATAAAGAAAGAAAAAAAAACCACGGTTAGGTCACTGGTATATACAATTATGGACGGGCTGCCGAGTGCCGACACAGAGGTAGCCACAGCCGTGAACTACCGCACTGTACACTGGTTGATAAAGAGATAGTAGTATACTCGTAACAACTAGTATGACTGACTATGACGGTATAAAGAATGAAAAAAAAACCACGGTTAGGTGGTATATATTATAATACAATTATGGATGGACGGACTGCCTGCCGAGTGCCGACACAGAGGTAGCCACAGCCGTGAACTACCGCACTGTACACTGGTTGATAAAGAGATAGTAGTATACTCGTAACAACTAGTATGACTGACTATGACGGTATAAAGAATGAAAAAAAAACCACGGTTAGGTGGTATATATTATAATACAATTATGGATGGACGGACTGCCTGCCGACTGCCGACACAGAGGTAGCCACAGCCGTGAACTACCGCACTGTACACTGGTTGATAAAGAGATAGTAGTATACTCGTAACAACTAGTATGACACTATGACGGTATAAAGAATGAAAAAAAAACCACGGTTAGGTGGTATATATTATAATACAATTATGGATGGACGGACTGCCTGCCGACTGCCGACACAGAGGTAGCCACAGCCGTGAACTACCGCACTGTACACTGGTTGATAAAGAGATAGTAGTATACTCGTAACAACTAGTATGACACTATGACGGTATAAAGAATGAAAAAAAAACCACGGTTAGGTGGTATATATTATAATAATACAATTATGGATGGACGGACTGCCTGCCGACTGCCGACACAGAGGTAGCCACAGCCGTGAACTACCGCACTGTACACTGGTTGATAAAGAGATAGTAGTATACTCGTAACAACTAGTATGACTATGACGACGGTATAAAGAAAGAAAAAAAAATACCACGGTTAGGTGGTATATAATTATACAATTATGGATGGACGGACTGCCTGCCGAGTGCCGACTGCCGACACAGAGGTAGCCACAGCCGTGAACTACCGCACTGTACTGTGTCTGCTGCTAATATAGACTGGTTGATAAAGAGATAGTATACAACAATATACTACTATACTGGTGGTCAGGCACTGGTCACCACTAGTCACACTGGCAGTGGCACTCCTGCAGCAAAAGTGTGCACTGTTTAATTTTAAATTAATATAATATTATGTACTCCTGGCTCCTGCTATAACAACCTGCAGTGCTCCCCAGTCTCCCCCACAATTATTATAAGCTTTTATACATTGATGTGCAGCACACTGGGCTGAGCTGAGTGCACACAGACTGAGTCACACTGTGTGACTGCTGTGTATCGTTTTTTTCAGGCAGAGAACGGATATAGCAGAGAACGGATATATTAAATAAAAGTTAACTTAACAACAACTGCACTGGTCACTGTGGTAAACTCTGTCTGCACAATCTCTCTCTCTCTCTCTCTCTTCTAATCTATTCTAATGGAGAGGACGCCAGCCACGTCCTCTCCCTATCAATCTCAATGCACGTGTGAAAATGGCGGCGACGCGCGGCTCCTTATATAGAATCCGAGTCTCGCGAGAATCCGACAGCGTCATGATGACGTTCGGGCGCGCTCGGGTTAACCGAGCAAGGCGGGAAGATCCGAGTCGCTCGGACCCGTGAAAAAAAAAGTGAAGTTCGTGCGGGTTCGGATTCAAAGAAACCGAACCCGCTCATCTCTAGTATTAACTCAGTGTTCTGGTTTTGGTTTTGCTAACACCGCCATTTTGTGTATTGGTTTAGTTTTGGATCTGTTTTATTTTTTCAATTATAAAAACTGCTAAAATCACAGAATTTGGTCCTTTTTTGTACCTACAGTATTATTTACCATTATAGCATTCAATTCCAGTCAGTTCCATCAATTTTGACAAGCTCACAATTCTGTCCACCAATATTGTCAAAGACTGGCTGGCTAAATGAAGCGACAGAGCAGCGGCACAGACACACGGCATATAGCACATGTATATTTATATATATAGTGTTCACGCTAGACTGTTTTAGCAGGGTGCCGCTAACTGCCCAATTTTTCTGTCCTGCCCTTTCTGCGGTGCCGTGCAAAAACAGCAGTCCGCTTCCTGCACCTCCAAGCGTGTAAAGGTGCCGTGCATCCATTCATGCTATGGGAGAGAGCTTGGGGTAAGCGAAGCCCAGCACCTCCGAAGGTATTGGGCACGCCCCAAATAGTGATGCCGCCTGTCGCCCACTCCCCCTGTAGTAACATCTGTTGGCCGCACCGCCCACCACAATGATGTTGCATGACCACGCCCCTGTTTTTCATGGCCACACCCCCTTTTCAGGCACACGCGTAGTCCGGCGCCCTGCCCTCTACAATTTCTAGAGGGAACACTATATATATATAATACAGTATTTCTCCACATTACAGAAAGGGCTCACCAACGTTTCGGTCCTATGCTAGGACCTTTCTCAAGGTATACGCCAGTCAATATACAGTCAAGGCAGCAGTAGCATCATCAGCAGCATTAGATAGGAACCAGGACGTTGGTGAGCCCTTTCTGTGTATATATATTTTTTTGTGACATGAAGTTACATGGAACCAAGCTTTTGAATAAATTACTTTAATATTTACATCATATCACGCAAGTCTGGGGAGTGCTATCTTTTTCCACTGTAATGTGGAGAAATACTGTATTGTACTAAGAGCCTGACCCTGTGATTGGATCAGACTTTGATTTGGCACCCCAGCCGTTACCTGTGTCGGGTGAGAGTGTGGGACTTCCTGTGCATATATATATATATATTGCATTGTATAAGTCCGCACTCACAGCTATATCACAGTCATCAGTGGGGTGCTCCACAAGGAGGCCTGTATAGACTTCCACATATACCAAATTATCTTCAAGACCCTGCTGAGGGTCTCAAATAGAGGGCACTCACCAATCAATTTCCAAAGATAAAAAGTTTTATTTAGACCATTGAAGTCATCACATACATGTCGACGTTTCGGCTTCGCAGAGCCTTTTTCAAGACCACCACAGGAGACATCTGTTCAGCACGCCAGAGAGCAGTATACTGACATCTGCCTCCCGGGCTCCCTTATATAGCACAAACCCAATCACCTTAATGATTTAATTACCTAATTGCCTGGAGCAGCCCTGACCCAGTGTTCCATATAATCACTGGAGCAGGTAACTATATAGGACATAAATAACAACCGATACTGATGTGCTGCAATGCAGGGCTTTATTAAATACCTGTACTGAAAAGACCGACATATCACATACTTACAGCACTGTGTTTAATGTGTAAAACTCGCGGTATGACCGGAAGCGCATCATATGCACTCCTCTGGTCACCGTTGTGCGTTCCACTGACATTGACCGGAAGCGCGTCATATGCGCTCCACCGGTAAGCACTGTGCATTCCATCATGTGTCTCATAAGGGAAAAAATGAACATAGTCATCAACTCCATATTTTAAGCTAATGGTTATACTCATTAATCATAGTCTGACACATTAGACCCGCCATCACATAGGCTGCGGTCTCATAGACTAACTATATATAGGAGCCCGGAAGACAATGCACACATAGTCCCTTTAGGAGTATATACATACAAATATACCAGTGCATCAGAAAACCTGTCATGCTGATGCACAATGGTAAATACCTACATAAAAGAAAACAAAAAAACAAACAACAAACAAAGGTTTAAAATTGCATAGGGAAAAGAGTATTACTGTTTCTAAATATTCAATTATTTAAAATAGACACTTCTTGCTAAGACTATATCAGGATCGAAAACGATCCCCGTCTAATGTATGAAGATCCTTAGTGGATTATTTTCATTGAGTCCACGAGGTGTGATGGTGTCCAGTCTGTATATCCATTGTGCCTCAAGTTTTTTTAAAGCTAGGACCCTATCACCACCTCTTGTTAATTCCGGTACCTGATCGATGATCATACACCGCAGAGTTGAAACCTGATGATTATGGAGAAGAAAATGTTTGGCAACAGGTTTATCAGTTGTATTTGTCTGGATCGCAGCTCTGATTGAGTAACGGTGGTTTGCCATTCTTTCCCTGAATGGTCTACTCGTCATACCCGTATAGTAGAGACCACACGGGCATATTATCACATAGATGACGAAGGCTCTCATACAGGATATGTTATAACGGATACGAATTTTCGTACCATTATGTGGATGCCGGAATTCCTTGCCACTCAACATCGAATTACAGGTGGTACAGCCTTTGCACTTAAAACAACCCGTCCTGCCAGACCTTAGCCAGTGCGTTGGCGCATGTGTCAGCTGCATAGTTGGATGCATCAGCAATTGACGTAAGTTGGGTCCCCTCCGGTATGCACTCATTGGAGGTTTGGTGCCACCGAGACCAAGCTGGGGATCAGTCGTCAGTAATGGCCAATGCTGACCATAGATGTTTCTTGCTGTGCATGAGGTGTGATCATATGTACTAACATGTACAATTCGATTGTCCTTCTTTGATTTTGCAACATTATCAATCGGGTGTTTAAAGCGATGACGTGCTTTTTTAATGCATCTATTCAATGTTGTAAGTGAGTACCCTCTCTGGAGAAACCTGGATTTCATCTCCTCTATTTGTATTTCAGCAAGTTCATCTGTGGAGTTTATCCTCAGTACACGCAGGAATTGGGACATTGGCAAGCTTTCCTTGAGCATAGGTGGATGCTGGCTTGTAGCCTGTAAGATGGTATTGCGATCCGTTGTCTTGCGGTATAGCGTAGTATCCAGCTTCCTACCATTCCGCCATAACGTCACATCAAGGAAGGTGATTGTAGTTAGATCAATCGTATAGGTGAATCTGATGGGTCCCTCAATGCCATTAAGGTTATCAATCATAGCTACCAGCTCGTCCCTAGTACCTGACCAGAGCAAAAAGATATCATCGATAAACCTCATATATCTTAACAATCTATGTCCAAATTGTGAAAATATATATTTACGCTCATAGTCAGACATGTATAAATTAGCGTAAGCTGGCGCAAGGTTGGAACCCATGGCTGTCCCCTGTATTTGAGCATAATAGTCTGCACCATACATGAAATATTTTTTTTTGAGCACTAACTCAATAAGGTTTATCAGAAATTCTACAGGTGGTTTTATATGTTGAGCCTCCACAAGTTGTTTTATGATTGCATCAATACCATCATAGTGTGGGATTACTGTGTATAATGATTGTACATCGAGGGTCGCGAGCCATACATCAGAATCCGGTAATTCAATATCTCTGACCTTAGAGAGGAAGTCAGTGGTATCACGTATATAACTCATTGTATTACACACTAGAGGCTGTAGAAATTGATCAACATAAATGGCCAGTGGTTGTAAAAGGGACCCCTTTGCCGATACAATCGGCCGACCTGGAGGATTGTCCAATCGTTTGTGGACTTTCGGCAGTGTATACAATATTGGTACTGCAGGATATTCCACTTTAAGGTATTCCGCTACCGAATCATCAATCCATCCCCCCTGAAGGCCTAGATCAATGACCTAATCGATAATTTTTTTATACATCTGAGTCGGGTCAGTTTTTAATTTGACATATGTGAGTTTATCAGACAATTGGTATCTGATCTCTCTATCATATTGGCTCCAATCCTGGATAACCACCGCCCCGCCTTTATCAGCGGGGCGTATCACAATATTTTTGTTATCCTTAAGAGATTTCAACGCACTTCTCTGTTCAATAGATAAATTGAAATATTGAGGCATTACATCAGCCCTCGCCACCATATCTGCTTCTGCTATGCGTACAAATGTTTTAATACTTGCATTGTGTGATATTGGATCATAATAGCTAGGTTTTTTACATACAACTGGCTCACCCTGGTCATTCTTGTTACCAAATTGTTCTCTTAGTCGCAGCTTTCGCCCCAATCGAAAATTATCAACACTCCAATCAAATGGTTTATGAGTGGTGGTGGTGGGGACAAAGGATAGGCCGAGGGACAATACTGACGATTCAGCTGTACTTAAGGTGTGTGAAGATAGATTAAATATAGAGCTTACTTCCGGGGTCGCCGACCCCTTCTTCCTATATTTACCCCCCCGCCTCTGCGAGTTCTTCGGGCGCCTCCTCTTCGGAATGGTGGGTATAGGTACATCCCTGTCTCTAAAAAATGTTCCTGTCTGGTGTCATTGGAATCTGTATTTTCACCTTCTGATGATGTTTGTACTGGGGAACTACCCTCTTGGCTGAAAGGTCTCTGTCTACGATACCTATATGGCTGTCTACTCTGACCCTCATTTGAATTACCCGTTAACCATCTATAGACTGTGTGTAATTTATAATCCATATTAACTGTTTCCAGTTTTTTCTGTTTAAATTGTAATAATTCCTGTTGGTAAGAATCTATTTGTCCCTTAAGTCTATCCAACCAAGGTTCTGTTTTGTCATTAATCAACTTTTTCAAATATAGACTCTTAAAAGTCTCAATTTCTGACCGTAATTTCAATAGTTCATTGGTAACCTCTTCAATAACAAGCAGGATCAGGTCTGACGAGCATTTATTGAGGACAGAACACCATTGGTGCAAAATGCTGGGTTGTTCCTCCCAAGGGTGGGCACATTATGTACCCTGAATCCCCTGGGGATTTTTTTGGAGCGGTGATATTCACTGAGAAATTGGCCATGTAACACCAGATCTGTTTCACGTTTTCTCATCCTTAGTAATTTAGTATATAGGTCAGGTATTGTTTCAGCCGGAAATTCTGAAAACTCAATCTGACCAAAGTATATTTTCTCTGCATCGTCATCAGTAAGGGATAGAAAATTGCTTTCTGCTGCTCTCAATAGATCCTCGTCAAACACATTAACCCCTGTCTGCGTCATCATAGATATAGAGTCAAATTACAACAAACAAAAAATGCTTCATATACAATTCTATTGCTCTGATCAGGTACAAGTATGGACAAACTCAAGAAGTATCCACTATGCAATAACGCTAAAAATACCACAGCTTGTGTGATCAATTATGTCAGCATATCTGTCAGGCATGAGGACCAGATATCCTGGGATAAAGAGAGTAACATAGTCATCAACCATTAGCTTAAAATATGGAGTTGATGACTATGTTCATTTTTTCCCCTATGAGACACACGATGTGTGCCTAGGCGGAAGTACTGATGGAACGCACAGTGCTTACCGGTGGAGCGCATATGACACGCTTCCGGTCAATGTCAGTGGAACGCACAACGGTGACCAGAGGAGCGCACATGATGCGCTTCCGGTCATACCGCGAGTTTTACACATTAAACACAGTGCTGTAAGTGTGTGATATGTCGGTCTTTTCAGTACAGGTATTTAATAAAGCCCTGCATTGCAGCACATCAGTATAGGTTGTTATTTATGTCCTATATAGTTACCTGCTCCAGTGATTATATGGAACACTGGGACAGGGCTGCTCCAGGCAATTAGGTAATTAAATCATTAAGGTGATTGGGTTTGTGCTATATAAGGGAGCCCGGGAGGCAGATGTCAGTATACTGCTCTCTGGCGTGCTGAACAGATGTCTCCTGTGGTGGTCTTGAAAAAGGCTCTGCGAAGCCGAAACGTCGACATGTATGAGATGACTTCAATGGTCTAAATAAAACTTTTTATCTTTGGAAATTGATTGGTGAGTGCCCTCTATTTGAGACCCTCAGCAGGGTCTTGAAGATAATTTGGTATATGTGGAAGTCTATACAGGCCTCCTTGTGGAGCATCCCACTGATGACTGTGATATAGCTGTGAGTGCGGACTTATACAATGCAATATTAGTGGATCAAGGCCTTATTGGTTCTTTGGTACCTTTGTCAAGCACCCGCTTTTCTAAAATGAATTCTGGCTACCTTGGTGAATAATGCTGCTTGAGTATATGAATAACTCTCTTTATCCCAGGATATCTGGTCCTCATGCCTGACAGATATGCTGATATAATTGATCACACAAGCTGTGGTATTTTTAGTGTTTTTGCATAGTGGATACTTCTTGCGTTTGTCCATACTTGTACCTGATCAGAGCAATAGAATTGTATATGAAGCATTTTTTGTTTGTTGTAATTTGACTCTATATCTATGATGACGCAGACAGGGGTTAATGTGTTTGACAAGGATCTATTGAGAGCAGCAGAAAGCAATTTTCTATCCCTTACTGATGATGATGCAGAGAAAATATACTTTGGTCAGATTGAGTTTTCAGAATTACCGGCTGAAACAATACCTGACCTATATACTAAATTACTAAGGATGAGAAAACGTGAAACAGATCTGGTGTTACATGGCCAATTTCTCAGTGAATATCACCGCTCCAAAAAAATCCCCAAAGGATTCAGGGTACATAATGTGCCCACCCTTGGGAGGAACAACCCAGCATTTTGCACCAATGGTGTTCTGTCCTCAATAAATGCTCGTCAGACCTGATCCTGCTTGTTATTGAAGAGGTTACCAATGAACTATTGAAATTACGGTCAGAAATTGAGACTTTTAAGAGTCTATATTTGAAAAAGTTGATTAATGACAAAACAGAACCTTGGTTGGATAGACTTAAGGGACAAATAGATTCTTACCAACAGGAATTATTACAATTTAAACGGAAAAAACTGGAAACAGTTAATATGGATTATAAATTACACACAGTCTATAGATGGTTAACGGGTAATTCCAATGAGGGTCAGAGTAGACGGCCATATAGGTATCGTAGACAGAGACCTTTCAGCCAAGAGGGTAGTTCCCCAGTACAAACATCATCAGAAGGTGAAAATACAGATTCCAATGACACCAGACAGGAACATTTTTTAGAGACAGGGATGTACCTATACCCACCATTCCGAAGAGGAGGCGCCCGAGGAACTCGCAGAGGCGGGGGGGTAAATATAGGAAGAAGGGGTAGGCGACCCCGGAAGTAAGCTCTATATTTAATCTATCTTCACACACCTTAAGTACAGCTGAATCGTCAGTATTGTCCCTCGGCCTATCCTTTGTCCCCACCACCACACATAATCCATTTGATTGGAGTGTTGATAATTTTCGATTGGGGCGAAAGCTGCAACTAAGAGAACAATTTGGTAACAAGAATGACCAGGGTGAGCCAGTTGTATGTAAAAAACCTAGCTATTATGATCCAATATCACACAATGAAAGTATTAAAACATTTGTATGCATAGCAGAAGCAGATATGGTGGCAAGGGCTGATGTAAAGCCTCAATATTTCAATTTATCTATTGAACAGAGAAGTGCGTTGAAATCTCTTAAGGATAACAAAAATATTGTGATACGCCCCGCTGATAAAGGCGGGCGGTGGTTATCCAGGATTGGAGCCAATATGATAGAGAGATCAGATACCAATTGTCTGATAAACTCACATATGTCAAATTAAAAACTGACCCGACTCAGATGTATAAAAAAATTATCGATGAGGTCATTGATCTAGGCCTTCAGGGGGGATGGATTGATGATTCGGTAGCGGAATACCTTAAAGTGGAATATCCTGTTGTACCAATATTGTATACACTGCCGAAAGTCCACAAACAATTGGACAATCCTCCAGGTCGGCCGATTGTATCGGCAAAGGGGTCCCTTTTACAACCACTGGCCATTTATGTTTATCAATTTCTACAGCCTCTAGTGTGTAATACAATGAGTTATATACGTGATACCACTGACTTCCTCTCTAAGGTCAGAGATATTGAATTACCGGATTCTGATGTATGGCTCGCGACCCTCGATGTACAATCATTATACACAGTAATCCCACACTATGATGTATTGATGCAATCAGAAAACAACTTGTGGAGGCTCGACATATAAAACCACCTGTAGAATTTCTGATAAACCTTATTGAGTTAGTCCTCAAAAAAAAATATTTCATGTATGGTGCAGACTATTATGCTCAAATACAGGGGACAGCCATGGGTTCCAACCTTGCACCAGCTTACGCTAATTTATACATGGCTGACTATGAGCGTAAATATATATTTTCACAATTTGTACATAGATTGTTAAGATATATGAGGTTTATCGATGATATCTTTTTGCTCTGGTCAGGTACTAGGGACGAGCTGGTAGCTATGATTGATAACCTTAATGGCATTGAGGGACCCATCAGATTCACCTATACGATTGATCTAACTACAATCACCTTCCTTGATGTGACGTTATGGCGGAATGGTAGGAAGCTGAATACTACGCTATACCGCAAGACAACGGATCGCGATACCATCTTACAGGCTACAAGCCAGCATCCACCTATGCTCAAGGAAAGCTTGCCAATATCCCAACTCCTGCGTGTACTGAGGATAAACTCCACAGATGAACTTGCTGAAATACAAATAGAGGAGATGAAATCCAGGTTTCTCCAGAGAGGGTACTCACTTACAACATTGAATAGATGCATTAAAAAAGCACGTCATCGCTTTAAACACCCGATTGATAATGTTGCGAAATCAAAGAAGGACAATCGAATTGTACATGTTAGTACATATGATCACACCTCATGCACAGCAAGAAACATCTATGGTCAGCATTGGCCATTACTGACGACTGATCCCCAGCTTGGTCTCGGTGGCACCAAACCTCCAATGAGTGCATACCGGAGGGGACCCAACTTACGTCAATTGCTGATGCGTCCAACTATGCAGCCGACACATGCGCCAACGCACTGGCTAAGGTCTGGCAGGACGGGTTGTTTTAAGTGCAAAGGCTGTACCACCTGTAATTCGATGTTGAGTGGTAAGGAATTCCGGCATCCACATAACGGTACGAAAATTCGTATCCGTTATAACCTATCCTGTATGAGTGCCTTCGTCATCTATGTGATAATATGCCCGTGTGGTCTCTACTATACGGGTATGACGAGTAGACCATTCAGGGATAGAATGGCAAACCACCGTTACTCAATCAGAGCTGCGATCCAGACAAATACAACTGATAAACCTGTTGCCAAACATTTTCTTCTCCATAATCATCAGGTTTCAACTCTGCGGTGTATGATCATCGATCAGGTACCGGAATTAACAAGAGGTGGTGATAGGGTCCTAGCTTTAAAAAAACTTGAGGCACAATGGATATACAGACTGGACACCATCACACCTCGTGGACTCAATGAAAATAATCCACTAAGGATCTTCATACATTAGACGGGGATCGTTTTCGATCCTGATATAGTCTTAGCAAGAAGTGTCTATTTTAAATAATTGAATATTTAGAAACAGTAATACTCTTTTCCCTATGCAATTTTAAACCTTTGTTTGTTGTTTGTTTTTTTGTTTTCTTTTATGTAGGTATTTACCATTGTGCATCAGCATGACAGGTTTTCTGATGCACTGGTATATTTGTATGTATATACTCCTAAAGGGACTATGTGTGCATTGTCTTCCGGGCTCCTATATATAGTTAGTCTATGAGACCGCAGCCTATGTGATGGCGGGTCTAATGTGTCAGACTATGATTAATGAGTATAACCATTAGCTTAAAATATGGAGTTGATGACTATGTTAATTTTTTCCCCTATGAGACACACAATGTGTGCCTAGGCGGAAGTACTGATGGAACGCACAGTGCTTACCGGTGGAGCGCATATGACGCGCTTCCGGTCAATGTCAGTGGAACGCATATGATGCGCTTCCAGTCACACAGCGAGTTTTACACATTAAACACAGTGCTGTAAGTATGTGATATGTCGGTCTTTTCAGTACAGGTATTTAATAAAGCCCTGCATTGCAGTACATCAGTATTGGTTGTTATTTATGTCCTATATGGTTACCTGCTCCAGTGATTATATGGAACACTGGGACAGGGCTGCTCCAGGCAATTAGGTAATTAAATCATTAAGGTGATTGGGTTTGTGCTATATAAGGGAGCCCGGGATGCAGATGTCAGTATACTGCTCTCTGGCATGCTGAACAGATGTCTCCTGTGGTGGTCTTGAAAAAGGCTCTGCGAAGTCGAAACTTCGACATGTATGTGATGACTTCAATGGTCTAAATCAGTGGTTCTCAAACTCGTTCCTCAGGACCCCACACAGTGCATGTTTTGCAGGTAACCCAGCAAGTGCACAGGTGTACTAATTACGCACTGACACATTTTAAAAGGTCTACAGGTGGAGCTAATTATGTCACTTGTGATTCTGTGAGGAGACCTACAAAACATGCACTGTGTGGGGTCCTGAGGACCGAGTTTGAGAACCTCTGGTCTAAATAAAACTTTTTATCTTTGGAAATTGATTGGTGAGTGCCCTCTATTTGAGACCCTCAGCAGGGTCTTGAAGATAATTTGGTATATATATATATAGTCCATGGAAACAGCCCGGCACTCCGTGGTCCCCAAAGGGGTATCGCTCTGGTGCCCTCCTCGGGGTGTGGTGGCCCCAATATGCAGAATGTGGGAGATCGGCGGCACTCAGAGGCTTTCACATCCAGGTTAATCAAAAAAGAAAGTGCATTTATTGGTCAACGTTTCGGGGTACAGACCCCCTTCCTCAGGACACTGCAAACTGACCAATAAATGCACTTTCTTTTTTGATTAACCTGGATGTGAAAGCCTCTGAGTGCCGCCGATCTCCCACATTCTATATATATATATATATATATATATATATATCAAACTCAGTATTCGGCACTCCAAGTAATGAATGGTAATTGCCCGGTAACCTCTCCCACAGACAGCTCTGTGATGTATACGAACCAAAGTAAGCGGCACTCCCAGGACTTTACATGAAATAAAGGCTCCTTAGCCCATCAGATATGCAACGTTTCGGTATTTTATTCCAACCGTCGTCAGGCTTAATAACAATACATAAAACAATCTTACCTTAAATACCATACAAAGATACATGTGCAGCGGTCACTGGATGTCCGGAGCCCCGGACTTCCTCTGACATACGTCAGACCTGACCTCACCAATTAACCCTTCACTGTAAAAATTACAATGCAATAGAAACAACTGTAAATAAAAGAATAAATTATATATCATTACATCCTCAAATGACTTTTCAATAATGCTTATACACATGATCTGATATTTATGGCAAATTATACATGAATTTATGTTTTACAAAAAACTACTGAATGAAAGTGCTTCATTTAAACCATACGGGGCAAGGGTGTTTAAACGATAGATCCAGTGAGTTTCACATTGTAGTAGTTTTTTCAAAAACTACTACAATGTGAAACTCACTGGATCTATCGTTTTAAAATAGGGAAAATCTAGAGGTAACTGTATTGGAAAAAGATTTGGGGGTACTCATTGATAATAGGCATAATAACCGTATACAGTGTCAAAGCGCAGTAAAGAAGGCAAGTAAGGTGCTAGCGTACATAAAATGGGGAATTGAGACAAGGGTGGATATCCAATTATCCCCGTTAAAACATCGGTCGAAAAATGGCAGCTCTTGGCCGTTTATCTAATTTTTTTCTGATGTTTCACCGATTTATTTTTACAGGCTATCCTGTTAAATCAAGTGTAAAAAAATGAGTTTTATGGTTAGAACTTACCTTTGTTAAAACTCTTTCTGCGAGGTACACTGGGCTCCACAAGGATTGGACAATGGGGTGTAGAATAGGATCTTGATCCGAGGCACCAACAGGCTCAAAGCTTTGACTGTTCCCAGAATGCACAGCGCCGCCTCCTATATCACCCCGCCTCCCAGCACAGGAGCTCAGTTTTTAGTTAACCAGCCCAATGCAGTAGCAGAAAAAGAGATGACAACGGTTAGAAGCCACATACACCACACTCTCACAACTGGAGAAGTGTCAGTGGCTAGTGCCATACCAACCCAAAGAAGCTAAGTGCGTCCGGGTGGGCGCCTTGTGGAGCCCAGTGTACCTCGCAGAAAGAGTTTTAACAAAGGTAAGTTCTTACCATAAAACTCGTTTTCTGCTGCGGGGTACACTGGGCTCCACAAGGATTGGACAATGGGGATGTCCTACAGCAATTCCTTATGGGAGGGGACACACTGTAGCGGGCGCAAGAACCCGGCGTCCAAAGGAAGCATCCTGGGAAGCGGCAGTATCGAAGGCATAAAACCTAATGAACGTGTTCCCTGAGGACCACGTAACCGCCTTGCAAAATTGATCATGGGTTGCACCAGGTTGGGCTACCCAAGAAGGTCCAACAGACCGAGTAGAATGGGCTGTAATGTGAGCAAGAGCAGACAGACCAGCCCTCACATAAGCATGTGCAATCACCATTCTAATCCATCTGGCCAGGGTCTGCTTGTGAGCAGGCCAACCACGTTTGTGAAATCCAAACAAAACAAAGAGAGAATCTGATTTTTGAATAGAAGCAGTTCTCTTCACATAGATACGGAGAGCCCGTACCACATCCAAAGACCGCTCTTTGGGAGATAAATCAGGAGAGACAAAGACCGGAACCACAATCTCCTGATTAAGGTGGAACGAAGAAACCACCTTAGGTAAATATCCGGGACGAGTCCTAAAAACCACCCGGTCACGTTGAAAAATCAGATATGGGGAACTACAAGACAAGGCACCCAGATCCGACACCCTTCTAGCAGAGGCAATAGCCAGCAAGAACACCACCTTAAGGGAAAGACACTTAAGGTCAGCTGAACCAAGGGGGCCAAATGGAGGCTCCTGCAACATCTCCAAAACCACCTACAAGTCCCAAGGAGCCACAGGCGGGACATAGGGAGGTTGGATACGCAGCACACCCTGAGTGAAAGTATCAACATTGGGTAAAGTTGCAATTTTTCTCTGAAACCACACCGACAAGGCAGAAATATGAACCTTGAGGGAGGCCAGACGCAGGCCTAAATCTAGGCATTGCTGCAGAAAAGCCAAAAGTTTGGCTGTACTAAAATTGGAAGCGTCATAATTGTTAGATGCACACCAAACAAAGTAGGAATGCCAGACCCTATGATAAATCCGAGCAGAAGCCGGTTTCCGGGCCCGCAACATAGTTTTAATGACCTCTTCAGAAAAACCCTTAGCCCTCAAGACGGAAGCTTCAAGAGCCACGCCGTCAAAGATAGCCGGGCTAGGTCCTGGTAGACACAGGGGCCCTGAACGAGGAGGTCTGGGCGTTGTGGAAGTAGAAGTGGACGGTCCGACGATATGCCTTGCAGGTCTGAGAACCAGTGCCGTCTGGGCCACGCCGGAGCTATGAGAAGCAGATTTCCTCTTTCTTGCTTAAACTTCCAAATTATCCTGGGCAGGAGTGACACTGGAGGGAACATGTACGGCAGCCGAAACCTCCACGGCACCGCTAGCTCATCCACGAATGCTGCTTGAGGATCCCTTGTCCTTGCTCCAAAGACCGGAACCTTGTGATTGTGTCGAGACGCCATCAGATCTACATCTGGAAGACCTCACTTTTCCACTAGGAGTTGAAACACTTCTGGATGGAGGCCCTACTCACCGGCATGTACGTCCTGATGACTGAGAAAGTCCGCTTCACAATTCAGGACTCCCGGAATGAATATTGCCAATATGGCTAGTAAATGGCGTTCTGCCCAACGTAGAATCCGTGAGACTTCCTTCATTGCCAAACGGCTTAGAGTGCCACCTTGATGATTTATGTAAGCCACTGTGGTGGTGTTATCCGACTGTACTTGAACAGGACGGATATGAATTAAATGCTGGTCCAGGTTCAACGCATTGAAGACCGCCCACAATTCCAGAATGTTGATCGAGAGGAGAGATTCCTCCTTGGTCCACCGACCCTGAAGGGAGTGCTGCTCCAGCACCGCGCCCCAACCTCTTAGACTGGCATCTGTCATCAACAGGACCCAGTTGGATATCCAGAAGGGACGACCCCTGCACAATTGTTGGTCCCGGAGCCACCAAAGCAGCGACAGACGGACCTCCGGAGTCAATAAGATCATTTGAGATCTGATCCGGTGAGGCAGGCCATCCCACTTGGCTAGAATCAGCCTCTGGAGGGAGCGAGAGTGAAATTGAGCATACTCCACCATGTCGAATGCTGATACCATGAGGCCCAGCACCTGCATTGTCGAATGTATCGACACTTGTGTATAAGAAAGGAAGCAACGAATCTTGTCCTGAAGCTTTAGGACTTTCTCCTGAGTCAAGAACAACCTCTGGTTGTGAGTGTCCAACAGCGCTCCCAGGTGCACCATGCTCTGAGCAGGGACCAGGGAGGATTTCTTCCAGTTGATGAGCCACCCGTGGGCTTGTAGAAACTGGACCGTCATATCCAGATGACACAGGAGAAGATCTGGGGAATTTGCCAGGATTAACAAGTCATCCAGATACAGCAGTATCCTGACCCCTTGACGGCGGATTACCACCGTCATCACCACCATAACTTTGGTGAAGACTCGCAGAGCCGTTGTTAAACCAAAGGTAATGCCCGAAACTGGTAATGGATGTTGCCAATAGCAAGCCTCAGGTATTGTTGATGTGACACTGCTATAGGAATATGCAGGTAAGCATCCTGTATGTCCAGGGAGACCATGTAGTCCCCAGGATCCAAGGCCAGAACTATAGAGCGAAGAGTTTCCATACGGAACTTAGAAATCTTCACAAACCTGTTCAATGCCTTGAGGTTGAGAATGGGCCGGGAGGACCCATTCGGTTTCGGGACTAGAAACAGCGGTACTGTTGACTGTACTATGACTCCTGTATCCAGGAGGGTCTGTAACACCGAGTGTAGAGTTTTTGCCTTTGTCTGGTTCAAAGGGACATCTGTCTGGCAAAATCGATGAGGGGGTCGGTTTTTGAAGGCTATGGCGTAACCTCGAGTGACGACTTCCCGTACCCAGGCATCTGAAGTGGTCTTCAACCATTCCTGGGTATACCCTAGAAGCCGGTGTGAATGCCAAATTGCTTTCTCACAAATATTTAAAATGCCCGCTCTAATATACATTGCAGACGCCAGGCGCATCTTATTACCATATACGATAAAAGTGCGCTGCACATCGCAAAACACTGCATCCCATAAGAGTAAACAATACACCCAGACATTATCTGAGTTCCAAAGCTCATTGATGTATATATTTGTTATTAAAAGGATATGGATTCAATATATATTACAATGTACAGTATACCTATAATTACATGATTACAACTCACATGGTAAGCAGTTAATACATACAGTTACATACAGTTACAGGCCAGTGATACAATACCATTCCCTCAATGCTTATGTCTCTCTCTCTCTCTCTCTCTAAAATCATGCTGGGACTCCATCTTACGCTGAGACCAAAACAGAAACTGCCCTCCTGTGTGATCAGCAAGTGTTATCTAGTTTTTGTGGGAGGGATTCATGATGAGTTACTAGTCTCTTTGTATATGCTAATCAGGTTCAGCCTTGAAGACATCCAAAGGGCTGGCTAAGTTTCCTGTCCACTACCTGTTTGGAATATCTATTGTTCTAATAAAAGTGATTTTAGCTTATATACATTTAATCATAATTATCCGCTGCAATGTCCCACAACTTCACAACAAGCATCAAATGAATCTACACATCAATCTGGTTGCTTCAATAGTAAACCTGACCGGTCTATCTTGTTTCGTTCAAATAATACACATACATGACATTACTTCATTATATATAATTTTAAATCATCATGATGTCTGGCGCTTGATATTATTATAGTTATGTACTGTATGAAATAAGTGTCGGATCCATCTCTGTGGCATGTCCGTGTAAATGCGTGTGTTACCATATATGGCTGTGCTCGCTGCGCGTATTTGCAAGTATAGTGACTTATATGTGTGTAGTTTGTATGTTCTTTTTATGTAATATTTTTGACTTCGACAGTCCACCCTTTGGCAGCAAACAATAACTGCCATCAATTATTAACATAAGAAAAAATATTTTATACAATAATCGGTGACCTAGACACAAGTATGTATGCATTTTGCAAATCAGACACTTGACTATATTTGGGGAAGACAGGGAGGAGGACGAGACATCCTCTATATGCACTCGGCGGTCACGAGACCACTGGTTGGGTGTGGGACAACATTCAACCTATAGAGTTTGCTGGGACAGGGTTTTGGCCTATAATGTCTGATTTGCGACGAACATTTCACACATACATGTACCTACGTCTTTGTACACTGATGTTTGGATTCGATTGAGGTTCTGCTGGGTAGATGAAGAAGACACAAACAAATCGTGACAGTGACATATAAAATTTTCATGATCTACATATTCCTATCATTTTCTGAACATTGTTTCCATTTCTGGAACGTATGCTAGGTCTGTTTCATCATTGAACAAGGGTTATAAGTAGTGTCCTTCCTAAATAACATAAACCTTCGGAGTTCGGGGAGAGCCACTCATAAACCTTTCTTCCACATATATTAATGAGCTCTTTATCTGCAATGTGTGAATAGCCATTGTCTGATTGTTCCTGATTACCTCTGAACTCCATAACTACTAGAACTTTGATTTTTCTCTGACTTTAACAAACTGATCGGCTAATCCTGGGATCCTATAAGGAAATCACTCCTTCCTCCAGAACCAGTTCCATTCCCACACTCGACTCATCATAAAAAAACCTCGCAAAAATAGAATATCCTGAAAAAAATGTTTGTCAGCGGGAAAGAGAGAAAAGAGAAATAGAACAAAACAACTGTTCATAACAAATCAATTACAATGACTGGTCTTTCTACAATCCTTTAGTACGCTCAGGTAGTGTTCAACAGTGCCGCCTCTCAGTCTTCACGGAACAGAGTCTCTAGTGATACAAGGTTCTCTTTGCCTTGCTCTTTGAACACACAGTTTACTTGGAACACACAGTTCACTTTGCTCTCCACCTTGCTCTTTAAACACACAGTTCACTTGGAACACACAGTTCACTTCGAACACACACAGTTACCAAACTACACAAACTCGATGAATGTGAGCAATAAACTACTTTGTCACGAGTTCTCTCCGGGTCAGCGACCTTCTTGCAGTGGGACGAGTGGACCCAAATCTCTCTTTCGGCGACCTTTAGTGCTGTCAACAAAACTTGGTATGGTCCTTCCCACCTATCTATTAGGCAACCTGAGCGTATGAACAATCACACAGTCTCTTGGTTCACAATCAAGACAATTAGTATTTGGCATACCAGCAATCAACAGTTTCAAGTTCTTTTGTCAAGTTCTCAAATGCTAGCTCATCTCAACAAGGTACTGTACTGTCACCTCATTGGTGCATCTCTGATCATTGTGCGGATCAATCATGACATGAGGTTGTCTTCCAAAAACAACCCAAAAAACACAAATACCAAAACAAAAAACAAATTTCGAAGAGGGTGATTCATTGAGTGAAGATCTGGGAGTGGTTCCGAAGCTACATAATACTAGTGGCAGTATCTATGATCACAATAGTACAATTTCAAGCTTTGCTCCTACTTCTAGTGGTACCATTATCTACACACAAATTTCTGCGCAATTTTTTTCTTTGCGGTAACCACAGCAGCATCCGTTGTGGCAGGAAATGCCTCTTCCCAGTTTGAGAAAACATCAGTGCACACCAATACATAACAATAATTCCTAAAGGGTGTTAACTGTACGAAGTCGATTTGCATTTCCTGAAAAGATCCGTCTGCAAGAGGGATATCGGATGGCTCTGTTGGTATTGCTTTACCAATATTCTTCCTCAAGCAAGCAAGACAGGTCATTGCTCTCTTACCTGCATGAGAATAGAATCCTGGCGCACACCAGTAGGCTCTCATCAGTCTGCACCTACCCTCTTTGCCTAGATGAGTCAGACCGTGTGCCACCTCAATTAGACTTGGAAGGTATGCTCTGGGGGCTACTGGCTTACCGTGTCCACCTACCCACAGTCCTGAGGACTCCTGGCCATACCCCTTTGTCCTCCAGACTGCCTTTTCCTGTAGGGAACAACATTTTTTAGTATCTTAATTTAACTATCGTGTGTTTGCAATGTAGAGTTCCATGAGCATAACTCAAAAAAAAAAAAAAAAAGAACAAAGAAATATCTCTAGAGGAGAGAAAGAAGAAGAAAATGAAAAAGAAAATGTCAGGTTTGCCATTCACCAACAGGCATATCAGTGTCTATACAAAATTTCCCTTCACCAGTATTCCCATTCTCCACCCTTTGTGCGTTGCAAGGCACACTGCAGTAATACTGGTGTCATCGCGCTGTTGAGATATACTGGGTTTCGGGCAGAACTCTGAAGGACCTAGGTATGTCGAGTTTGAACTGTACTTGGGTCCATGTATTGTACCACCCTGTTTGAATGCAAAAGATGAAGAGGAAAACGGTAGAGAAACAGAATAGAGGTTGGTGACAGATGAGTTTGTAGAGGTGAAGACGATTTATAAAAATTTGACAACTGGATTGGGCACTACGGGGAAGTGATTCTCTACTTGGTCTACTCCCCTTAAAAAAAAATCTGTGTTTGTCGTATCGCTATTGGGACTATCCCAGCCATCAATCCAGTATCCTGTCCATTCTAAGTTCATAGGGAATCCGGTATCTGTGAGATAATTTCCTCTACTGGTGATGGACATGCATCTAGAACAGTAGAATGCGACATTAGTCTTCAAGTTTTGTCAAACGGTAATGTTGCATTTATTTTGGTCTTCCCATTAGCCAACTCTGTGTTTTCTATATGGCTTACGATTCCTTACTGTATGTCCCTTGGTCCCGTCTATGTGTTTAATAATGTGGCTTGTGTTTTCTGTCTAGGGGATCCATATTGACTATGTGTCCTTCTACTCCTACAATCTCTGGCAAAATGCCCTTCCTTCCTACAAGTGTAACATATTATTGACCATTAGGGATCTGGGGTTTGGACTGATGGGTCTTTCCTGTATGTGCAAGTATACTTACCGTCCTCAACCTCTCCACCTGTTGTTCTCTGCGCCTAGCACTATTCTTGTGATGTTCAATAGCACACTATCTAAGATTAGCTACTGTGACCCCTTTCCAATTTTGCAAAGAAGTCTGCACCCTGACACTCAATGCCTTATTGAGCCCGTCCATTTGCACAGAGACAGCCACCTCCCATTTGCCGAATTAGTGTTTACCAGTGGTCTTATCCAGATGGAGAGTTTTCTATTACTGCAAGAGACAAAAAAAAAAAAAGTTTAACAAGCTTCTAGGTCATGCGAAGTATTCACTCAATCCTTCTCATACCGTATTAAGGGTCTGTACATGGTCCAACAAACATTTCCGAGCTCATCTTTGCTTTGGGCATTACTAGGAATGAATACTTCTTTTATGGTAACTGAAAGAAATACCCGGGGGTTACCTTGTCTCTGTCCGCTTTCCTACTGGCAAATACTAATGTGCGGACAGATTTTTCTCCATTTCTGACGTTACATTCTTGATTTTTTTATTTTTTTATTTTTGTGTTTTACTATATATGTACACGAATGATACCATACTTACCTGTTCCACTGGTCTCAGCCACTTCCCCCACAGGCTACTGCTCTTCTTTTACCGGTTGGATACTCCTATGGGTGCATGAGAAATGGCTAAAAACAATCAGGTCACCTTCTCCTCCTAAATAAAACTTCAACATTCATTAGTACATATATAGGTTACAGTCATATTTTTCATATTTTTATTATTTTCTATAGTTTGTATGCTGGCCGTAACTGCTTCCACATCTACATATGGCGGTGTACTTGCATTCTCTTTTTTTTTTCTTCCTACTTGTTTATTGTTGCTACAATTTCAAACAGTTCTTATATTTCCATTCTTGTCTTATATGACTTTGGTTAGACATACCACCTGCAATACCTTAGGATCAAACTCACCAACCCCTCTTGCTGTCACAGGTTTAAACAATTTGTATGTCTGACCCTTTGTTTTCGGGATTTTCGACATATTCTTATCCTTAAATTCTGCAATACCTCTGGTTCAAAGCTGCTCACCTTAGGGAATGGTACCCTATCTTTGTCAGTCATACATAACCATTCATTGCAAAAAGCCTCCGTGTGTGAACCATACTTTTCACACATAATAAACCTTGCTGACCTTCTCGGTCGCAATTATGACTTTCTCGGTCCCGAGTCTGACCTTCTCGTCCCAACTCTTCTTCAGCCTGAACCCTAGCTACCAAACGCCCACTGCTTGTGCAATTGGATCACATCGCGGACTTTTTGCCAATAAACGCAATCCCCAATGCACACCGCAAATAGACGGTGAAAGACACCTAGCGCTTTCACTCGCTCCATCTCCGCTGAGTACCACGACTCACTCCAATAGTGAACACCACGTACCCAGTGAGGCCCTATCTAGTTTCTATTTACTGGAAGTGTTAGGAGTGACTTACCTTTTCCAGTAAATATCTGTCGCTGGAGATTTTCCTGAGAGAGACCAGCGAAAACTCCCTATACACTTTTTATACACAAATCACGCTTGCGTATGCTCTATACAGCGCTAATGATACCGCGATTCCACGCAAAAGCTCGTAAAAGGGGTATCAAGTTGCGCTGTATATATCGCACCCACAAATGCGCGGTCCAATCGCACAGCATATAGGTACTTGTTACCTATCTGCCGTACGACCACGGGTCGATGTACAAACTGCGACCCTCAGCTCGGAGCGTAACAAAAAACCTTTTTACTTCAATACTACACAATGCACAATTCCCTATTACGCTCCTCTGCAAATCTCCTCACGATTGGCGTATTTCAATCTATATTAACGTGAGTCAGCCGCCTCACGCCACCAAGCCTTCACTTACTTGGTGTACCACAGGACCCGATTTCCGGAGTTCAAATCCACAACACTCCTACGTTCGCTCACTCAAATACACTTTGGTTTTTTTTCCTGTACAGAAAATTTTAATTCATTCAGATAGGCAGCTCTACCCCAGAGGCAATACAGTTTTTTAAACTAAATTTAGAGTAACCTGCTTTTGAAATCTGATAGTTATGTGCTATTGTATTAAATGTCTACTATCCCACCTTTGAACTAAACGACACTATTGTGTAATTTGTACTTAGCGGCCGCATTCTTACGTACTTTGCGTACACACGCGACCATGCGCGTCTCTTACGCTGCGTGCGCAGTACTTTACTTTGTCCGAGACACGTGTACAAAACCCTGCATCCGCAATAAAACAAATGACACCAGCTCTATAAATGTGAACAATACTAATTACTAATGCCCACTAGACACAACTTGTTCTGTATAAACTTTTATGCAGAGCTGCGTTTGTGTCTTTACGCTGACTTCCTTAAAATACTGTTATTTCAAATTTACCTATATAGCAACAAATGTATCCTATTTCACACAGATCTATAATGACTCTAGCAATAATCAATCATTTAAATGATATGATTCAGATTGGATAGCTATCTTGCAGAACATACACTGATATAAATATACACATAATTATAATAATATTATATATATGTACCATTCACTGGTCTCCTATGAGACTCATTAACCCATTCAGTGCTTCTAATTTGCTTATCAAAGCTATTTGCTTTTCCCTGCTAAGAAAAAGCAGTTACACAGGTTAATTTGCATTTCAATGGCTATCTTATAGCAAGCAGATTCTACATGTCTTGGAAGGAAAAAGAGAAAAAAAAAAAACCCTTTCTTTCCTTATTCTATCTGTGCAATTTCTTACCCCAATTCAAGCATTTATCTTACAATTTACTCTCACTAGGCCCAATTGAAACTATTTGTAATTGACTATGGCATGGGTTAAATAAATGCATTGGTAACTCATAAATGGTGTTTGATGTGACCAAGGAAAGCTGATTGTTCTGAGCAGACTGAAAATCAGCTATTTAGAAAATGACCTGCCTAAAATGGCCACTGCTCCTCCCCCTTCCACATCCATGAGGATTACACAAAATGGTGGACAGGCCATGTGGTTAGTCCAAAATTGAGGACAGACCATGCGGCTTCCTTTGTCACAAATAAATCACACACCATACAAGCACCAGAAGTTATTTTAGGCCTGAGTTAAAAAAAAACTATATCAAGGCTATGCAGCAACTTTTAAATGTACTTTTAACCCTACTTAACAGATAAACAATCCAATCTGAATCAAACACAATATGACTTATTTGAACCTTGTTTTGCAACAATAAAAATAAATTTTAGCGTCTTAAATACAATGAGAAACGCATTGTCCCTTGAAATTTCATATCATTGGCTTACTGATATCACAATACACACAGATATGATTTTCTCAGCGTCAGAATGCGTCCATCACAAGCTGATCGACCACAGCGTTGCGTTTATAATGTACAGTGCATCATTAAGACCATGATATCCCGTAAGAGCCTTCATCTGTGAATGCCTAATTACGATAAAAGTGCGCTGTACATCGCAAAACACTGCATCCCATAAGAAAAAACAATACATCAACACATTATCTGAGTTCCAAAGCTCATTGATGTATATATTTGTTATTAAAAGGATATGGATTCAATATATATTACAATGTACAGTATACCTATAATTACAAGTGATGAGCGGGTTCGGATCCTCGGGAACCGAACCCCCCCGAACTTCACCCATTTTACACGGGTCCGAGGCAGACTCGGAACCTCCCGCCTTGCTCGGTTAACCCGAGCGCGCCCGAACGTCATCATCCCGCGGTCGGATTCTCGCTAGATTCGTATTCTATATAAGGAGCCGCGCGTCGCCGCCATTTTTCACTCCTGCATTGGAGATGATCGTGAGAGGACGTGGCTGGCATCCTCTCAGTTTCTAAATTCAGTGGGCTGCAAATTGTGCTGCAAATATCTGTGCTCAGTGTGCTGCAAATATCTGTGCTTAGTGTGCTGCAAGTGCAAATATCTACGTTCTCTGCCTGAAAAACGCTCCATATCTGACTGTGCTCAGTGTGCTGCAAATATCTGTGCTCAGTGTGCTAATTGCTTTATTGTGGGGACTGGGGACCAGCAGTATTATATAGTAGGAGGACAGTGCAGAGTTTTGGTGACCAGTGACCACCAGTATAATACGTTCTCTGCCTAAAAAACGCTCCATATCTGTGCTGCATTGTAGTATATAGTAGGACAGTGCAGAACTATATATATAGCAGTACAGTACAGTAGTCCACTGCTCTACTTACCTCTGTGTCGTCAAGTATACTATCCATCCATACCTGTGGTGCATTTCACTTTTGCACAGTTTGCTGACCACCAGTATATACTATATTACAGTACGGTACAGAAGGCCACTGCTCTACCTACCTCTGTTTCATCAAGTATACTATCCATCCATACCTGTGGTGCATTTCAGTTTTGCACAGTTTGCTGACCACCAGTATAACTATATATATATAGCAATACGGTACAGTAGTCCACTGCTCTACCTACCTCTGTGTCATCAAGTATATTATCCATCCATACCTGTGGTGCATTTCAGTTTTGCACAGTTTGCTGACCACCAGTATATACTATATAGCAGTACGGTACAGAAGGCCACTGCTCTACCTACCTCTGTGTCGTCAAGTATACTATCCATCCATACTTGTGGTGCATTTCAGTTTTGCACAGTTTGCTGACCACCAGTATAACTATATATATAGCAGTACATTATAGTAGTCCACTGCTCTACCTACCTCTGTGTCGTCAAGTATACTATCCATCCATACCTGTGGTGCATTTCAGTTTTGCAGTTTGCTGACCACCAGTATATAATATATAGCAGTACGGTACAGTAGGCCACTGATCTACCTACCTCTGTGTCGTCAAGTATACTATCCATCCATACCTGTTGTGCATTTCAGTTTTGCACAGTTTGATGACCACCATTACATAATATATAGCAGTATGGTACAGTAGTCCACTGCTCTACCTACCTCTGTGTCGTCAAGTATACTATCCATCCATACCTGTGGTGCATTTCAGTTTTGCACAGTTTGCTGACCACCAGTATATACTATATAGCAGTACGGTAAAAAAGGCCACTGCTCTACCTACCTCTGTGTCGTCAAGTATACTATCCATCCATACCTGTGGTGCATTTCAGTTTTGCACAGTTTGCTGACCACCAATATAACTATATATATAGCAGTACGGTACAGTAGTCCACTGCTCAACCTACCTCTGTGTCATCAAGTATGCTATCCATCCATACCTGTGGTGCATTTCAGTTTTGCACAGTTTGCTGACCACCAGTATATAATATAAAGCAGTATGGTACAGTAGTCCACTGCTCTACCTACCTCTGTGTCATCAAGTATACTCTCCATCCATACCTGTGGTGAATTTCAGTTTTGCACAGTTTGCTGACCACCAGTATATAATATATAGTAGTATGTTACAGTAGGCCACTGCTCTACCTACCTCTGTGTCGTCAAGTAAACTATCCATCCATACCTGTGGTGCATTTCAGTTTTGCACAGTTTGCTGACCACCAGTATATACTATATAGCAGTACGGTACAGAAGACCACTGCTCTACCTACCTCTGTGTCGTCAAGTATACTATCCATCCATACCTGTGGTGCATTTCAGTTTTGCACAGTTTGCTGACCACCAGTATATAATATATAGCAGTATGGTACAGTAGTCCACTGCTCTACCTACCTCTGTGTCATCAAGTATACTATCCATCCATACCTGTGGTGAATTTCAGTTTTGCACAGTTTGCTGACCACCAGTATATAATATATAGTAGTATGTTACAGTAGGCCACTGCTCTACCTACCTCTGTGTTGTCAAGTATACTATCCATCCATACCTGTGGTGCATTTCAGTTTTGCACAGTTTGCTGACCACCAGTATATACTATATAGCAGTACGGTACAGAAGGCCACTGCTCTACCTACCTCTGTGTCGTCAAGTATAATATACATCCATACCTGTGGTGCATTTCAGTTTTGCACAGTTTGCTGACCACCAGTATATTATATATAGCAGTACGGTACAGTAGGCCACTGCTCTACCTACCTCTGTGTCGTCAAGTATACTATCCATCCATACCTGTGGTGCATTTCAGTTTTGCACAGTTTGCTGACCACCAGTATATAATATATAGCAGTATGGTACAGTAGTCCACTGCTCTACCTACCTCTGTGTCGTCAAGTATACTATCCATCCATACCTGTGGTGCATTTCAGTTTTGCACAATTTGCTGACCACCAGTATATAATATATAGCAGTATGGTACAGTAGTCCACTGCTCTACCTACCTCTGTGTCATCAAGTATACTATCCATCCATACCTTTGGTGAATTTCAGTTTTGCACAGTTTGCTGACCACCAGTATATAATATATAGTAGTATGTTACAGTAGGCCACTGCTCTACCTACCTCTGTGTTGTCAAGTATACTATCCATCCATACCTGTGGTGCATTTCAGTTTTGCACAGTTTGCTGACCACCAGTATATACTATATAGCAGTACGGTACAGAAGGCCACTGCTCTACCTACCTCTGTGTCAAGTATAATATACATCCATACCTGTGGTGCATTTCAGTTTTGCACAGTTTGCTGACCACCAGTATATTATATATAGCAGTACGGTACAGTAGGCCACTGCTCTACCTACCTCTGTGTCGTCAAGTATACTATCCATCCATACCTGTGTTGCATTTCAGTTTTGCACAGTTTGCTGACCACCAGTATATAATATATAGCAGTATGGTACAGTAGTCCACTGCTCTACCTACCTCTGTGTCGTCAAGTATACTATCCATCCATACCTGTGGTGCATTTCAGTTTTGCACAGTTTGCTGACCACCAAAATATACTATATAGCAGTACGGTACAAAAGGCCACTGCTCTACCTACCTCTGTGTCGTCAAGTTTACTATCCATCCATACCTGTGGTGCATTTCAGTTTTGCACAGTTTGCTGACCACCAGTATAACTATATATATAGCAGTACGGTACAGTAGTCCACTGCTCTACCTACCTCTGTGTCATCAAGTATACTATCCATCCATACCTGTGGTGCATTTTAGTTTTGCACAGTTTGCTGACCACCAGTATATAATATATAGCAGTACGGTACAGTAGTCCACTGATCTACCTACCTCTGTGTCGTCAAGTATACTATCCATCCATACCTGTTGTGCATTTCAGTTTTGCACAGTTTGCTGACCACCAGTACATAATATATAGCAGTATGGTACAGTAGTCCACTGCTCTACCTACCTCTGTGTCGTCAAGTATACTATCCATCCATACCTGTGGTGCATTTCAGTTTTGCACAGTTTGCTGACCACCAGTATATACTATTTAGCAGTACGGTACAAAAGGCCACTGCTCTACCTACCTCTGTGTCGTCAAGTATACTATCCATCCATACCTGTGGTGCATTTCAGTTTTGCACAGTTTGCTGACCACCAATATAACTATATATATAGCAGTACGGTACAGTAGTCCACTGCTCTACCTATCTCTGTGTCATCAAGTATGCTATCCATTCATACCTGTGGTGCATTTCAGTTTTGCACAGTTTGCTGACCACCAGTATAACTATATATATAGCAGTACGGTACAGTAGTCCACTGCTCTACCTACCTCTGTGTCGTCAAGTATATTATCCATCCATACCTGTTGTGCATTTCAGTTTTGCACAGTTTGCTGACCACCAGTATATAATATATAGCAGTATGGTACAGTAGTCCACTGCTCTACCTACCTCTGTGTCATCAAGTATACTATCCATCCATACCTGTGGTGAATTTCAGTTTTGCACAGTTTGCTGACCACCAGTATATAATATATAGTAGTATGTTACAGTAGGCCACTGCTCTACCTACCTCTGTGTTGTCAAGTATACTATCCATCCATACCTGTGGTGCATTTCAGTTTTGCACAGTTTGCTGACCACCAGTATATAATATATAGCAGTATGGTACAGTAGTCCACTGCTCTACCTACCTCTGTGTCATCAAGTATACTATCCATCCATACCTGTGGTGAATTTCAGTTTTGCACAGTTTGCTGACCACCAGTATATAATATATAGTAGTATGTTACAGTAGGCCACTGCTCTACCTACCTCTGTGTCGTCAAGTATACTATCCATCCATACCTGTGGTGCATTTCAGTTTTGCACAGTTTGCTGACCACCAGTATATACTATATAGCAGTACGGTACAGAAGGCCACTGCTCTACCTACCTCTGTGTCGTCAAGTATACTATACATCCATACCTGTGGTGCATTTCAGTTTTGCACAGTTTGCTGACCACCAGTATATTATATATAGCAGTACGGTACAGTAGGCCACTGCTCTACCTACCTCTGTGTCGTCAAGTATACTATCCATCCATACCTGTGGTGCATTTCAGTTTTGCACAGTTTGCTGACCACCAGAATATACTATATAGCAGTACGGTACAAAAGGCCACTGCTCTACCTACCTCTGTGTCGTCAAGTATACTATCCATCCATACCTGTGGTTGCATTTCAGTTTTGCACAGTTTGCTGACCACCAGTATAACTATATATATAGCAGTACGGTACAGTAATCCACTGCTCTACCTACCTCTGTGTCGTCAAGTATAATATACATCCATACCAGTGGTGCATTTCAGTTTTGCACAGTTTGCTGACCACCAGTATATTATATATAGCAGTACGGTACAGTAGGCCACTGCTCTACCTAACTCTGTGTCGTCAAGTATACTATCCATCCATACCTGTGTTGCATTTCAGTTTTGCACAGTTTGCTGACCACCAGTATATAATATATAGCAGTATGGTACAGTAGTCCACTGCTCTATCTACCTCTGTGTCGTCAAGTATACTATCCATCCATACCTGTGGTGCATTTCAGTTTTGCACAGTTTGCTGACCACCAAAATATACTATATAGAAGTACGGTACAAAAGGCCACTGCTCTACCTACCTCTGTGTCGTCAAGTTTACTATCCATCCATACCTGTGGTGCATTTCAGTTTTGCACAGTTTGCTGACCACCAGTATAACTATATATATAGCAGTACGGTACAGTAGTCCACTGCTCTACCTACCTCTGTGTCATCAAGTATACTATCCATCCATACCTGTGGTGCATTTTAGTTTTGCACAGTTTGCTGACCACCAGTATATAATATATAGCAGTACGGTACAGTAGGCCACTGCTCTACTTACCTCTGTGTCGTCAAGTATACTATCCATCCATACCTGTGGTGCATTTCAGTTTTGCACAGTTTGCTGACCACCAGTATATAATATATAGCAGTACGGTACAGTAGTCCACTGATCTACCTACCTCTGTGTCGTCAAGTATACTATCCATCCATACCTGTTGTGCATTCCAGTTTTGCACAGTTTGCTGACCACCAGTACATAATATATAGCAGTATGGTACAGTAGTCCACTGCTCTACCTACCTCTGTGTCGTCAAGTATACTATCCATCCATACCTGTGGTGCATTTCAGTTTTGCACAGTTTGCTGACCACCAGTATATACTATTTAGCAGTACGGTACAAAAGGCCACTGCTCTACCTACCTCTGTGTCGTCAAGTACACTATCCATCCACACCTGTGGTGCATTTCAGTTTTGCACAGTTTGCTGACCACCAATATAACTATATATATAGCAGTACGGTACAGTAGTCCACTGCTCTACCTATCTCTGTGTCATCAAGTATGCTATCCATCCATACCTGTGGTGCATTTCAGTTTTGCACAGTTTGCTGACCACCAGTATAACTATATATATATAGCAGTACGGTACAGCAGTCCACTGCTCTACCTACCTCTGTGTCGTCAAGTATATTATCCATCCATACCTGTTGTGCATTTCAGTTTTGCACAGTTTGCTGACCACCAGTATATAATATATAGCAGTATGGTACAGTAGTCCACTGCTCTACCTACCTCTGTGTCATCAAGTATACTATCCATCCATACCTGTGGTGAATTTCAGTTTTGCACAGTTTGCTGACCACCAGTATATAATATATAGTAGTATGTTACAGAAGACCACTGCTCTACCTACCTCTGTGTCATCAAGTATACTATCCATCCATACCTGTGGTGCATTTTAGTTTTGCACAGTTTGCTGACCACCAGTATATAATATATAGCAGTATGGTACAGTAGTCCACTGCTCTACCTACCTCTGTGTCGTCAAGTATACTATCCATCCATACCTGTGGTGCATTTCAGTTTTGCACAGTTTGCTGACCACCAGTATATACTATATAGCAGTACGGTACAGAAGGCCACTGCTCTACCTACCTCTGTGTCGTCAAGTATACTATCCATCCATACCTGTGGTGCATTTCAGTTTTGCACAGTTTGCTGACCACCAGTATATACTATATAGCAGTACGGTACAGAAGGCCACTGCTCTACCTACCTCTGTGTCGTCAAGTATACTATACATCCATACCTGTGGTGCATTTCAGTTTTGCACAGTTTGCTGACCACCAGTATATTATATATAGCAGTACGGTACAGTAGGCCACTGCTCTACCTACCTCTGTGTCGTCAAGTATACTATCCATCCATACCTGTGGTGCATTTCAGTTTTGCACAGTTTGCTGACCACCAGAATATACTATATAGCAGTACGGTACAAAAGGCCACTGCTCTACCTACCTCTGTGTCGTCAAGTATACTATACATCCATACCTGTGGTGCATTTCAGTTTTGCACAGTTTGCTGACCACCAGTATATTATATATAGCAGTACGGTACAGTAGGCCACTGCTCTACCTACCTCTGTGTCGTCAAGTATACTATCCATCCATACCTGTGGTTGCATTTCAGTTTTGCACAGTTTGCTGACCACCAGTATAACTATATATATAGCAGTACGGTACAGTAGTCCACTGCTCTACCTACCTCTGTGTCATCAAGTATACTATCCATCCATACCTGTGGTGCATTTCAGTTTTGCACAGTTTGCTGACCACCAGTATATAATATATAGCAGTATGGTACAGTAGGCCACTGCTCTACCTACCTCTGTGTCGTCAAGTATACTATACATCCATACCTGTGGTGCATTTCAGTTTTGCACAGTTTGCTGAACACCAGTATATAATATATAGCAGTATGGTACAGTAGGCCACTGCTCTACCTACCTTTGTGTCGTCAAGTATACTATCCATCCATACCTGTGGTGCATTTCAGTTTTGCACAGTTTGCTGACCACCAGTATATACTATATAGCAGTACGGTACAGAAGGCCACTGCTCTACCTACCTCTGTGTCGTCAAGTATACTATACATCCATACCTGTGGTGCATTTCAGTTTTGCACAGTTTGCTGACCACCAGTATATTATATATAGCAGTACGGTACAGTAGGCCACTGCTCTACCTACCTCTGTGTCGTCAAGTATACTATCCATCCATACCTGTGGTTGCATTTCAGTTTTGCACAGTTTGCTGACCACCAGTATAACTATATATATAGCAGTACGGTACAGTAGTCCACTGCTCTACCTACCTCTGTGTCATCAAGTATACTATCCATCCATACCTGTGGTGCATTTCAGTTTTGCACAGTTTGCTGACCACCAGTATATAATATATAGCAGTACGGTACAGTAGGCCACTGCTCTACCTACCTCTGTGTCGTCAAGTATACTATACATCCATACCTGTGGTGCATTTCAGTTTTGCACAGTTTGCTGAACACCAGTATATAATATATAGCAGTATGGTACAGTAGGCCACTGCTCTACCTACCTTTGTGTCGTCAAGTATACTATCCATCCATACCTGTGGTGCATTTCAGTTTTGCACAGTTTGCTGACCACCAGTATATACTATATAGCAGTACGGTACAGAAGGCCACTGCTCTACCTACCTCTGTGTCGTCAAGTATACTATCCATCCATACCTGTTGTGCATTTCATTTGTGCGCAGTATATATAGTAGTAGGCCATTGCTATTGATATATTACTGGCATATAATTCCACACATTAAAAAATGGAGAACAAAAATGTGGAGGGTAAAATATGGAAAGATCAAGATCCATTTCCACCTCGTGCTGAAGCTGCTGCCACTAGTCATGGCCGAGATGATGAAATGCCATCAACGTCGTCTGCCAAGGCCGATGCCCAATGTCATAGTAGACAGCATGTAAAATCCAAAAAAATAAAGCTCAGTAAAATGATCCAAAAATCTAAATCATAATCGTCTGAGGAGAAGCGTAAACTTGTCAATGTGCCATTTACGACACGGAGTGGCAAGGAACGGCTGAGGCCCTGGCCTATGTTCATGGCTAGTGGTTCAGCTTCACATGAGGATGGAAGCACTCATCCTCCCGCTAGAAAACTGAAAAGAGTTAAGATGGCAAAAGCACAGCAAAGAACTGTGCGTTCTTCTAAATCACAAATCCCCAAGGAGAGTCCAATTGTGTCGGTTGCGATGCCTGACCTTCCCAACACTGGACGGGAACATGTTGCACCTTCCACCATTTGCACGCCCCCTGCAAGTGCTGGAAAGAGCACCCGTAGTCCAGTTCCTGATAGTCAAATTGAAGATGTCACTGTTGAAGTACACCAGGATGAGGATATGGGTGTTGCTGGCGCTGGGGAGGAAATTGACAAGGAGGATTCTGATGGCGAGGTGGTTTGTATAAGTCAGGCACCCGGGGAGACACCTGTTGTCCGTGGGACGAATATGGCCATTGACATGTCTGGTCAAAATACAAAAAAAAATCTCCTCTTCGGTGTGGAATTATTTCAACAGAAATGCGGACAACTGGTGTCAAGACGTGTGTTGCCTTTGTCAAGCTGTAATAAGTAGGGGTAAGGATGTTAACCACCTAGGAACATTCTCCCTTATACGTCACCTGGACCGCATTCATCAGAAGTCAGTGACAAGTTCAAAAACTTTGGATGACAGCGGAAGCAGTCCACTGACCACTAAATCCCTGCCTCTTGTAACCAAGCACCTGCAAACCACACCACCAACTCCCTCAGTTTCAGTTTCCTCCTTAGACAGGAAAGCCAATAGTCCTGCAGGACATGTCACTGTCAAGTCTGACGAGTCCTCTCCTGCCTGGGATTCCTCTGATGCATCCTTGAGTGTAACGCCTACTGCTGCTGGCGCTGCTGTTGTTGCTGCTGGGAGTCGATCGTAATCCCAGAGGGGAAGTCGGAAGACCACTTGTACTACTTCCAGTAAGCAATTGACTGTCCAACAGTCCTTTGCGAGGAAGATGAAATATCACAGCAGTCATCCTGCTGCAAAGCGGATAACTCAGGCCTTGACAACCTGGGTGGTGAGAAATGTGTTTCCAGTATCCACCGTTAATACACAGGGAACTAGAGACTTGATTGAGGTACTGTGTTCCCGGTACCAAATACCACCTAAGTTCCATTTCTCTAGGCAGGCGATACCGAAAATGTACACAGACGTCAGAAAAAGAGTCACCAGTGTCCTAAAAAATGCAGTTGTACCCAATGTCCACTTAACCACGGACATGTGGAGAAGTGGAGCAGGGCAGACTCAGGACTATATGACTGTGACAGCCCACTGGGTAGATGTATTGCCTCCCGCAGCAAGAACAGCAGCGGCGGCACCAGTAGCAGCATCTCGCAAATGCCAACTCGTTCCTAGGCAGGCTACGCTTTGTATCACCGCTTTCCATAAGAGGCACACAGCTGACAACCTCTTACGGAATCTGAGGAACATCATCGCAGAATGGCTTACCCCAATTGGACTTTCCAGGGGATTTGTGACATCGGACAACGCCACCAATATTGTGCGTGCATTACATCTGGGCAAATTCCAGCACGTCCTATAATTTGCACATACATTGAATTTGGTGGTGCAGAATTATTTAAAAAACGACAGGGGCGTGCAAGAGATGCTGTCGGTGGCCCGAAGAATTGCGGGCCACTTTCGGCATTCATCCACCGCGTGCCGAAGACTGGAGAACCATCAAATAGTCCTGAACCTATCCTGCCATCATCTGAAGCAAGAGGTGGTAACGAGGTGGAATTCAACCCTCTATATGCTTCAGAGGATGGAGGAGCAGCAAAAGGCCATTCAAGCCTATACATCTGCCTACGATATAGGCAAAGGAGGGGGAATGCACCTGACTCAAGCGCAGTGGAGAATGATTTCAACATTGTGCAAGGTTCTGCAACCCTTTGAGACACTAAAAGCCTGAGTCAGGTCATTCCCCTCATCAGGCTTTTGCAGAAGAAGCTGGAGACATTGAAGGAGGAGCAAAAACAGAGCGATTCCGCTAGGCATGTGGGACTTGTGGATGGAGCCCTTAATTCGCTTAACCAGGATTCACGGGTGGTCAATCTGTTGAAATCAGAGCACTACATTTTGGCCACCGTGCTCGATCCTAGGTTTAAAGCCTACATTGTATCTCTCTTTCAGGCAGACACAAGTCTGCAGAGGTGCAAAGACCTGCTGGTGAGACACTTGTCAAGTCAAGCGGAACGTGACCCGTCAACAGCTCCTCCTTCACATTTTCCTGCAACTGGGGGTGCCAGAAAAGGCTAAGAATTCCGAGCCCACCCGCTGGCGGTAATGCAGGGCAGTCTGGAGCGAGTGCTGACATCTGGTCCGGACTGAAGGACCTGCCAACGATTACTGACATGTCGTCTACTGTCACTGCATATGATTCTGTCACCATTGAAAGAATGGTGGAGGATTATATGAGTGACCGCATCCAAGTAGGCACGTCAGACAGTCCGTACGTATACTGGCAGGAAAAAGAGGCAATTTGGAGGCCCTTGCACAAACTGGCTTTATTTTACCGAAGTTGCCCCCCCTCCAGTGTGTACTCCGAAAGAGTGTTTAGTGCAGCCGCTCACCTTGTCAGCAATCGGCGTACGAGGTTACTTCCAGAAAATGTGGAGAAGATGATGTTCATCAAAATGAATTATAATCAATTCCTCCGTGGAGACATTCACCAGCAATTGTCTCCAGAAAGTACACAGGGACCTGAGATGGTGGATTCCAGTGGGGACGAATTAATAATCTGTGAGGAGGGGGATGTACACAGTGAAAGGGGCGAGGAATCGGACGATGAGGAGAACGTGGACATCTTGCCTCTGTAGAGCCAGTTTGTGCAAGGAGAGATTGATTGCTTCTTTTTTGGTGGGGGCCCAAACCAACTAGTCATTTCAGTCACAGTTGTGTGGCAGACCCTGTCGCTGAAATGATGGGTTTGTTAAAGTGTGCATGTCCTGTTTATACAACATAAGGGTGGGTGGGAGGGCCCAAGGACAATTCCATCTTGCACCTCTTTTTTCTTTCATTTTTCTTTGCATCATGTGCTGTTTGGGGACTATTTTTTTGAAGTGCCATCCTGCCTGACACTGCAGTGCCACTCCTAGATGGGCCAGGTGTTTGTGTCGGTCACTTGGGTTGCTTAGCTTAGTCACACAGCTACTTCATTGCACCTCTTTTTTTTCTTTGCATCATGTGCTGTTTGGGGACTATTTTTTGGAAGTACCATCCTGTCTGAAACTGCAGTGCCACTACTAGATGGGCCAGGTGTTTGTGTCGGCCACTTGGGTCACTTAGCTTAGTCACACAGCTACCTCATTGCGCCTCTTTTTGTCTTTGCATCATGTGCTGTTTGGGGACTATTTTTTTGAAGTGCCATCCTGTCTGACACTGCACTGCCACTCCTAGATGGGCCAGGTGTTTGTGTCGGCCACTTGGGTCACTTAGCTTAGTCATCCAGCGACCTCGGTGCAAATTTTAGGACTAAAAATAATATTGTGAGGTGTGAGGTGTTCAGAATAGACTGAAAATTAATGGAAATTATGGTTATTGAGGTTAATAATACTATGGGATCGAAATGACCCCCAAAATCTATGATTTAAGCTGTTTATGAGGGTTTTTTGTAAAAAAAACACCCGAATCCAAAACACACCCGAATCCGACAAAAAATTTTCAGGGAGGTTTTGCCAAAACGCGTCCGAATCCAAAACACGCTCGCGGAACCGAATCCAAAACCAAAACACAAAACCCGAAAAATTTCCGGTGCACATCACTAATAATTACATGATTACAACTCACACAGTAAGCAGTTAATACATACAGTTACATACAGTTACAGGCCAGCGATACAATACCATTCCCTCAATGCTTATGTCTCTCTCTCTCTCTCTCTCTCTCTCTAAAATCATGCTGGGACTCCATCTTGCGCTAAGACCAAAACAGGAACTGCCCTCCTGTGTGATCAGCAAGTGTTATCTAGTTTTTGGGGGAGGGATTCATGATGAGTCACTAGTCTCTTTGTATATGCTAATCAGGTTCAGCCTTTAAGACATCCAAAGGGCTGGCTAAGTTTCCTGTCCACTACCTGTTTGGAATATCTATTGTTATATTAAAAGTGATTTTAGCTTTTATACATTTAATCATAATTATCCACTGCAATGTCCCACAACTTCACAACAAGCATCAAATGAATCTACACATCAATCTGGTTGCTTCAATAGTAAAAATGACCGGTCTATCTTGTTTCGTTCAAATAATACACATACATGACATTACTTCATTATATATAATTTTAAATCATCATGATATCTGGCGCTTGATATTATTATAGTTATGTACTGTATGAAATAAGTGTCGAATCCATCTCTGTGGCATGTCCGTGTAAATGCGTGTGTTGCCATATATGGCTGTGCTCGCTGCGCGTATTTGCAAGTATAGCGACTTATATGTGTGTAGTTTGTATGTTCTTTTTATGTCATATTTTTGACTTCGACACCGGCCCCCTACCCTGGGATCCCCCAGGGGGAGGCCCGCCCCATCATGCGGCAGGCTTATCGGTCTTGGCAGCTGGCTGACGGGCAGCCCAGGCTCTTTTGGGCTTTGGCTTACCAGGTATGGAAGTGCGGGCCTGCTTATGGTACGCCTGACCTTTTGCTTGACCTGAAGGACGAAAGGGGCGAAAGGACGTACCTTTAGCCTTCGACACAGAAGGAGCGGTATTAGGCAGACAGGCAGTTTTGGCAGTAGCCAAGTCAGCCACTATCTTATTTAAGTCCTCCCCAAACAGAATATCTCCCTTGAAAGGGAGTACCTCCAGGGTTTTTCTAGAGTCCAGATCCACAGACCAGGATCTCAGCCACAATATCCGGCGAGCCAGGACTGACGTAGTAGAGGCCTTAGCTGCTAGGATACCGGTATCAGAAGCCGCCTCTTTAATATATTGAGAAGCTGTGACAATATATGATAAGCATTGTCTAGCATGGTCAGAGAAGATTTCAGCTTCTAACTCCAAGGCCCATGCTTCAATAGCCACTACAGCCCATGTAGCTGCAATAGTGGGCCTTTGTGCAGCACCCGTGAGGGTGTAAATCGCTTTCAGACAACCCTCCACAGGTTTATCCGTAGGCTCTTTTAGAGACGTGACGGTAGTGACAGGTACAGCTGAGGAAACCACCATCCTAGCCACATGTGAGTCCACTGGAGGAGGTGTTTCCCAATTCTTAGACAGCTCTGGTGCGAGGGATAGCGAGCCAGCATCTTCTTTTGAGGCACAAACTTCGTACCCGGGTTTTCCCAGGGTTCCTGACGTATATCCACTAGGTGATCAGAGTGAGGTAAAACTTGTTTAACCACCTTCTGACGCTTGAACCTATATTGGTTTCTTAGGAGGGACGGATGGCTCGGGATCATCCGTAATCTGCATAATTAACTTAATAGCCTCCAAAAGATCAGGAACATCCACATGTGAACTACCCTCCCCATCAGCCGTATCCGAGTCAGAACCTGTGGGGTCAGTATATGTGCCGTCTTCATCAGACGAGGTGTCAGTGATGGCAGTGGATTGTAAGGAGACAAGCGCTCGCTTAGAGGACCTCTTGGATTTAGGCGAGCGTTGGTCAGACTTTTTAGTAGTTAAGGACTGGTTCAACTTCTTTAATTGGGCAGATAAATTGTCCGCCCATGGCGGGTTAGCTGCAGGGACCACATACGGTTGTACCGGCATTGGGGGTTCCATAGGGGGTGTTAGTTTATGAACTAGCGTATGCAGAAGCGTGGAAAAAGCGGCCCACGGTTGGTCAGTATGTGCCTCCGCTGCCACAGTCCCACTGGGGGGCAAGGAGCCCCCAGAACCAGAGCCCAAAGCTGCTATATTCTCCTCATATTTGTCTGTGGCTTCAGCAACACCAGCAGTGTGTTCTGCCCCAGAACCATTAACCTCAGAAGCAGACATGATATAACTTGCAGTATGAGGTAACACAGTACAATTATCAGCAGCCCTATACCTCTAAACCCAAACCCCTGCGGTGTAGTCAGCACAAGCAGAGATAAAGGAGAGATATGGTGACTAAATCACAGAGAAAAATACGTAATGCAGTATATCTTTGTGAAAATCATATATTAGATAACACCTGACGCACCAAGCCCCCGCAGGTTATGGAATATAGGGATAGCAAGATGAGTGAAAGACACGAAATGGACACCACTCAGCTATCAAATGCACACACAAATAGTCACAGTTTGTACAATGCAGAGGTTATTACTGACAATAATACTGCACTGGACTAGCTTACACAGCTATATAACAATAGATATAACAGTACACAGTAAGAACTGGATGTATATCACAGGGTAATTGTACTATAAAACCCTGACTAATTGCACTCTTTCTTATCTATCACTGTCTAAAAAGGCAGGTAGAATACTTAAGTGTCATGTAAAGGCACAGCGCTGACAACCAGGTGGCTTTACATAGGAGGATTTGCCCAAGCAGTCCCAGGAACAGTGAGCTGAGGGATAATGGCGCCGTAGACACTGACTGGGAGTGAGGAAAAGAAAGATATGCAGCTCCAGGGTGGGAACACTTGCTAGAAATGGCACCCTGGGGCTGGGGGAAGGGCTTCAGGTCTAAGCCTTATCCCCTCTGCTGGCAAAACCACCGGGTACTGTGGGCGATATAAGAATCGGTTTAGAGAGAAAACCTGACCTGCGCCCATGCTCTGGTGATCTAGTGAGATCGCCTGTACTGCCACAGTGTCCACCGCCAGCGCGCGCGGCCCGCCTCCCACTGACCGCACCGGATCGCGATAAAGACCGGGTACCACAAGCGGGACCCACTTACCACCTCCCGAAGCGTGGCCACGCGATCCTGGAGAGCCTCAGCCATGTGTGTCTAACGTGAAGAAAACCGGAGCCTCCGCTGTAGGTACCCGGCAACCAAGGCTTGGGAGTGTACAGCGCCGCTGGGGAGAGCTGGAGCTGCAGCAGTGAATGTCACAAGACATTTACCACCGCTGCTGCCCTTGAAGTCTTCACTTTTTACCTCATGAAAAGCATTTCTTAGGGCTGCTTGGAGCAGCCCCTCTGTTAAGTGCCTGCTTACTACAGCACCAACTTACAAAACTGAGCTCCTGTGCTGGGAGGCGGGGTGATATAGGAGGCGGCGCTGTGCATTCTGGGAACAGTCAAAGCTTTGAGCCTGTTGGTGCCTCGGATCAAGATCCAATTCTACACCCCATTGTCCAATCCTTGTGGAGCCCAGTGTACCTCGCAGCAGAAAACCCCTTTTCTCCCGAAAACACACAGGTTCAGTGAAACCTGTGTGTTTTCGGGTGAAACCGGAACCTTTTTCGGATGAAAACGGGGCTATTTCCGGGGATTCTGCTTCACCTGCCGGAGTGCCGCGGCTTATTGGGGCTAATTAGATAGCCCCCGGCGGGACAATTAGCCCCGGTAAAAAAACGGGGCTAATTGGATATCCCCCAAGGGATGAGAGTGTAATCATGCCGCTGTACAAATCATTGGTACGTCCGCAACCTGGAATATTGTGTTCAGTTTTGGGCACCACATATCATATCGGTGAACTCGAAAGGGTTCAAAGGCGAGCTACTAAATTGATTAAAGGGCTAGATGGACTGGATTACGAGGAAAGGCTTACTAGGTTTAATATGTATACACTGGAAAAGAGTCATCTAAGAGGAGACATTATTAATATCTTCAAATATGTAAAGGGACATTACAAAGAGTTATCAGAGGAATTGTTTATTAAAAGAACTCTGTATAGACACGAGAGCACTCGCTGAGACTAGAGGAGAGAAAATTCCGTACGCAATATGGGATAGGGTTCTTCACTGTTAGGGCAATAAGGATTTGGAATTCCCTGCCAGAGAAGGTGGTAATTGCGGACTCTGTAAATGCATTTAAAACCGGATTGGATAAATTTCTGATTTGAAAGAGATATCCAAGGTTATAACATTTAAAACATTGACATTGATAATCCGGGTGGAACATGATTTATAGTTGTTAACTAGAAATAAAACATTACTTTTGCAGATACATTATAATGAACTCAGCTTAATACAGAATACAGGTTAAACATGATGGGCATTTTGCCTCTATTCAACCTCACTTCCTATGTTACTATGATAGAACATCCCACCCAGAGAGTCTTCTCCCAGAAAATAAGCACAAACAGTCTCACTGACAGTAGCACATTGCCGGCGCCGCCTCACTGAAATCAGCACATCCCTGCATCACTGACAGCAGCACATTGCAGCATCACTGAAAGCAGCACATCACTGCTTCATTGGTAGCAGCACATCCCTGAATCACTGAAAGCAGCACATCACTGCCTCACTGGTAGCAGCACATCCCTGCATCACTGACAGCAGCACATCCCCGCCTCACTGACAGCAACACATCCCTGCCTTACTGACAGCAGCACACCCCCGCCTCACTGACAGCAGCACATTGCATTATAAATGAAATAGGAACAAATACTGTTGTTTTTGAAGAAATTACCTTTTTGAAAGACTTTTGTGTGTGTTTTGTATGTGGAACATCTCTCTTGAGGCACCAGCAATAGTCCACCGGTATATTCACATCCCAGCAGCCCTGGTACATTTTTTGCATAATACAAATGTCTTGATAAAAGCACTCTCCTCGCTCCTCATTGAGATTGCTGCAGTTTTCAGGAAAGCAATCTAATGTAGCCCATACACTTGTGCGGTAGGGCATATAATCCTTCGATTTCGACAGCATCTGTGAGATAAATCAAAGGATTGTATGCACATTTAAGGTACCATGCGGCGCGATGCGCGGGCACGCCGCTCGAATATCGCGTCTCATGATAGTATGTGCTGCCCTTAATATTTATCGCATCGCAGTGCAATTGCATGTGTTTTTTAAAATACATGCAATATATCGCACTGTGATGTGCGATGGGCAGCCACTGGGAGCGGCTTGAGGCCGCTTCCACTCGGCGGTGACGTGCCATCACGTGATTACCATGCGATCTATCGCATGATCGCATGGTAATCACTTTGGCACTTCAGGTGCGATGCCCCACGATGTTGCGTCGCAGGGCATCGCACAAGTGTATGGGCACCATAACTCTAAACTGAGGAAATGCATCTTTATGGACATACGTGCACCAAAAGCCAGGAAGTTCCTCGAGAACATGTTAGTACTCTGAGATTTGATGGGTGCCTAGAAAGTTTGTGATTATGGACTTGAATGTGAGCCAGGAACTCCGCATTTTCTGCCATATGTTCATCGTATCATATGTATGATTGCATGTGCAGCAGAGCTGTACAAAAACATTTTGTGCAAAACAAGACCAGCCCTGAAGTTACTTATCCTGTGTGATAATCCTAGTGACGGAGGTCCTGGAATTGATGCCAGATACCCTCCCTGCAAACGCCTGGCCACGCCTGCATTTTCCCTACCACTCCCAGAAAACGGTCACCCATAAACACCCTCTTCCTGTCAGTCTCCTTGCGATCAGCTGTGTGAATGGATTTGTCGCTAGAAGCATTGCACAACAATGCTGTTTGTACCCGTACGATGTGTGCGCGCATTACGGTGCATATGCATGCACAGTTTTGTCATTTTGTTACCTGATCGCTGCGCTGAGAAAATCGGCAGCGAGCGATCAACTCGGAATGACCCCCATCATCCAATTGTGAGGTTTATAGTTCACAGCAGTTAGCAATCGTTCCATGTTACTATGACTATCATATTGAGTAGCAAGGAGATCATTGTCAGGATTGGAATATGCTTGTAGATAGCTAGTGCCTCAAGAGAGTTGTTCCAGGTGCAATGTATATATACACTGCTCAAAAAAAGAAAGGGAACACTTAAACAACACAATGTAACTCCAAGTCAATCACACTTCTGTGAAATCAAACTGTCTACTTAGGAAGCAACACTGATTGACAATCAATTTCACATGTTGTTGTGCAAATGGAATAGACAACAGGTGGGAATTATAGGCAATTAGCAAAACACCCCCAATAAAGGAGTTTTTCTGCAGGTGGTGACCACAGACCACTTCTCATGAGACGGAGTCTACAACCCACACAAGTGGCTCAGGTAGTGCAGCTCATCCAGGATGGCACATTAATGCGAGCTGTGGCAAGAAGGTTTGCTGTGTCTGTCAGCGTAGTGTCCAGAGCATGGAGGCGCTACCAGAAGACAGGCCAGTACATCAGGAGATGTGGAGGAGGCCGTAGGAGGTCAACAACCCAGCAGCAGGACCGCTACCTCCACCTTTGTGCAAGGAGGAACAGGAGGAGCACTGCCAGAGCCTTGCAAAATGACCTCCAGCAAGCCACAAATGTGCATGTGTCTACTCAAACGATCAGAAACAGACTCCATAAGGGTGGTATGAGGGCCCGACGTCCACAAGTGGGGGTTGTGCTTACAGCCCAAAACCGTGCAGGATGTTTGGCATTTGCCAGAGAACACCAAGATTGGCAAATTCGCCACTGGCGCCCTGTGCTCTTCACAGATGAAAGCAGATTCTCACTGAGCACATGTGACAGACATGACAGATTCTGGAGATGCCAAGGAGAACGTTCTGCTGCTTGCAACATCCTCCAGCATGACCAGTTTGGCAGTGGGTCAGTAATGGTGAGGGGTGGCATTTCTTTGGGGGGCCCTCCATGTGCTCGCCAGAGGTAGCCTGACTGCCATTAGGTACCGAGATGAGATCCTCAGACCCCTTGTGAGACCATATGCTGGTGTGGTTAGCCCTGGGTTCCTCCTAATGCAAGACAATGCTAGACCTCATGTGGCTGGAGTGTGTCAGCAGTTCCTGCAAGACGAAGGCATTGATGCTGTGGACTGGCCCGCCCGTTCCCCAGACATGAATCCAATTGAGCACATCTGGGACATCATGTCTCGCTCCATCCACAGACTGTCCAGGAGTTGGCGGATGCTTTAGTCTAGGTCTGGGAGGAGATCCCTCAGGAGACCATCCACCACCTCATCAGGAGCATGCCCAGGCGTTGTAGGGAGGTCATACAGGCACGTGGAGGCCACACCAGTGGCGTGCGGTGAGGTCAGTGGCTGGTGAGGCACTACAGCCATAATGTCCGCCAAATCCTGTCGATGACCCCTACCGCCGCCGAGCCAATGCCCACTACTGCCCCTGAGCCGATGCCCGCTGCCACCACCAATGGCTTACAAATTCGCCCACCATCAACTGACCCAGCCCTCCGCCACTAATTTGCATCTCAGTCTGCTGCTCATCATACTTGTGATATATTGTACTTTTTTATTGAAAAAAAATAAAATTAGTGTTTGGGACTGGGAAGGGAGTGGGAGGAGGACATGAATGCAATTTTGCTGTCCAGGGCTTCCATTAACTTAATGGAAAAGGGTCTGAATGATTTAAAAAATGGGAAAAAAAATGCGTGAGGTCCCCCCTCCTAAGTATAACCAGGCTCGGGCTCTTTGAGCCGGTCCTGGTTGTTTAAATACAGGGAAAAAAATTGGACAGGGGTTCCCCGTATTTAGACAACCAGCACCAGGCTCAGTCCGGTCCTGGTTCCAAAAACATGGGGGACAAAAGATGTAGGGGTCCCCCATATTTTTAAAACCAGCACCGGGCTCCACTAGCCAGGGAAATAATGCCACAGCCGGGGGACACATTCATGTAGGTCCTTGCGGCCATGGCATTACCCCCCCAACTAGTCACCCCTGGCCGGGGTTCCCTGGAGGAGTGGGGACCCCTTAAATCAAGAGGTCCCCCCCCCTCCAGGCACCCAAGGGCCAGAGGTGAAGCCCGAGGCTGTCCCCAGCACCCCTGGGCGGTGGGTGCCGGGCTGATAGCCATAAGTGTGTAAAACAAAGGAATGTTTTTTTGTTGTGGAACTACAAGGCCCAGCAAGCCTCCCCCGCTTGCTGGTACTTGGAGAACCTCAAGTACCAGCATGCAGGGAAATAACGGGCCCGCTGGTACCTGTAGTTCTACAACAACAAAAATACCCAAATAAAAACACAACACACACACCGTGAAAGTAAAAATTTATTAACACACACTTACACACTCACACATACTTACCTACATCCCACGCCGGTCACGTCCACTTGTCCAGTAGAATCCAATAGGGGTACCTGTAAAATGAGAGAGAGATTACTTACCTACATCCCACGCCGATCACGTCCACTTGTCCATGTAGAATCCATTAGGGGTACCTGTAAAAATGAAAATTATACTTACAAACTTTATTCTAATCCAGAGGAGGGGAGAGAGAGAGAGGGAGGGGGGTGAGAGGGGGGGAGTGAGAGGGGAGAGAGAGAGAGAGACGGGAGGGGAGAAAGAGACAGGGGAGGGGAGAGAGAGCGAGAGGGGGGAGGGAGAAGGGGGGAGAAGGGGGATTGATTCTGCAAAGGACAGAGAGCCGACGGAGCATCTGGCATAGAGGTGCAACAGAGGTGAAGTGTCGAGAGAGGAAAGTGATCACAATTTAAAAAAAAAAAAACATTTTCGGGCAGAAATGCTAGTTTCATGTTCTCCGCGGCTCTGCCTGTGGTTCCTATTAATAATTTCTAGGCTACTAATGAACTGGTAATGAGCTGGGCTGCAGGGAGCTATACGGGAGAGGAGAGGTCTCACCTGCCTTACACATGTAGTGTGTATCCCTACACAGTGCCAGATTAAGATCCTCATGGGCCTGGAGTTAAATTTCTGCAAGACCTATTACATACTTCCCGACTGTCCTGGCAGGGAGGGCATAGAGAGACGCAGGGCGGCATTGACAGCATAGAGAGACGTGGGGCCGTAGGGAGGGTATATAGACACGGGGCGGTAGGGAGGGCAGAGAGACGTGGGGCAGTAGGTAGGGCAGAGAGACGCGGCGCGGTAGGGAGGGCATAGAGATGTGGGGCGGCAAAGAGGGCATAGAGACGCGGGGCGGTAAAAAGGGCATAGAGACGCGGGGCGGTAAAGAGGGCATACAGACGCAGGGTGGTAAGGAAGGTATACAGACGCAGGGTGGTAGGGAAGGTATAGAGACGCAGGGCGGTAGGGAAGGCATAGAGACGCAGGGCGGTAGGGAGGGCATAGAGACGCAGGGTGGTAGGGAGGGCATAAGACGCAGGGTGGTAGGGAGGGCATAAGACGCAGGGTGGTAGGGAAGGCATAGAGACGCAGGGCGGTAGGGAGGGCATAGAGACGCAGGGCGGTAGGGAGGGCATAGAGACGTAGGGAGGGTATAGAGACGCAGGGTGGTAGGGAAGGCATAGAGACGCAGGGTGGTAGGGAAGGCATAGAGACGCAGGGCGGTAGGTAGGGCATAGAGACGCAGGGCGGAAGGTAGGGCATAGAGACGCAGGGCGGTAGGTAGGGCATAGAGACGCAGGGCGGTAGGTAGGGCATAGAGACGCAGGGCGGTAGGTAGGGCATAGAGACGCAGGGTGGTAGGGAAGGCATAGAGACGCAGGGCGGTAGGGAGGGCATAGATACGCAGGGCGGTAGGTAGGGCATAGAGACGCAGGGCGGTAGGGAAGGCATAGAGACGCAGGGTGGTAGGGAGGGCATAGAGACGCAGGGCGGTAGGGAGGGCATAGAGACGCAGGGCGGTAGGGATGGCATAGAGACGCAGGGCGGTAGGGAGGGCATAGAGACGCAGGGTGGTAGGGAGGGCATAGAGACGCGCGGTGGTAAAGAGGGCATAGAGACGCGCGGTGGTAAAGAGGGCATAGAGACGCGGGACGGTAGGGAAGGCATAGAGACGCAGGGCGGTAGGGAGGGTATAGAGACGCAGGGTGGTAGGGAAGGCATAGAGACGCAGGGTGGTAGGGAAGGCATAGAGACGCAGGGCGGTAGGTAGGGCATAGAGACGCAGGGCGGAAGGTAGGGCATAGAGACGCAGGGCGGTAGGTAGGGCATAGAGACGCAGGGCGGTAGGTAGGGCATAGAGACGCAGGGTGGTAGGGAAGGCATAGAGACGCAGGGCGGTAGGGAGGGCATAGATACGCAGGGCGGTAGGTAGGGCATAGAGACGCAGGGTGGTAGGGAAGGCATAGAGACGCAGGGCGGTAGGGAGGGCATAGAGACGCAGGGCGGTAGGGAGGGCATAGAGACGCAGGGCGGTAGGGATGGCATAGAGACGCAGGGCGGTAGGGAGGGCATAGAGACGCAGGGTGGTAGGGAGGGCATAGAGACGCGCGGTGGTAAAGAGGGCATAGAGACGCGCGGCGGTAAAGAGGGCATAGAGACGCGGGACGGTAGGGAAGGCATAGAGACGCGGGACGGTAGGGAGGGCATAGAGACGTGGGGCGGTAGAGAGGGTATAAAGATGTAGGGCGGTAGGGAGAGCCTAGATATGAGGGGTGGTAGGGAGGGCATAGAGAGATGTTGGGCGATAGGGAGGGCATAGGGAGAAGCAACAGTAAAGCACTCACCTGTAATATCTGTGCGGCGTCCAAACATCACCTCCCAGCAGCGGCACCCGCTCTGCCCGTTCCTTCTCCATCACTTTGGTCAGGTGCTGGGATGTGGAGTCCAGGGATCTGGGCGCGCCAGGTGGCGGTGGCAGTGACATCACACGTGGGGGAGAAGGCGCCGGGTCCCAGTGAGTATGCGGCGCAGGGAGGGCTATGAAAGCCTTCCGCTGCGCTGCTATCACAAACTGGCCGCGGCGCAGCAGTAGTTGTTACACTGCCGCCGCGGACGGAGAGCGGGGGTGTTAATGCCGGACGGGCAGGGGGCACTGACAGCGGGGCCTAGGAGACAGAGACGCGGGGACAGATCGAGTCAGACACACACACACACACACACACACTGACTCGTCCACTTACCAGACGCTGGCTGCTCCAGACGCTTCCATTCTGTGCAGGTCGTTTAGATATTCCCCCGTACAGCACTGGCAGTGACAGCCGGAAATAGTCACTGTCAGTGCTGCCCAATCACAATGCCCCTGCTGTTCTGCGGCACTTACATAGGTGCCGCTTGCATTACTATTTTCAATGGGCTTTTACAGCCCTTTCCATGACCCCGCCCCCTGCTTCCGCCCACTTACAGTGCACAGCGGGAGGCACTGTTCTCGGTGCCGCACAAAAGCTTTTACAAAGCAATTTTACTTGTAAAAACATTAACATGATATAAAAAAGATACTTATGACACACAATATGTGCCATAACTATCTTCTTTGTATTCTTTTAATCAGGAATGACAGGGGAGGCACTGCCTCCCCTGCCTCCCCTGACTGCACGTCCCTGGGCCACACACACTACTGAGCCTCATTTTGACTTGTTTTAAGGACATTACATCAAAGTTGGATTAGCCTGTAGTGTGTTTTTCCACTTTAATTTTGAGTGTGACTCCAAATCCAGACCTCCATGGATTAATAAATTTGATTTCCATTGATAATTTTTGCGTGATTTTGCTGTCAGCACATTCAACTATGTAAAGAACAAAGTATTTAATAAGAATATTTCATTCATCCAGATATAGGATGTGTTATTTTAGTGTTCCCTTTATTTTTTTGAGCAGTGTATATATATATATATATATATATATAAATATATATATATATATATATATATATATATATACATACATATACACTGTACATTTTATGCGGATATTAGTCTGCTTTGAAACTATAAACATTATAATTTCAAAACTATTATATAATTTATTTATGACATACAAACTTTTTTAAACTTGAGAAAGCAAAAAACATGACCTGATTGAGTAGAATGAGTTATATTTTTCAATTCGCCATGTACCAAATATAAAGGATCACCTTTGAATACCTTGACCTTAAAAATAACGTAGACCAGCGTAATTTATTTTTAGTTTTTTGAATATGTGTGTATGTAAATTAATTTTCATTTTGGAACCAGTGCTTATCATGTTTACCCTTCTGCAACTGATTTGAGAAACAATCTAGTGGTAATGCATCCCTAACTAAACATGCCCTAAGCGGGCAGTTACTGTTGGTTCATACTAAGGTTTATTACAGTTCTCTCCATGAGTAGATGTGTTAAATTATTTTCTTGAGCTAAATATAGCTTTCTCTATCGTCCTAAGTGGATGCTGGGGTTCCTGAAAGGACCATGGGAATAGCGGCTCCGCAGGAGACAGGGCACAAAAAAGTAAAGCTTTACTAGGTCAGGTGGTGTGCACTGGCTCCTCCCCCTATGACCCTCCTCCAGACTCCAGTTAGATTTTGTGCCCGAACGAGAAGGGTGCAATCTAGGTGGCTCTCCTAAAGAGCTGCTTAGAGAAAGTTTAGTTTAGGTTTTTTTCTTTACAGTGAGTCCTGCTGGCAACAGGATCACTGCAACGTGGGACTTAGGGGGAAAGTAGTAAACTCACCTGCATGCAGAGTGGATTTGCTGCTTGGCTACTGGACACCATTAGCTCCAGAGGGATCGAACACAGGCCCAGCCGTGGAGTCCGGTCCCGGAGCCGCGCCGCCGACCCCCTTGCAGATGCTGAAGCGTGAAGAGGTCCGGAAACCGGCGGCTGAAGACTCCTCAGTCTTCATAAGGTAGCGCACAGCACTGCAGCTGTGCGCCATTTTCCTCTCAGCACACTTCACTGGGCAGTCACTGAGGGTGCAGAGCGCTGGGGGGGGGCGCTCTGAGAGGCAAATATAAACCTTATACAAGGCTAAAAATACCTCACATATAGCCCATAGGGGCTATATGGAGATATTTAACCCCTGCCTGACTGGAAAAATAGCGGGAGAAGAACCCGCCGAAAAAGGGGCGGGGCCTATCTCCTCAGCACACGGCGCCATTTTCTGTCACAGCTCCGCTGGTCAGAACGGCTCCCAGGTCTCTCCCCTGCACTGCACTACAGAAACAGGGTAAAACAGAGAGGGGGGGCACATTAATGGCTATATATATATATATTAAAGCAGCTATAAGGGAGCACTTAATATAAGGATATCCCTTGTATATATAGCGCTTTGTGGTGTGTGCTGGCAGACTCTCCCTCTGTCTCCCCAAAAGGGCTAGTGGGTCCTGTCTTCATTAGAGCATTCCCTGTGAGTTTGCGGTGTGTGTCGGTACGTGGTGTCGACATGTATGAGGACGATATTGGTGTGGAGGCGGAGCAATTGCCAAATATGCAGATGTCACCCCCCAGGGGGTCGACACCAGAATGGATGCCTTTATTTGTGGAATTACGTGATGGTTTATCTTCCCTTAAACAGTCAGTTGAGGACATGAGGCGGCCGGACAATCAATTAATGCCTGTCCAGGCGCCTCAAACACCGTCAGGGGCTGTAAAACGCCCTTTGCCTCAGTCGGTCGACACAGACCCAGACACGGGCACTGATTCCAGTGACGACGGTAGAAATTCAAACGTATTTTCCAGTAGGGCCACACGTTATATGATTTTGGCAATGAAGGAGACGTTACATTTAGCTGATACTACAGATACCGTAAAACAGGGTATTATGTATGGTGTGAAAAAACTACAAACAGTTTTTCCTGAATCAGAAGAATTAAATGACGTGTGTGATGAAGCGTGGGTTGCTCCTGATAAAAAGTTGATAATTTCAAAAAAGTTATTGGCATTATACCCTTTCCCGCCAGAGGTTAGGGCGCGCTGGGAAACACCCCCTAAGGTGGACAAGGCGCTCACACGCTTATCCAAACAAGTGGCGTTACCCTCTCCTGAGACGGCCGCACTTAAGGATCCATCAGATAGAAAGATGGAAGTTATTCAAAAGAATATATACACACATGCAGGTGTTATACTACGACCAGCTATAGCAACTGCCTGGATGTGCAGTGCTGGAGTAGTTTGGTCAGAATCCCTGATTGAAAATATTGATACCCTAGATAGGGACAATGTTTTACTGTCGTTAGAACAAATAAAGGATGCATTTATCTATATGCGTGATGCACAGAGGGATATTTGCACACTGGCATCTCGGATGAGTGCTATGTCCATTTCAGCCAGAAGAGCCTTATGGACACGACAGTGGACAGGCGATGCGGATTCAAAACGTCACATGGAGGTTTTGCCGTATAAAGGGGAGGAGTTATTTGGAGTTGGTCTATCAGACTTGGTGGCCACGGCTACTGCCGGGAAATCCACTTTTTTACCTCAAGTCACTCCCCAACAGAGAAAGGCACCGACCTTTCAACCGCAGCCTTTTCGCTCCTACAAAAATAAGAGAGCAAAGGGCTTGTCGTACCTGCCACGAGGCAGAGGAAGAGGGAAGAGACACCAACAGGCAGCTCCTTCCCAGGAACAGAAGCCCTCCCCGGCTCCTGCAAAAACCTCAGCATGACGCTGGGGCCTCTCAAGCGGACTCGGGGACAGTGGGGGGCCGTCTCAAAAATTACAGCGCGCAGTGGGCTCACTCGCAGGTAGACCCCTGGATCCTGCAGATAATATCTCAGGGGTACAGGTTGGAATTAGAGACGGATCCTCCTCATCGTTTCCTGAAGTCTGCCTTACCAACCGTCTCTTCCGAAAGGGAGAGGGTGTTGGAAGCCATTCACAAGCTGTACGCTCAGCAGGTGATAGTCAAAGTACCCCTATTACAACAAGGAAAGGGGTATTATTCCACTCTATTTGTGGTACCGAAGCCGGATGGCTCGGTAAGGCCTATTCTAAATCTGAAGTCCTTGAACCTCTACATAAAAAAGTTCAAGTTCAAGATGGAGTCACTCAGAGCAGTGATAGCGAACCTGGAAGAAGGGGACTTTATGGTATCCTTGGACATCAAGGATGCGTATCTACACGTTCCGATTTACCCCGCACACCAGGGGTACCTCAGGTTCATTGTTCAAAACTGTCACTATCAGTTTCAGACGCTGCCGTTCGGATTGTCCACGGCGCCTCGGGTCTTTACCAAGGTAATGGCCGAGATGATGATTCTTCTTCGAAGAAAAGGCGTATTAGTTATCCCATACTTGGACGATCTCCTAATAAGGGCAAGGTCCAGAGAACAGCTGGAGACAGCTTTAGCACTATCTCAAGAGGTGCTAAGACAACACGGGTGGATTCTGAATATTCCAAAATCCCATTTAATCCCGACAACTCGTCTGCTGTTCCTAGGAATGATTCTGGACACGGTTCAGAAAAAGGTTTTCCTTCCAGAGGAAAAAGCCAAGGAGTTATCCGATCTGGTCAGGAACCTCCTAAAACCAGGAAAAGTGTCAGTACATCAATGCACAAGAGTCCTGGGAAAAATGGTGGCTTCTTACGAAGCAATTCCATTCGGCAGATTCCATGCAAGAATATTCCAAAGGGATCTGTTGGACAAATGGTCAGGGTCGCATCTGCAGATGCACCTGCGAATAACCCTGTCACCAAAGACAAGGGTGTCACTTCTGTGGTGGTTGCAGAAGGCTCACCTATTAGAAGGCCGCAGATTCGGCATTCAGGATTGGATCCTGGTGACCACGGACGCCAGCCTGAGAGGCTGGGGAGCAGTCACACAAGGAAGAAACTTCCAGGGAGTATGGACGAGTCTGGAAAAGTCTCTTCACATAAACATTCTGGAACTAAGAGCAATCTACAATGCTCTAAGCCAGGCGGAACTTCTCCTGCAAGGAAAGCCGGTGTTGATTCAGTCGGACAACATCACGGCGGTCGCCCATGTAAACAGGCAGGGCGGCACAAGAAGCAGGAGTGCAATGGCAGAAGCTGCCAAGATTCTTCGCTGGGCGGAGAATCACGTGATAGCACTGTCAGCAGTGTTCATCCCGGGCGTGGACAACTGGGAAGCAGACTTCCTCAGCAGACACGATCTTCATCCGGGAGAGTGGGGTCTACATCCAGAAGTCTTCAACATGTTAATAGACCGTTGGGAAAGACCAATTGTAGACATGATGGCGTCTCGCCTCAACAAGAAACTGGACAAATATTGCGCCAGGTCAAGAGATCCACAGGCAATAGCTGTGGACGCACTGGTAACTCCTTGGGTGTACCAGTCAGTGTATGTGTTTCCTCCTCTGCCGCTCATACCAAAGGTATTGAAGATCATACGGCAAAGAAGAGTAAGAACAATACTAGTGGTTCCGGATTGGCCGAGAAGGACTTGGTATCCGGAACTTCAAGAGATGCTCACGGACGAACCGTGGCCTCTACCTCTGAGAAGGGACCTGCTACAGCAGGGTCCCTGTCTTTTTCAAGACTTACCGCGGCTGCGTTTGACGGCATGGCGGTTGAACGCCAGATCCTAAAAGGGAAAGGCATTCCAGAAGAAGTCATTCCTACCTTGATTAAGGCACGGAAGGAAGTCACCGTGAAACATTATCACCGCATTTGGCGAAAATATGTAGCGTGGTGCGAGGATCGGAGGGTTCCGACGGAGGAATTCCAACTGGGTCGTTTCCTACATTTCCTGCAATCAGGATTATCTATGGGTCTCAAATTGGGATCCATTAAGGTTCAAATTTCGGCCCTGTCAATATTCTTCCAAAAAGAATTGGCCTCTGTCCCTGAGGTCCAGACTTTTGTCAAGGGAGTACTGCATATACAGCCTCCTGTGGTGCCTCCGGTGGCACCGTGGGATCTAAATGTAGTTTTAGATTTCCTCAAATCCCATTGGTTTGAACCATTGAAAAAGGTGGATTTGAAATATCTCACATTGAAAGTGACTATGTTACTAGCCCTGGCCTCTGCCAGGAGAGTATCTGAATTGGCGGCTTTATCTTATAAAAGTCCTTATCTAATCTTCCATTCGGATAGGGCAGAACTGCGGACTCGTCCGCATTTTCTCCCTAAAGTGGTATCAGCATTTCATCTGAACCAACCTATTGTGGTGCCTGCGGCCACTAGCGACTTGGAGGACTCCAAGTTGTTGGACGTTGTCAGAGCCTTAAAAATATACATTGCAAGGACGGCTGGAGTCAGAAAATCTGACTCGCTGTTTATATTGTATGCACCCAACAAGTTGGGCGCACCTGCTTCTAAGCAGTCGATTGCTCGTTGGATTTGTAACACAATTCAACTTGCACATTCTGTGGCAGGCCTGCCACAGCCTAAAACTGTAAAAGCCCACTCCACAAGGAAGGTGGGCTCATCTTGGGCGGCTGCCCGAGGGGTCTCGGCATTACAACTCTGCCGAGCAGCTACGTGGTCGGGGGAGAACACGTTTGTAAAATTTTACAAATTTGATACCCTGGCAAAGGAGGACCTGGAGTTCTCTCATTCGGTGCTGCAGAGTCATCCGCACTCTCCCGCCCGTTTGGGAGCTTTGGTATAATCCCCATGGTCCTTTCAGGAACCCCAGCATCCACTTAGGACGATAGAGAAAATAAGAATTTACTTACCGATAATTCTATTTCTCGGAGTCCGTAGTGGATGCTGGGCGCCCATCCCAAGTGCGGATTATCTGCAATACTTGTACATAGTTATTGTTAACTAATTCGGGTTATTGTTAAGGAGCCATCTTTAAGAGGCCCTTTCTGTTGTCATACTGTTAACTGGGTTTAGATCACAAGTTGTACGGTGTGATTGGTGTGGCTGGTATGAGTCTTACCCGGGATTCAAAATGCCTCCCTTATTGTGTATGCTCGTCCGGGCACAGTACCTAACTGGAGTCTGGAGGAGGGTCATAGGGGGAGGAGCCAGTGCACACCACCTGACCTAGTAAAGCTTTACTTTTTTGTGCCCTGTCTCCTGCGGAGCCGCTATTCCCATGGTCCTTTCAGGAACCCCAGCATCCACTACGGACTCCGAGAAATAGAATTATCGGTAAGTAAATTCTTATTTTTTATCTCCCCGTGGATGTTTTTTTTTATCTTCTGTCTTTCTATTCTTTCCCACTGAACTTTTATTAACAGCTCTGGTAGGAGACCAGATTTAACCAGCACGGTTGCCATGGAGAAACAGGGAGAGAAGCTCTGAGTTCTTCCCTTATCTGGACATTTTAACCCTGCATGCTGAGCAGAGATTCAACACTGGGATGGAAGAAGCATTAGCAGCTCATTAATGTCACTTAAAGGTGCTATATAATTGGCTGGAGAAGAGACCTTTCAAATCAAATTCACTTAACTAGGCAAACAGTCTGTCTTTGCACTGCAAGCCATGAAGTGGTGAGATTGGTGCGGTTTTAAATATATAGTTTTTAGTCGCAATAACTTAGCATGAGCAAAGCACTGCTGAAAATAATGTGTTTAAAGACACAGAGCATTCTGGCAGTATATTATCTACAACGGGAAGTGGTTAAGATACTGCCACACGGGATCCTGTCGATCACAATGCTGACGCCGGAATCCGGCACAGCGGTACAATTCCGGCAAGGCAGGTGATATTTACCCATAGAGGAAGAATATTACCATGCCCATAGCGTGGTGAGCGCGGCGAGCCCGCAAGGGGCTTACAAGTGCTTACCCCACTGCAGGCATACTGGTGGCCGGCATGCCGCTGTCGGTATACTGATGGCCATCAGTAATTCATAGGAACCAACATTTAATGGTACGACCTGCCAGTCAACTGACAATTATGCAAATAGATGCATTGAAAATGTATATTCTACCACAAATTACAGGAGCATAGTGTGAGGCACAGAAAACAATAGACTCTAGTTGCGAGTTCTGTAGAATTTAAGATTCTATATTAAAAAAATTTTTACTGCACAACATTGTCCTGGTCACCTGAGGTGTAAAAGGTGAATAAGGGAAATGATATGCCATTATACAGTGGTAACTTACAGTAGTGATGTACAGTAATATCAAATGCCTACTGATTTTGCACTCAGTTGTGAGCTATAGGGGCTAATTCTGAGTCGCACTTGGCTGCAACTGAAGTATCGTCTGTTACTATAGTCACATCTGCAACTTTACGCTAATGATAAGAATAATACCAGCCCGTCAACTGAATGTTCAAAAGGGACTTCCTCATGCAGCAAGGGGGGCATGTCCTATGAAACAGGGGGCCTGGCTTCACAGGAGTGATGCAATCACAATCCATACCTCCCTTTTTCATCACTATGGGGCATGCCCTATGGGCCTGGTTCATGTTTGTAAGTAAAGCAAAAAAGCAAGTAACTTTGTGTCTGGAAAAAAACATATTACCATGCAAGAGGAGCAAACACATTTATATTTTTTCCTTACAGAGTAAATACTGGCTGCATTTGCATGTAGTCCACAAATGTTAGAGTTTTATTTTTACACTGAAATTTAGATTTAGTTTGAACACATCCCACCGAAATCTAAATCTCTCTGCATGTTAAATCTGCCCCACCTGCAGTGCCACATGGTTTTGCTCAGTTGCTTGCAATTTTTTTGTACCTACAAACATGAATCAAGCCCTGAATTGCTACTTTCAGTGTCTGGGACACACACTACCCCTCCAATTACTCCCAATTGCAGCATGGCAGGGCTGACCTTAGCCGGAGAACTGCTCTGCACCTTGAAGGGTAAGAATATACAGTAGGAAAGAAGCAGAAAAGAGCAGGGGGTGTGGTATCCCGGTCCATGGGTGTGTTAAACTTCAGTTGTGGCTGAATAACTTCACGTACATTTGCTATCAGCACACCGTGACAGAGAGGCAAGCAAATTTGTTCCCCTTTTTAACGCAGACACAGACTGAACCGTAAATGATACAACACAATTTTATTGGGCTACAATAAAGGGAAATCCCAGGAACAATGGGAACAGTGAAAACAAATACTCTCTAAACTTTTGTTCAATTGTAACAGAGATAAATAGGCTGGCATTGGCTTTATGTAACACAGTCTCAGATAACCAGCAATTACAGTTAAGCAGGTGCATTGCGGGAACAGGTAGGCAAGCTGGTGTTGTCTTTATGTAACACAGTCTCGTATAACCAGCAATTACAATTAAGCAGGTGAGACACGGGAACAGATAAGCAAGCTGGTGTTGTCTTTATGTAACTCAGTCTCATCTAACCAGCAATTACAATAAGGCAGGTGCATTGCGGGAACAGGTAGGCAAGTTGGTGTTATCTTTATGTAACATAGTCTCGCATAACCAGCAATTACAATTAAGCAGGTGAGATGTGGCAACAGATAAGCAAGCTGATGTTGTCTTTATGTAACCAGTCAATGATGTACCAACATTAGTAGAACAGCAGACAGGTGCATAAGCTTTAACTGAAACACTGCTGGGCGGAGCTTGCATAAACAGTCACTGATAGCAGACAGGTGCATAAGCTTTAACTGAAACACTGCTGGCTGGACCTTGCATAAACAGTCACTGATGTACCAGCATTTGTAGTAGTATAGGAGAAAGGTGCATAAGCTTTAACTTAAACACTGCTGGACAGAGCTTGCATAAACAGTCACTGATGTACCTGCATTTGTAGTAGTATAGGAGACAGGTGCATAAGCTTTAACTGAAACACTGCTAGGTGGATCTTTCATAAACAGTCACTAATAGTAGACAGGTGCATAAGCTTTAACTGAAACACTGCTGGGCAGAGCTTGCATAAACAGTCAATGATGTACCAGCATTAGTAGTAGTATAGCAGACAGGTGCATAAGCTTTAACTGAAACACTGCTGGGCTGTGCTTGCATAAACAGTCACCAATAACAGACAGGTGCATAAGCTTTAACTGAAAAATGGCTAGGCGGAGCTTGCATAAATAGTCACTGATAGCAGACAGATGCATGAGCTTTAACTGAAACACTGCTTGGCGGAGCTTGCATAAACAACAGTCACTGATAGCAGACAGGTGTATAAGCTTTAACTAAAAAACGGCTTGGCGGAGCTTGCATAAACAGTCACTGATGTACCAGCATTTGTAGTAGCATAGGAGACAGGTGCATAAGCTTTAGCTGAAACACTGCTGAGTGGAGCTTGCATAAACAATCACTAATAGCAGACAGATGTATAAGCTTTAACTGAAACACTGCTGGGCGGAGCTTCCATAAACAGTCACTAATAGCAGACAGGTGCATACGCTTTAACTGGAACCCTGCTGGGTGGAGCTTGCATAAACAGTTACTGATTTACCAGCATTTGTAATAGTATAGGAGACAGGTGCATAAGCATTAACTTGAAACACTGCTGGGCGGTGCTTGCATAAACAGTCACTGATAGCAGACAAGTGCATAAGCTTTAACTGAAACACTGCTGGGTGGAGCTTGCATGAACAGTCAATGATGTACAAGCATTTGTAGTAGTATAGGAGACAAGTGCATACGCTTTAACTAAAACACTGTTGGGCACAGCTTGCATAAACAGTCACTGATAGCAGACAAGTGCATAAGCTTTAACTGAAACACTGCTGGGTGGAGCTTGCATAAACAGTCAATGATGTATCAGCATTATTAGTGGTATTGCAGACAGGTGTATAAGCTTTAACTTAAACACTGCTGGGCGGAGCTTGCATAAACAGTCACTGATACCAGACAAGTGCATAAGCTTTCTAACAACGGTACAATACAATTTGCCCGCAGCACTACACAAAAGAGATAACCTCTGCCAACACCAATGAAAGCACTGGATACAGCTTCAATGTGCTTGCATTAATACATTTCACGCTTAGGGACACAACCACATAAGTGAACTGGCAGCACCAACTTCCCAGTAACCGGCATGAACACAACATTGCATGCAATTACAGCAACACACTAAGCTTTGAACACTACACATTCACATTGCACAATAATAATGCATCGGTCCCTGAGGTAAAGGATTTCTAACTAAATTCCCTTTTCTTCACAAAAGGGGTTGAACCAGTGTAGCTTCTTCCCCAATTGAAACTCTGATTGGGCTACCATGTGAGGGGAATCCTACCCCTTTAATTAACAAGTACTGTGGGGCACTGAGGAGAGGAGGGGAGCCTACCCCCTTTTTGTGTGCCCAATTAGCGGAGTATTGGCAGCGGAAGGTGTAGCAGTCTGGATAGGGTAACTTAGGGGAGCCTACCCCCTTTACTTCACTTATCCCAAGGGGCACAATGGGAAGAGGTGTCTACTCCCCTTTTCTATTACTTTCCCCAAATGCAAAGTTCTGGCAGCGGAAGGTAGACTACAGGGAGTTTAGCAATGGAAGGGCATAAGTAATTGTCTCACCCTCATTGCAGTGCTTCTTCCCCTTACAACCAGATCCTTGATCTTCAGCGCTGCCCAGGATTCTGAGCACGGCACCGGGCTATGCCACCAGAGGCAGGTGTCCGCTGTCTTCTTCCCAGTTTGCTTCCCCTTTCTCCACCAGGTGAACGCTACTCCTCTTGCGGAGCACCTCCTTCCGACAGCCAGGGGTTCTTAACGAGGGTCCTCATAGCCGGGAATGTCCAGAGCACTGCCTGTCCTCGCATCCTGCTGTCTGCATCTGTCTTCCCTGTCTTCTCCTCGCAGTAGCTGTCAGTAGCAATCCTCTTTCCCGCCGGATTACTCCTGTAGGCAGCTACTGACAGTGCAGTCCCTGGTCCCTGTCCAACGGCAGTGGTGCAGCAGACTTCACTTCTTCTTAGTGTCAGCAGGCAAGTGGGAAGGGGGAGCCTCCTTCATGGCAGCTTGAATTCCTTCAGCATAGACGGCTCCGGTTCCTTCTTCATTCCTCCGGCTCTGCAGTGCGGCTCCCCTAAAAGTTCAATCTGGTAAGTTGTGGTTCGGTCTCTCTCTCCAGGCTCAGTTCCTCCTCTTTCCACAGGGCTCCTCTATCCCGCACTGAAGTGCTCTTATAAAGGGTCTGGGCTCTGCAAGATGACCCCCGTCCTCAGTGATTACTGGCTCCTGAGGCCCAGACAACAGACCGCCCCAGGAACCTTTGCCCTGCAACCAGGGGGACCCAATGGAGTACGAGAGATTTACCCAGGCTGAAGATGTTGCTGGCCAGGGGAGAGAAGCTCCTGACCAAGTGGCACCAAAGCTCCATGTGTTTTGCTGTCAGGGTCAGGCAAAGTTCAGCCTCTATTCTCCTATGGAAACTATGGATTTATGGAGACAAGGGCCCTCATTCCGAGTTGTTCGCTCGCTAGCTGCTTTTAGCAGCATTGCACATGCTAGGCCGCCGCCCTCTGGGAGTGTATCTTAGTTTAGCAGAATATCGAACGAAAGATTAGCAGAACTGCTACTAAATAATTATTTGTAGTTTCTGAGTAGCTCCAGACCTACTCACAGATTGTGATCAGCTCGGTCCGTTTAGTTCCTGGTTTAACATCACAAACACGCCCTGCATTCGGACAGCCACTCCCCCGTTTCTCCAGACACTCCCGCGTTTTTCACTGACACGCCTGCATTTTTTAGCACAGTCCCGGAAAAAGCTCAGTTACCACCCAGAAACGCCCCTTTCCTGTCAATCATTCACCGATCAGCAATGCGACTGAAAAGCGCTGCAGGATCCACAGCAAAACTGCTAAGTTTTTAGTTAAATAACTAAGCACATGCGCCCCGCGTGCCTTGCGCATGCGCATTTTGCAACAAATCACAGCATAGCGAAAATTGGCAACGAGTGAACAACTCGGAAAGACCCCCAATATACACAAAGGGGACCCCTGTCTGTCATTTCTTTAAAAATAAATACTGTGTATATATATATATATACACATACAGTATGTGGGGTATTACAAGAGCATCAGACAGACCAGACGTTAGGGCAGAACAGCGGGTGGCCTGATGTGACCCAGCATATGCCAGGTCCAATTGATGGTATATATCAGTGTTTTCTATATCTAGCCGTTCTTGAGGTATTACAGACATTCCCACTGAGTCATGTATTCTCCATTGCCACCCACATATGAATCTTAAATAATATTAAAGGTTATGTAGAACTACATTCCAACAATGAGAAGCCTCTTACTGATGAATTTTCGCATTCTTCAGTAAGAGTGTCTCAGAGCTTTTAGGAAATACCTAAATGTGAATATAAAAGCCAGTGGTGGAACTAGAAAATGGTGCGCCCAGGTTCAACAACATGCATTGCCCCCCATTACAAACAGGAACAGGACGTGTCTTAGGGTGGTGGTCACATAATAGTACCCCCCAAAATCAAAATATGACACACAAGTAGTGCAACGCAACCTTATTCACATTACCCCTAACAGTACTATTCCTTATGTGATACCCCTTTAAATTCAGCATCACTATATATATATATATATATATACACAGGGGCGTCGGAATGGGGGGGTCAAGGGGGCCGCTCGCCCACACAAAGATAAGTGAGGCGCCTATCAATTGCAGCAGAGGAGCGGCAGACGGTCAGGTGAAATACCGCTGCCGGCTGCCGCTCATCCTCACTGTCTGGTGATCCCGGACACCTCCAGTGTGCCATCTCCTCCCCCACAGTGGCGCTGCATTGCTGCGGCAGCGCGGCTCCTCCGATGGTCTAACACTCCACAGTGATAGCCTCAAGGTCGGGTCCTCATCAGGCGAGGCTGACCTAGCCGATGCCTGTACAGTCCCTGTTTTTCGCTCCGGGTCTCCTGTCAAGCCGTCTGCAGATGGATTGGGGAGGATAGACACTCACTCGGCGCTCCTCTGGTCCACGCTTCTGCGACGCCTTCTCAGCGGGATCACCTCTATCAGCAGGGTTCTGAACGTCAGGCACCTCTGTAGGCAGCCCTCACTCCGGCACAGGGGTCCTCCCTGCTCTCCTCATCACAGCAGTCCCTCAGTCATTGGGGCAAGGCATTATGGGAAAGGTCCCCACGGCGAAGGGGATCTGGGCTTAGGTGAAGGGATCTAGGCACTAGTGACCCCAACTACCAATCATCTAGGGGTAATTTCCCCCTTTTCCCGGGCTTCTGGTGCTGCTGGCCGCAGGGGAGAGTCTGCCTGAGGCTGCGCAGACTTAGAGACCCCAGGGAGTAAGGGTGTAGGGGGTCACTGTAGCTCTACTATAAAATCCTATGGGGCTGCACCAGGCTTGCCGACTTTCTGGCTGGCCCATGCGGGATGGGGCAGCTGGGACGGCATTACAGGGGGCATGTTCTGATTGGAGGTGGGCAGTTCGGGGGCATGGACGCGCGATCACATCATCGTGGCCCCGCTCCTGCTATTCAGTGCCCTTATTAGCGCCATTGAATAGCGGGGGTGGGACTACTATGACGTGACTCAGCGTGGATTGCGTCATCGGCCTCCCCAGACCACCCACTGTGAAGGACAGCTGCGGGGGTGATGCCGGGTCTGGGAGTTTGACGTGACTGCAGCAACTAGTCAGGTAGTGTATGGTATCTCTGGCTGCCCCCCCCCCCCCTGCCACTCTCCCTTTCCTCTTTCTCCCTGACACTGTCTCTTTGTCCCCTCCCTACACTCACTCTCTTTGACATCATCTCCCTCACTTTCTTCCTGACACTGTCTCTCTCTCCCTAGCACGCTATCTCTCTCTCTGTGACAATGGCCCTCATTCCGAGTTGATCGCTCGCTAGCTGCTTTTAGCAGCATTGCAAACGCTAGGCCACCTCCCACTGGGAGTGTATTTTAGCTTAGCAGAAGTGTGACCGAAAGGTTAGCAGAACTGCTCCAAAAAATATTCATGCAGTTTCTGAGTAGCTGCAAACCTACTCCTACCTTGTGATCACTGAAGACAGTTTAGTTCCTGTTTTGACATCACTAACACGCCCTGCGTTCGGCCAGCCACTCCCCCGTTTCCCCAGGCACGCCTGCATTTTTACCTGGCACGCCTGCGTTTTTTAGTTCACTCCCTGAAAACGGCCAGATACCACCCAGAAACACCCACTTCCTGTCAATCACTCACCGATCAACATAGCGACAGAAAAACGTCGCTAGACCTTGTGTAAAACTGCATTGTTTTGTGTGAAAGTACTTCGAGCGTGCGTACTGCGGCCCGTACGCATGCGCAGAAATGCAGATTTTTAGCCTGATCGCTGTGCTGCAAACAACGGCAGCTAGCGATCAACTCGGAATGAGGGCCAATGTTTCTCCGTGATGCTGTGTCTAGCTCTCTCCCTGCTGGCACTCTCTCTCTCTCTCTCTCTCTCTCTCTCTCTCCCTGACACTGTCTGTCCCTCTCTTTTACACTGTCTCTTCCTCTCACTCCCTGACACTGTCTCTCCCTCTCTTTCTCCCCCTGACAGTCTCTCTCTCTGAGTTAGTCACTCTCTCTGACACTGTCTCTCTCTCTCTCCCCCTGACACTATCTCTCCTTCTCTACCCCTGACACTCTCACTCTCTCTTTCCCTGACACTTTCTTTCTTTCCCCCTTAAGGGGGGTACACACTAGGTGATTTTAGCCTAAAAATAAACAATAACGACATAAATGTCATTATCGTTTATTTTTAGGCTTATATAGTCCAGTGTGTATGGGGGCAATATCTGTGACCGATGAACGATGCATGCTCCCGCACGCCGTTCAGCAATCACCAATATTGAGCTGACATGTAGCTTAACCCATTAATGTCGGGCTAAGCTGCATGTTCGGAAATGCCGGTGGTGACATTACTGATCGTTATTGTTGAACGATAACGATCAGTGTGTACACACTATATCGTTGAATGCTCGCCTAGTGTGTACCCGCCTTTACACCCTCTCTCTCTCTCGCTCCTATCGTTTGCTCATTCTCTCTTTTTCCGTGAAAACCTCTCTCTATCTCCCTGACTTGCCTCTCTTTCTCGCACCCCTCTCTCTTTCGCTCTAAGCCTGTTACCCTATTTGTCTTTCTCACTCTCTCCTGCTCCCCAAGGGCATTGAAGTGACAATGGCGGAGGTCAGGGGAGGCCCAGTCAAGATTTTTCTATGGGAACCACAAAGTTCTAGTTACGCCCTGCCTTACACCACCCTGCATGAGCCACCTTGTCACTGCCTATCCTCTCCTCCTCCCGCCTACCTCCCTCCCTTCTCCCTACGGCCACCAAATTTTTGCTGGACTACTGCCTAAATGTGAGTGACGGCTTGAGAGCCCGCCAGAGCCTGCGCCGGAGAGACATTGCAACCTCCTCCCGGAGACCTTCAGGTAACTGCTCTCTTGGGCACATATTCTGGTGCTGATGATATACCTCTCTCTCCAGGTGTCTCTCTCTCTCCATCTCTCTCCAGGTATCTCTCTCTCCCCATCTCTCTCTCTATCCATGTATCTCTCTCTCTCTCTCCATGTGTCTCTATCTCCATGTGTCTCTCTCCAGGTCTCTCTCTCGCCATGTCTTTCTCCATCTCTCTCTCTCAATTTTTGTTATGAGGTATAACACAGAGGGGGCGACATTTAGATATTTAGAGGCGCCAAACTGAAATTATATCTTGCCCCCCCCAACCTAAAAACGTTCTGACGCCACTATATATATATATATATATATATATATATATATATATTAGAGATGAGCGGGTTCGGTTTCTTTGAATCCGAACCCGCACGAACTTCACTTTTTTTTTCACGGGTCCGAGCGACTCGGATCTTCCCGCCTTGCTCGGTTAACCCGAGCGCGCCCGAACGTCATCATGACGCTGTCGGATTCTCGCGAGACTCGGATTCTATATAAGGAGCCGCGCGTCGCCGCCATTTTCACACGTGCATTGAGATTGATAGGGAGAGGACGTGGCTGGCGTCCTCTCCATTAGAATAGATTAGAAGAGAGAGAGAGAGAGAGAGAGATTGTGCAGACAGAGTTTACCACAGTGACCAGTGCAGTTGTTGTTAAGTTAACTTTTATTTAATATATCCGTTCTCTGCTATATCCGTTCTCTGCCTGAAAAAAACGATACACAGCAGTCACACAGTGTGACTCAGTCTGTGTGCACTCAGCTCAGCCCAGTGTGCTGCACATCAATGTATAAAAGCTTATAATAATTGTGGGGGAGACTGGGGAGCACTGCAGGTTGTTATAGCAGGAGCCAGGAGTACATAATATTATATTAATTTAAAATTAAACAGTGCACACTTTTGCTGCAGGAGTGCCACTGCCAGTGTGACTAGTGGTGACCAGTGCCTGACCACCAGTATAGTAGTATATTGTTGTATACTATCTCTTTATCAACCAGTCTATATTAGCAGCAGACACAGTACAGTGCGGTAGTTCACGGCTGTGGCTACCTCTGTGTCGGCAGTCGGCACTCGGCAGGCAGTCCGTCCATCCATAATTGTATAATTATATACCACCTAACCGTGGTATTTTTTTTTCTTTCTTTATACCGTCGTCATAGTCATACTAGTTGTTACGAGTATACTACTATCTCTTTATCAACCAGTGTACAGTGCGGTAGTTCACGGCTGTGGCTACCTCTGTGTCGGCAGTCGGCAGGCAGTCCGTCCATCCATAATTGTATTATTATAATATATACCACCTAACCGTGGTTTTTTTTTCATTCTTTATACCTTCATAGTGTCATACTAGTTGTTACGAGTATACTACTATCTCTTTATCAACCAGTGTACAGTGCGGTAGTTCACGGCTGTGGCTACCTCTGTGTCGGCAGTCGGCAGGCAGTCCGTCCATCCATAATTGTATTATAATATATACCACCTAACCGTGGTTTTTTTTTCATTCTTTATACCGTCATAGTGTCATACTAGTTGTTACGAGTATACTACTATCTCTTTATCAACCAGTGTACAGTGCGGTAGTTCACGGCTGTGGCTACCTCTGTGTCGGCAGTCGGCAGGCAGTCCGTCCATCCATAATTGTATTATAATATATACCACCTAACCGTGGTTTTTTTTTCATTCTTTATACCGTCATAGTCAGTCATACTAGTTGTTACGAGTATACTACTATCTCTTTATCAACCAGTGTACAGTGCGGTAGTTCACGGCTGTGGCTACCTCTGTGTCGGCACTCGGCAGGCAGTCCGTCCATCCATAATTGTATTATAATATATACCACCTAACCGTGGTTTTTTTTTCATTCTTTATACCGTCATAGTCAGTCATACTAGTTGTTACGAGTATACTACTATCTCTTTATCAACCAGTGTACAGTGCGGTAGTTCACGGCTGTGGCTACCTCTGTGTCGGAACTCGGCAGGCAGTCCGTCCATCCATAATTGTATTATTATAATATATACCACCTAACCGTGGTTTTTTTTTCATTCTTTATACCGTCATAGTCAGTCATACTAGTTGTTACGAGTATACTACTATCTCTTTATCAACCAGTGTACAGTGCGGTAGTTCACGGCTGTGGCTACCTCTGTGTCGGCAGTCGGCAGGCAGTCCGTCCATCCATAATTGTATTATAATATATACCACCTAACCGTGGTTTTTTTTTCATTCTTTATACCGTCATAGTCAGTCATACTAGTTGTTACGAGTATACTACTATCTCTTTATCAACCAGTGTACAGTGCGGTAGTTCACGGCTGTGGCTACCTCTGTGTCGGAACTCGGCAGGCAGTCCGTCCATCCATAATTGTATTACAATATATACCACCTAACCGTGGTTTTTTTTTCATTCTTTATACCGTCATAGTCAGTCATACTAGTTGTTACGAGTATACTACTATCTCTTTATCAACCAGTGTACAGTGCGGTAGTTCACGGCTGTGGCTACCTCTGTGTCGGCACTCGGCAGGCAGTCCGTCCATCCATAATTGTATTACAATATATACCACCTAACCGTGGTTTTTTTATACCACCTAACCGTGGCAGTCCGTCCATAATTGTATACTAGTATCCAATCCATCCATCTCCATTGTTTACCTGAGGTGCCTTTTAGTTCTGCCTATAAAATATGGAGAACAAAAAAGTTGAGGTTCCAAAATTAGGGAAAGATCAAGATCCACTTCCACCTCGTGCTGAAGCTGCTGCCACTAGTCATGGCCGAGACGATGAAATGCCAGCAACGTCGTCTGCCAAGGCCGATGCCCAATGTCATAGTACAGAGCATGTCAAATCCAAAACACCAAATATCAGAAAAAAAAGGACTCCAAAACCTAAAATAAAATTGTCGGAGGAGAAGCGTAAACTTGCCAATATGCCATTTACCACACGGAGTGGCAAGGAACGGCTGAGGCCCTGGCCTATGTTCATGGCTAGTGGTTCAGCTTCACATGAGGATGGAAGCACTCAGCCTCTCGCTAGAAAACTGAAAAGACTCAAGCTGGCAAAAGCACCGCAAAGAACTGTGCGTTCTTTGAAATCCCAAATCCACAAGGAGAGTCCAATTGTGTCGGTTGCGATGCCTGACCTTCCCAACACTGGACGTGAAGAGCATGCGCCTTCCACTATTTGCATGCCCCCTGCAAGTGCTGGAAGGAGCACCCGCAGTCCAGTTCCTGATAGTCAGATTGAAGATGTCAGTGTTGAAGTACACCAGGATGAGGAGGATATGGGTGTTGCTGGCGCTGGGGAGGAAATTGACCAGAAGGATTCTGATGGTGAGGTGGTTTGTTTAAGTCAGGCACCCGGGGAGACACCTGTTGTCCGTGGGAGGAATATGGCCGTTGACATGCCAGGTGAAAATACCAAAAAAATCAGCTCTTCGGTGTGGAGGTATTTCACCAGAAATGCGGACAACAGGTGTCAAGCCGTGTGTTCCCTTTGTCAAGCTGTAATAAGTAGGGGTAAGGACGTTAACCACCTCGGAACATCCTCCCTTATACGTCACCTGCAGCGCATTCATAATAAGTCAGTGACAAGTTCAAAAACTTTGGGTGACAGCGGAAGCAGTCCACTGACCAGTAAATCCCTTCCTCTTGTAACCAAGCTCACGCAAACCACCCCACCAACTCCCTCAGTGTCAATTTCCTCCTTCCCCAGGAATGCCAATAGTCCTGCAGGCCATGTCACTGGCAAGTCTGACGAGTCCTCTCCTGCCTGGGATTCCTCCGATGCATCCTTGCGTGTAACGCCTACTGCTGCTGGCACTGCTGTTGTTGCCGCTGGGAGTCGATGGTCATCCCAGAGGGGAAGTCGTAAGCCCACTTGTACTACTTCCAGTAAGCAATTGACTGTTCAACAGTCCTTTGCGAGGAAGATGAAATATCACAGCAGTCATCCTACTGCAAAGCGGATAACTGAGTCCTTGACAACTATGTTGGTGTTAGACGTGCGTCCGGTATCCGCCGTTAGTTCACAGGGAACTAGACAATTTATTGAGGCAGTGTGCCCCCGTTACCAAATACCATCTAGGTTCCACTTCTCTAGGCAGGCGATACCGAGAATGTACACGGACGTCAGAAAAAGACTCACCAGTGTCCTAAAAAATGCAGTTGTACCCAATGTCCACTTAACCACGGACATGTGGACAAGTGGAGCAGGGCAGGGTCAGGACTATATGACTGTGACAGCCCACTGGGTAGATGTATGGACTCCCGCCGCAAGAACAGCAGCGGCGGCACCAGTAGCAGCATCTCGCAAACGCCAACTCTTTCCTAGGCAGGCTACGCTTTGTATCACCGCTTTCCAGAATACGCACACAGCTGAAAACCTCTTACGGCAACTGAGGAAGATCATCGCGGAATGGCTTACCCCAATTGGACTCTCCTGTGGATTTGTGGCATCGGACAACGCCAGCAATATTGTGTGTGCATTAAATATGGGCAAATTCCAGCACGTCCCATGTTTTGCACATACCTTGAATTTGGTGGTGCAGAATTTTTTAAAAAACGACAGGGGCGTGCAAGAGATGCTGTCGGTGGCCAGAAAAATTGCGGGACACTTTCGGCGTACAGGCACCACGTACAGAAGACTGGAGCACCACCAAAAACTACTGAACCTGCCCTGCCATCATCTGAAGCAAGAAGTGGTAACGAGGTGGAATTCAACCCTCTATATGCTTCAGAGGTTGGAGGAGCAGCAAAAGGCCATTCAAGCCTATACAATTGAGCACGATATAGGAGATGGAATGCACCTGTCTCAAGTGCAGTGGAGAATGATTTCAACGTTGTGCAAGGTTCTGATGCCCTTTGAACTTGCCACACGTGAAGTCAGTTCAGACACTGCCAGCCTGAGTCAGGTCATTCCCCTCATCAGGCTTTTGCAGAAGAAGCTGGAGGCATTGAAGAAGGAGCTAACACGGAGCGATTCCGCTAGGCATGTGGGACTTGTGGATGCAGCCCTTAATTCGCTTAACAAGGATTCACGGGTGGTCAATCTGTTGAAATCAGAGCACTACATTTTGGCCACCGTGCTCGATCCTAGATTTAAAGCCTACCTTGGATCTCTCTTTCCGGCAGACACAGGTCTGCTGGGGTTGAAAGACCTGCTGGTGACAAAATTGTCAAGTCAAGCGGAACGCGACCTGTCAACATCTCCTCCTTCACATTCTCCCGCAACTGGGGGTGCGAGGAAAAGGCTCAGAATTCCGAGCCCACCCGCTGGCGGTGATGCAGGGCAGTCTGGAGCGACTGCTGATGCTGACATCTGGTCCGGACTGAAGGACCTGACAACGATTACGGACATGTCGTCTACTGTCACTGCATATGATTCTCTCAACATTGATAGAATGGTGGAGGATTATATGAGTGACCGCATCCAAGTAGGCACGTCACACAGTCCGTACTTATACTGGCAGGAAAAAGAGGCAATTTGGAGGCCCTTGCACAAACTGGCTTTATTCTACCTAAGTTGCCCTCCCACAAGTGTGTACTCCGAAAGAGTGTTTAGTGCCGCCGCTCACCTTGTCAGCAATCGGCGTACGAGGTTACATCCAGAAAATGTGGAGAAGATGATGTTCATTAAAATGAATTATAATCAATTCCTCCGCGGAGACATTGACCAGCAGCAATTGCCTCCACAAAGTACACAGGGAGCTGAGATGGTGGATTCCAGTGGGGACGAATTGATAATCTGTGAGGAGGGGGATGTACACGGTGATATATCGGAGGGTGAAGATGAGGTGGACATCTTGCCTCTGTAGAGCCAGTTTGTGCAAGGAGAGATTAATTGCTTCTTTTTGGGGGGGGGGTCCAAACCAACCCGTCATATCAGTCACAGTCGTGTGGCAGACCCTGTCACTGAAATGATGGGTTGGTTAAAGTGTGCATGTCCTGTTTTGTTTATACAACATAAGGGTGGGTGGGAGGGCCCAAGGATAATTCCATCTTGCACCTCTTTTTTCTTTTCTTTTTCTTTGCATCATGTGCTGATTGGGGAGGGTTTTTTGGAAGGGACATCCTGCGTGACACTGCAGTGCCACTCCTAGATGGGCCCGGTGTTTGTGTCGGCCACTAGGGTCGCTAATCTTACTCACACAGCTACCTCATTGCGCCTCTTTTTTTCTTTGCGTCATGTGCTGTTTGGGGAGGGTTTTTTGGAAGGGACATCCTGCGTGACACTGCAGTGCCACTCCTAGATGTGCCCGGTGTTTGTGTCGGCCACTAGGGTCGCTAATCTTACTCACACAGTCAGCTACCTCATTGCGCCTCTTTTTTTCTTTGCGTCATGTGCTGTTTGGGGAGGGTTTTTTGGAAGGGCCATCCTGCGTGACACTGCAGTGCCACTCCTAGATGGGCCCGGTGTTTGTGTCGGCCACTAGGGTCGCTAATCTTACTCACACAGCTACCTCATTGCGCCTCTTTTTTTCTTTGCGTCATGTGCTGTTTGGGGAGGGTTTTTTGGAAGGGACATCCTGCGTGACACTGCAGTGCCACTCCTAGATGGGCCCGGTGTTTGTGTCGGCCACTAGGGTCGCTTATCTTACTCACACAGCGACCTCGGTGCAAATTTTAGGACTAAAAATAATATTGTGAGGTGTGAGGTATTCAGAATAGACTGAAAATGAGTGTAAATTATGGTTTTTGAGGTTAATAATACTTTGGGATCAAAATGACCCCCAAATTCTACGATTTAAGCTGTTTTTTAGTGTTTTTGGAAAAAAACACCCGAATCCAAAACACACCCGAATCCGACAAAAATAATTCGGTGAGGTTTTGCCAAAACGCGTTCGAACCCAAAACACGGCCGCGGAACCGAACCCAAAACCAAAACACAAAACCCGAAAAATTTCAGGCGCTCATCTCTAATATATATATAGTAATACAAATAGTCCGGCCCTCTAATTATAAAACAGTACTTGCCGCGGTGCCCTCCCGAGAGATCTTCGCCCTTGATATATCCACTGCAATAGGTGGCACTCACTGGTCTGTATAAAAAAGAATCACAAGACTACCAAGTCCTGTTCTGTTCGACGTTTTGGTGTTTCCACCTTTATCAAGAACTCGCAATAAAGCAACAACAATACATACCGTAAATACACAAACATGTTTGTATTCCACGAATCCCCACATGACCAGTGAATGTGAATTGGGTGGCGCTGAGACCGACACTGACTTCCGAGTAACGCACCCGGAAACTACGTCATGCTGCTATGCGTTCCACTCAATGTGTGCCACAAGAAATCTGTGACACTGGACAGACTCCGGCAGCAAACAAAACACGACTAAACACCAAGGTATCTGCAACATCTCCATGGTAACTAGACACTCTGGCCCGAACCACAATCGATTATGATACATATAATTCCAATATAAAAAATACACAGTACCAAACAAAATGTGACATATAAGGACACATGTGAAAAAACAAACAACACATACTGTTAAAATACCTCATCATATGTTCAATGACATAATCACTGCTTGGTGTACATGCCACAACCAAAGGTTACCTGTCAAAGTTAACTAATTCAATTATGCTGAATATCTGATGCAGAATATTGGGTGCACGGGCACCTACAATACTGTAATGCTACAGAAGGTGCACCAAATGCTAGATTGCTAAATTCAAAAAGCAATTTAATCCAAAAAACAAGAAAAAGAAATAGTCTTGTTGAGGCCATGGGGCGATAGAGCATTTAATGAGTGTATCCAATAAGATTCCACTAGAAGCAGTCGCTTTTCGCGAACTCCATCCCACTTGTTGGCCGGGACATGGTCGATAATTTTGTAAGATAATGGGGTATATTTACTAAAATTCGTATTAGTACCGATTTGGAGGGAGATTGATCACGAATGACATCAAATGTGTGTATTTTCAACTTTTTGAAAATTTTACGCTTCATTTACTAAGCTGTCGTATTTGTATTTTTCGTGTTTTCCGATGTCGATGTCATTCGTGGTTTTGTAAGGTAGAATGCGGCCGATTTAGTGATTTTGCGGTCGTGTTATGAGGTTTTTTTTACGACTGCGTCACATTTTGGTTACGGCAGTGTTTGTCCATTCACGGACGCGTTTTTTTTCCTAAGTTTTTTTTTTGTCACTCGTCCGTGATTGGTTTGATTCGTGATGGAGGAGTGTCTGTGCACATTACTATAAAAATGCCCCAAACCGTCCGAACCTCGTGGGTTTAGCTAGTGGAGAGATTAGAGGAAGGTGTGTTAGGAGTTGGTGAGTTGTTTGGAGTTTTTGGCGGTTTTGAGGAGGTTCTTTGTGATTGTTGAGTGCTGTACTGTGTGTGTAAGTAGTCTTGTCATACTTGTTGTGTAGTTATTTAAAAGTCTGTCTAGTTTTTTGTCATTGTTTTTTATTTCACGTCTATTGTCATTGTTTGTGAGTGAGTGTGTGTGTGTGTTTGGTGTGTGGTGTGTAGTGGTAGTGGAGGAGTGTGTTTACTGTTTTTTTTTCTCAGTGTTATTTGTTGTTTGTCCTGATTATGTCCCAGTCAGAGGTGAGTGTGGTGGAGGAGGTGAGTGAGAGGGAGGAGGTGAGTGAGAGGGAGGAGGTGAGTGAGGTGGAGGAGGTGAGTGAGAGGGAGGAGGTGAGTGAGGTGGAGGAGGTTAGTGAGGTGGAGGAGGTTAGTGAGGAGGAGGTTGTTGCTGCGGCCTCCAGTGATAGTGATGGTGTTGTGGCTCCGCAGCCACGCACCACTACAAAGACTGTCCGCAATGTAAAATTCAGCTACGCTGAAAATATGGCTTTGGTGCGGGAGCTGATGAGGCATCATCGGCAGTTGTTTGGCCATGATGTTGCAAAGGTGTCGTCACGCAGGAAGAGTGTTCTGTGGGGGAAGGTCGTTGCGGCTGTTAATAGTGAGGGTGTGGTGAGGCGGACCGAGGACACGTGTCGTAAGCGTTTCTACGACATAAAGCGCCGTGTCAAGGCGAAGATGGCCAAGGAGGCTAAATCAGCCCGCCAAACCGGGGGTGGACACCCCTTCCGTGCATCTTACCGTGATTGGGAGGAGCCTGTGCGTGCACTCATTCCGCCAGAAGTGGTTGGTGCCACTTATGTCCGGGATTCGGATCGGCCAAGGCAGGATGGTGAGTTATTTTTTTTATTTAAAAAAAATTTAAACATCTGTGCTTTGTCCTTAGTTGTCTGAAATGTCTTCTAGCTAATTGTGGTTGTCAATTTCTTCATTATTCTAATGTGTTGGTGATGTAGTGCAGGCCTGGCCAACCTGTGGCTCTCCAGCTGTTGTAAAACTACAAGTCCCATCATGCCTTGCCACAGTTTTGCTATTAGGGAATGCTAAAACTGTGGCAGGGCATGCTGGGATGTGTAGTTTCACTACATCAGGAGAGCCACAGGTTGGCCAGGCCTGATGTAGTGTTATTCTCAATTATGTATTTTTTTAACCTTTGTATAGTTGATTTTTTTGTGGTTGCCTTGTCCTTTTTCTGGTGTTTAATGCCAAAAGTAAATGTTTGTAGGTGTATTTTAAAGAAGTGTGATGAATATTTTTTTTTTAAATACATTTCATAGCATTTATGTTTATTGTGTGTTGTTCTGGGTTGTCCTTTGTGTGCTTCATGTGTTTTTCATGCATATTTGGTTGTGATGTTTCCAAGTTTTCGCAGATATTTGTGGCTAGTGTTTTATTGTTAGCATCAAAAATTGGGACCTTAGCGTGCAATATTGTGGTTGTGTCAAGCTACGACGTTTTGGTTTTAAGTAGTAATTTTTTTTTAATTACTTGCGTTTGTGTATGGATTATTTTGCTAATTTTTTTCTAATTTTAATGATACACACCCAATGAAGTCAGGTAGAAAAGCATAAGCATTGTTTAGTTTATTTCTCATCAGGTACCACATATGTTTACATCACAATAAGGAATTTGCATAACATATCAACAAAATAGTATGTTCATAAGTACATTCTTCATATTTCTACAGTACGCAAGAGAAGCAGCACAGCCAGGCCACATCCCACACTGCCAAGAGATGCAGATGGTGCCAATGCAGGTAAGATTTTACTGTAAACACATATTCTGCAAACACATAGAAACACAAAATGTTAATGTTTATCTTATCACATAGGTCTTCTTCGGCAAATCCCCCTCCACTAAGGCGCCCATCACAGGGCTCGGTTAGTGTGGCTACGAGGCCACCCAAGAGACGCCGTCTTGAGGCAGAAGCTCCAGCACCAGCATCACCACCCCAACGGCGCATCTCCGCAGTGTCGGCCCTGTTACCACTAGCTCTATTGGCCAGCCCACAAAGTGAGGATCCACAATCCCCTCAGTTGTCTGGTGAGTAAACATAACAATTACGTGTAAATAAGTTAAAAAACAGTGGGGTAGATTTATTAACCTGGAGAAGGCATAAGGAAGTGAAAAAAACACTGATATGTGCAAGGTGATAAAGGCAGCAGTACAAAATAAACACAAATGTTAATTTACATATTGGAGCTGTTTGCCTTGTGCCTTTATCACCTTGCACATATCACTGGTTTTTCACTTACTTATGCCTTCTCCAGGTTTATACATCTGCACCACTGTTAGTGCAGAGCAAAAAATATTACACAAATGACCAGTCATCCTTGCAATAATCAACAACAACAAGCACATGGTGTTAAGGTATTTTTAGATGGTTAATTGTCAGATGTGATGTTGGCCATATCAACACATTCGTTTGACATAAATTTTTGCGAAAAAACCCGACATAAATGTTAAGTCTCATCCAATTGTTTGGCATGGCCAACCAGTTCTAAACATAGGGCACCTTAATACTTTTTCACCCATTGTTAATGTGTACATTTTAGACCACTATATTTGTTAACATTTTGGGCAGACCACTGACTGCCTTGAACAATGTATGAGTGTATTGGTCAACACATTTATTGTATTGTGTGTGTTGTTCCAAAGGAAGCTTCATACCCAGTATGTAAATGTAGTCATTTGTATTTGTTAGAGTTCTTCGTGTTTAAACATTAATTATGGCTCAGAATCCAACTATTCCCACAAACTTTAAACAAATGAGTAGTGAACGTTAGAAGCCACATATTTTTTAAAAAAGGTGAACAACATAGTTAAGTTGAGGCCACAATCTATTTAGCAATTACATTAATATTAAGAAGTAATGCATGTTGACGTAAAGCTATAGTAAGACCAATGCTACATATTTACTAAATAGTGGCTATCTTCAACCCCATACAGACCCACCCATCATCACCGAGGATGCCCAGCAGGAACGTGACCAGGAGTCCTTCACACTCCACCTGCAGGCCATCGATCCGACCCAGCCAACCACGCCGCAGGACATACCCCAACCACCCCAAACATCACACAGCCCCCAATTGACCACAACACAAGTGGACACACAAATGGGTCCTGAGTTTTGGACCCGTTGGTCCACACAACAGGCGCAATACTGCGCAAGCCTCAACACCAACAGCCAATACCTGTCAAGTCTGCCCCATCATCTGTCTAGACTGAGTCGCAACTCAGGCAGACTTATAGTGCAGGTGGGCAGAATCGCAAACTCCATGGAGCAGATGAGGGCAGACAACAGCCAAATGCAATCAAACCTCCAACGCATCTTGGATGAACAACAGCGGCAGCAACAATCACTCATCCAGATCATCCAACATAACCAAATGATAAATGAGAACCTATCACGAATTATAGCAAACAACACTGCCGCTAATACGCAGCTCACAGCAAGCTTGAACAATCTAAGTCAAAGCCTAAGTGTGTTGGCATCACACCATGTGACATCGAGCTCGGGGACAACTACACCAAGCCACACCCCAGTTCAATCCCCAGTTCGACGCTCAAGTCGAACCCGCACCAACGAGCCAGCACAATCCTCGGCACCCAGCACACAAAAAAAAAACCCAAATAATAATGCGTGCACAGAATATGGTGACCATTAAAATGTTTTGTTTGTTTTTTTGATAAATTCGTGTGTTAAAAAAAATAAATTGTTAACACGGAATAAGTGTATTGTTTAATTCGCTCCACAAACCACCTCCACATTAGTGTCTTGGGCCAGATGTGTATTGGTATAAATATATTGCCTGCCCCTAGGTGTCCTCAGCTCAACGTGTGTCTAATCTATGGCACCCAGCACATTGGCCATGGTCGCAAGATCACATAAAGCTACCCTGACTGCATACCACTGCGACTCCAGGGTAGGGAAGCAGAGAGAGGCATCTATGTGGCCATCCAAGACATCCAAAACCTGAGTGGACATTCCAAAATTAAAGGTGAGTGTCATGACCTGTAATCAATACAATACTGTGTTCTATTACATTACAGAAGCACCACTTAGACATAGACGTGTATGTATGTTTTAAGTCACCTGAATTGCATATTTCTAAAAGGTGGTCTGTGAGATACTAATGACATCGCTAGTCACAGGCTGGAAGTTGCCAGTAGCCATAAAGTGCAACACAGGCAGGAGTTTGTGCAGGCCTGAGACAGAGCGAGAGCTTTCTGTCTCAGGGTCTAGGTTCAGTTTGACAAGGTCATACAGAGGGAAAATGTTATTTACATTTAGTCGGAGCATCTGTATAACATGTTCATCAGCAAATTTGTTATGGTTTAAAAACCCAGTAAAACAACAAGCCATGGCCAGCCTACACGGAACATGTACAACCTGCTGACCATGTTGATTTTCCTGGCCTGGGTTTATTGTAGCCTCATGGAGCAGTGTCAGGTATCCCCCAGCAAACAAGACAGCAGTACTACACACAGTATCAGCCATTTCAGATTGAGAGTGGTGAAAAATGTGTTGGGGCCCCTTTTAAAGGTCCAAAAAGTCAGGTGTGACTAATGTAGAATTGGCAACACATGTAAACACGCTTCTCAAAAGCAGGTCTACTTTTTTTTAGGCTTTTTGTACGATTAGTATTTTTTCACGGCCGCACATGCATTTTCGCGCAAGAGATTTCAAATACGAATGGTTAGTAAATGACCGTGTTCAATACCTAAACATCCGCGTTTGACTGATGGTGTATTCATTCGTATTTTTACTACACAGCCGTAATAAAAATACGAATGCCCTCATCACTGCCGTGATTTTAGTTTAGTAAATTACCGAGATGACACTTTGAAGAAAAAACACCATCTCGGCCAAAATCGGCCAGGGAGTGCCACTGTTCCTTGAAGTGCCTGGCCACATGCTGGTCTACTTCTTTTCCTCCCAATGCATGCCTAACAGCTGAGCGGTGCTGTGTCATACGCTCTCGAAATGTACATTCAGTTTTGCCAACATGTATCAGGCTGCATGGACACTTAATGTAGTACACTACAAACTTGCTGGAGAAAGTCAAGATGTGTTTAATCGGGATGCATTTTCCTGATCTTGGATGAGTGACAAAGCCCCCGGTCTCTAGATAGCTACAGGTTGTACACCCGGTGCATTTATAGCACACGGGTTTCCTACTAAGGAAATGCTGATCAAGACTGAACACTGGTCTGAGCACGTTGTTGTGGACCAACCACTCCTTCAAGTTCCTGCCCCTCTTGTAGCACATCATAACTCGCGAGTCCTTCAGCGGTTGTAAAGCTTGATCTGTATTTAGAATAGGCCACTTCTGCTTAGTGGTGAAACTGATGGATTAACTAGAAGAATTGAAGTTGGTGACAAACGGTAAAAGCTTCTCTTTGCCACAATGTTTCTGATTAGTTTTGACTAGCCATTCTGCTCATGGTTGGTCGAGTACCTTTGATTTGGCTATTTCCAAGTCTTTTAGGGAATAGCCTTTTTGCAAAAATGTATGCAGCATATTATCAATTTCTTTAATTGCACAATAATCATCCTTAGTTATCCTTCGAATCCTTAAGAACTGAGAAAAGAGAAGGCCCTTCTTAAGAGGAATAGGATGATGACTCTGCGCGTGCAAGATGTTATTCATGTCAGTTGGTTTGTGATATAGCTGCGTGTCAAAGATAGTTCCGTTCCAACTGATATTTACATCAAATAAATGAATGTCTGTGATGCTACATTCATGTGTAAACTTAATATGTTGATGCAGTTGGTTAATCCCTGTCATGACTATCTCAAATTGTTGTACTGTGCCCGTCCACACAACCAGAATGTTGTCGATGTATCAACAAAAGAATGCTACATATGGCTGAAATTCAGGGATCCTCACAAATACCTCCTCCTCCACCTGAAACATGTTGGTGAACGAGGGGGCTACGTGGGACCCCATAGCACACCCTCTATATTGTACATAGAATTGATAATTGAATAAAAAATAATTGTGCGCCAGTGTCTTCTCCAGTAACTTGATTAAAAAAATCGATGTTTGGACCTTGATACTGTGAACAGTTCTGTAAGTAAGATCTCACACTGGCAAGTCCTTGTATTTGAGGATGCTTGTGTAGAGCAAGACTACATCAATTGTGCAGAGTACCAGATGTTCAGGTAGATCATGTAGTCCATCCAGTTTTTCAAGCAGCATGTTTGTATCTCTCAAAAACGAATGCTCCAAAGGAATAAGGGGCTGTAAATAATAGTCCAAGTACTTTGAGATACTGATGTAAAGTGACGACCGTGCAGAGATGATCGGGCAACCCGGGGGGACACCAGTGACTTGTGAAATTTCGGCAATGTATATATAACTGGAACCAGAGGTTTCTCTGTTTGTAAATTCTGTTTAGTATTCTCAGTAATCCATTTGTTGCTTACAGCTTCTGTCAATAATGAGTCCAATTCTTGTTTAAATGCGACCATAGGATCTTTCTCTAGCTTGGAATAAACCTTGTCATTCAACTGTCTATACATCTAATTTTTGCAGGCAGACATGTTCTGTATGGCAAGGGCTCCCCCTTGTCTGCTGGACATATAACAATAGAGGTGTCTTTACTTAATGCTTTTAGGGCTCTGTGCTCATCATAAAACAGATTATGCTGTATGCTGGATGGATTTTTCTGATAGGACATCACTTTATAGTCCAAAAGTTGTGTAAAACTTTTAATGGAGGGATTGTGTGATTGAAGCTCAAACTTAGCAGTACAAAATGAGACACTTTCATAAATATTGGAGGCAGCTGAGGAAAAAATGTTCTTTTAATTTGATGCTGCAATGTAATCTCCACATCTTTTTTCCATTCAAAGCTGTTGAAAAAATTTGTAGGCACAAACGTAAGGCCCTTATTGAGAACTTGCCTTTCAATATCGCTGATACTGTGTTTAGATAAATTCACTACAATGTCCACTACCTGTGTGTCTTTTTGCCTCTCCCTCTCCCTTTGGCTGCCACATCTCGTGCGCCGCCTTTGGTTTTGTGGGCACGAGTTGTTAACCCTAAAGTGGGTTTCTGACTAATTTTAGAATCTTTTAGACTCTGTGTCACTGGCAGATGATGATAGACCACTTGCAGCCTCAGTGTCTAAATGTCGGGCATATGCCCTTCTATTCCCACATCTAAACTTGCCCTCTGGTTTCCTTCCTGTAGCCCAAGTGTATACCCGTTGCTCCTGATAATCAGAATTGACTTTTGCTAGTTTTTCTTTTTTACATTTTATGACAGTCCTTTTATGCTTCTCCACCTGTGCACCTAATTTTTTAGCCATTTATTTTGATCGTCAGCTTCCAAAGTGCTCTTGTAATTTGCTTCAAATAGGCTAATTTTCTCTTTAATATTACCCAATTCAAGGGCAGACTCTTCAATAACTAGTAATATAAGATCTAAAGCACATTTATTGCACACTGCTACCCAACGTCTGCAAAACTCAATGTTTTTCCATCCAAATGTTGGCACATTTTTTACTCTGAAATCTCGCTGTATTTTGCGCTCTTTATGGTAGTCGGACGATGTTACCCCATGAAGATAGGAATCAACCTCCTTCTTTTTTAGTTTAAGTAGTGTTTGAAACAATTCATCTGCTGGGTCTACGCCCGCTGACTCATGGAAAGTATCCTTAAAATATACATTTCCAGCCTCCGAGTCACTAAAACTCAAAACTTCTCCTATACGGAGGTGGAGGTTCAAAAAAAACTTTATTAATTGTTAAGGATTCGAAGGACAACTAAGGATGATGCTTGTGCAGTTAAAGAAATTGATGATATGCTGCATACATTTTGCAAAAAGGCTATTCCCTAAAAGACTTGGAAATAGCCAAATCAAAGGTACTAGACCGACCACGAGCAAAATAGCTAGTCAATACTAATCAGAAACGTTGTGGCAAAGAGAAGCTTTTACCGTTTGTCACCAACCGCTGAAGGTTTAGCGAGTTATGATATGCTACAAGAGGGGCAGGAACTTGAAGGAGTGGTTGATCCACAACGATGTGTCCAGACCAGTGTTCAGTCTTGATCAGAATGTCTTTAGTAGGAAACCCGGGTGCTATAAATGCACCGGGTGTACAACCTGTAGCTATCTAGAGACCGGGGGCTTTGTCACTCATCCAAGATCAGGCAAACGCATCCCGATTAAACACATCTTGACTCGCACCAGCAAGTTTGTAGTGTACTACATTAAGTGTCCATGCAGCCTGATACATGTTGCCAAAACTGAATGTACATTTCAAGATCATATGACACAGCACCACTCAGCTGTTAGGCATGCATTGGGAGGCAAAGAAGTAGACCAGCCTGTGGCCAGGCACTTCAAGGAACAGCGGCACACTCTGGCCACATTATCTTACAAAATTATCGACCATGTCCCGGCCAACAAGTGGGATGGAGATCGTGAAAAGCGACTACTTCTAGTGGAATCTTATTGGATACACTCATTAAATGCTCTATCGCTCCATGGCCTCAACGAGACTATTTATTTTTCTTGTTTTTTGGATTAAATTGCTTTTTGGATTTAGCAATCTAGCATTTGGTGCACCTTCTGTAGCATTACAGTAGTGTAGTTGCCCGTGCACCCAATATTCTGCATCAGATATTCAGCATAATTGTATTAGTTAACTGTGACAGGTAACCTTTGGTTGTGGCATGTACACCAAGCAGTGATTATGTCATTGAACAGATGATGAGGTGTTTTAACATGTGTATGTGTTGTTTGTTTTTTCACATGTGTCCTAATATGTCACATTTTGTTTGGTACTGTGCATTCTTTATATTGGAATTATATGTATCATAATCGATTGTGGTTCGGGTCAGAGTGTCTAGTTACCATGGAGATGTTGCAGATACCTTGGTGTTTAGTCGTGTTTTGTTTGCTGCCGGAGTCTGTCCAGTGTCACAGATTTCTTGTGGCACACATTGAGTGGAACCCGTAGCAGCATGACGTAGTTTTCGGGTGCGTTACCCGGAAGTCAGTGACAGTCTCGGTGCCACCCAATTCACATTCACTGGTCGTGTGGGGATTCGTGGAATATGAACATGTTTGTGTATTTAAGGTATGTATTGTTGTTGCCTTATTGTGAGTTCTTGATAAAGGTGGAAACACTGAAACGTCGAACAGAACAGGACTTGGTAGTCGTGTGATTCTTTTTTATACAGACCAGTGAGTGCCGCCAATTCCAATGGATATATATATATATATATATATATATTGACACTGCTGACATGTTAAACTTTATTTGTATATGTGTATATGTACCCCCATGGAGGGGAGTTTAATATGTGTGCCCCCTCACTGAAGGAAATTGGTGAAGGCTGGCCAGCTGGGACCATGGTAATCTGCAGGGGCATGCAGCAAAAGTCTATACCATGCAATTGCAGAGAGAGGGACTGTGTAATGGACTTTGGAAAGTGTGGGGAAAAGAGGCAGCATATACAGTCTGCAGGAAGCGGACCGACACACAAGCTACAATGAGAGGGACTGCACTGACCATTTGGGTCCTTAGGCATCTGAGGTGGAGAGTGCTTGCTGTGCTGGACTCCCGGGCTGTGTGGTGCCAGATGCTGCATTCTGAGTGAGGAAGCATGCACTGGTTAGTGCCTAAGTTAAGCCAGAGAACTTCTTCAAGTGACTGCTGGGACCTCGCTATCACAACTGAGGGCTGGTACTGACTACGGGAAGCCTCAGTTGTTGGGGCTGAGGTATACTTAAACCTGGGAGGTAAGATAGGACTCCTGGACATGCGTGTGAACTTGCAGTACCAGTACCTGAAGCCGTGACCACGACAAACAGAGAATATGTTCAAGGGTTTTATTAAGAGCACAGCTCACAGGTATATTGGCAGTTGCAGTATGAAATTCAACAGACAATAAGTCACAGTTCCTTAAGTGCAGTAGGAAGTATCTAAGTGTGGTACAATTATGAAAGAGTCTTAAAGGACCTGGAGATGGTATGTCCTTACCAACACCAATGCACTGAGTGGTGACGTGGGAACAGAAGCTGGTGACTGTGTAAACTGCCGAGGTTTACCAGATGGGACTGGTCCAATGGATGAGCTGTGTTAGTAGTGCTGGAGTGCACTTATGTAGCTAGGGAGCGAAGATATATACAGGTGATGCTTGAGAGCATATACAGGTGATGCTTGAGAGCATATACTGGTGATGCTTGGGAGTGCAGATCACCAGAGAACAGAGACAGGAGACCGCTGGAAGCTGGAATGCTGGAAGTCGGTGTTGAGTAATCTGCCAGACGTAATGATGAGACACTGCGGAGTCAGGCTGCACCTTGAGGAATAGAACAGAATAGAATAGAATAGAGTCTCTAGTGGAGTTTTGCAGACAGGAACAACCACAATGAGGAGAGACTGATATCACTGGGCTGACAACTGAAGCACTGATAATCCTCCAGCACAGAAACAGGATATTTATACCTGCAGGGATGCAGGCATTGGCTAAACAATTAAGCAGAGTTCTGGGGTGCAGTGGATTGGAGGAAACAACAGCATGTGACCAAAAGCAACATGGCTGCGCCCATGTTACTACTTGGAGGGAAAGTCAGCTTGGGAAAAAAAATGTGGAGAATAACAGTAATGGCGACGGAGACCGCGGCAGGCAGGAGACGCCACACTGATCCATTTGCACAGCCAGACCACAGGGACAGTGGCAGAGACCGTAGTGGGCAGAAGATGTCATACCCAGCTCTCTGCACACTGAGGACACAGGACCGGCGGCAACGAAGATTGCGACGGGCAGGAGACGCCACACCTGTTCACCCGCGCAGCAAGGCCACAGGGACAGTGACAGAGACCACAGTGAGCATGAGACTTCATACCCAGCTCTCTGCACACTGAAAGCACAGGCACGGCTGCAGCGGTTGCGGCGGGATGAGAACACCATTCTGGGGCTGACAAGAATACTGGGAAGGACACTGTACCAGTGCTACGAACCAACAGTGAAGCGATGCAGAATACATACATCAGCAACACAGCTGGGACCCGACCCTGGAACACAGAGCCAACCTCAGAAGACACTTGACTGGTAAGAAATGACGACCAGTTACCCGAACCGTGACACTCGCATTTGAAGGACCACCCCTGAAGCAGCAGGAAACATGAGAAAATGCTGCCTCCCCCCTCTCACCTCTGCGGCCTCCTCCCCTCCTGCCGGATCACAACAGCAGCCAGCCAGTAGCTAAGCTCAGCTGATGAGGTCATTCTGCTACAAGGACTGATGGCTCACAGCGCACCGGCGGGTGGCATGTACTGAGTCAGTCTGACTCATTGTAATGCCTCTGGCTGTGGGCCCCTTCATAGCGGCAAGGCCCCGGTGCATTGCACCGGCTGCACCACCACAAGTTTTGCCACTGATAAAAGCACTGAACTTCTTCTTAAGCCAGGTACACATTGGGTGATTAATCGGACGATATATTGTTCAAACATGGAATGGAATGATACCCGTGATTGAGCGCTCTTGCGGTTGTTTCCTTGTTTGTCCTGTTGGGCATGCTGCATGTGACGGTCAATGATGCATCGCTCCATCATCCACTGTATTGTGCAGTGGGTATGGATGGAGCAATGTATTGTGGTGTCGCAAAGAAACGGTGCTGGGTACACACATTGTTTAGTGTGTACCCAGCATGACTTTTCTGCACTCTTTAGGCCTGATGCTAAAATGAACACATGCCTGTGCATGTGTTTGTTTTTGCGCTGCACCTAATCCAAAACCAAGCATACTTAAGTAGGGGCGACTACAAGGCATACTCATTTCACTCATATCTCTACTTGTGACAGAGCAGGTGAAATTGGGCTGTAAACACAAATTCCCCCAGCACACCACAATGGCAAATGATCTACTAGTACCACTATGGTATGCTAGGGGACATTTTTTTTCTTGTATATATTAACCCCTCACTTACATGCACCTGTGATGGCTAAATAAATTGATTTAATTAACTACAGTACCATTCTGTGTATAACTGCACTGAGAGCATGTATGGCAGGGGTGGCCAGACTTTTGGAGTTTCTACTTTGAAAGCTGAAAAGCTTTTGTGATCTACCTAGGTGGAATAATAGCCTGCAGCGAGCGGACAAAAAAATGGGCGTGACATAACAAAAGTGGGCGTGGTATAACAAAAAGTGGGCGTGGTATAACAAAAAAGGAACGTAGCCTTGCTGCACAGAGTATAATGACTGTCTCACACGAAATAACACATTGGCCCCCACAGGTAAAAACCTCAAACACATATGCCCCCACATTGCCAGATACACATATGCCCCCACAGTGCCAGATATGACCCCACAGTGCCAGATACAGATATGATCCCACAGTGCCAGATACAGATATGCCCCCACAGTGCCATGTGCCCACAGTGCCAGATATGCCCCCACAGTGCCACATATGACCCCACAGTGCCACATATGACCCCAAAGTGCCATGTGCCCACAGTGACAGATATGCCCCCACAGTGCCAGATATGCCCCCACAGTGCCAGATATAGATATGACCCCACAGTGCCATGTACCCCCACAGTGCCAGATATGCCCCCACAGTGCCAGATATGACCCCACAGTGCCAGATACAGATGTGCCCCCACAGTGCCAGATATAGATATGACCCCACAGTGCCATGTGCCCACAGTGCTAGATATGCCCCCACAGTGCCAGATAGGCCCCCACAGTGCCACATATGACCCACAGTGCCATGTGCCCACAGTGACAGATATGCCCCCACAGTGCCAGATATAGATATGACCCCACAGTGCCATTTGCCCACAGTGCCAGATATGACCCCACAGTGCCAGATACAGATATGCCCCCACAGTGCCATGTGCCCACAGTGTTAGATATGCCCCCACAGTGCCAGATACAGATATGCCCCCACAGTGCCATGTGCCCACAGTGCCAGATATGCCCCCACAGTGCCAGATACAGATATGCCCCCACAGTGCCAAGCCCCACAGTGCCACATATGAACCCACAGTGCCACATATGCCCCCACAGTGCCAGATATGCCCCCACAGTCCAGATACAGATGTGAACCCACAGTGCTGTGTTCCCACAGTGCTAGATTTGCCCCCACAGTGCCACATATGCCCCGACAGTGCTGCTCACCGCTGTGTGTGGAGCGCGCAGCGCGCGCCTCTCCTGCCTGCCGCCCTGCCTCTCAGTCTGGTCTCCGGCGGTGACGGCAGCGTGTATATCTCAAATCAGGCACTGGTCCGCGAGCTCTCATTGGCTAACGAACCGGCGCCTGATTTGAGCTATACACTCCGCCGTCACTGCCGGAGACCAGACTGAGAGACAAGGCGGCAGGCAGGAGAAGCGCGCGCTGCGCTCTCCTCGCCTCGGGTGGATGGGCGGTGGATCGCGATCGACTGGTCGCATGTCCGCAATCGTCCAGTCGATCGCGATCGACTGTTTGGCCACCCCTGATGTATGGGATCAGTAGTTGGAGGGTATGCTGATCCTTGTAATATATATATGTAGGGCTTTGGGGTGCCCCCAAATGGGTTGGTTGTCAATTTAGAAATATATAAATGATGACCAAAAAAATTGTTCTTATCATGTAGCGTAGGACCACCAGAGCAGAGAGACTGTGCCGTGATAGGTGGCTTACCATACAGATGTATCCTTTTACATCCTTGCTGCAATGCATACACATCGCAGCAAGGATGACACAGCCTGGCAGAGTGCGTGTGATCGCACATTCCAGCTATGCCATGGACTTGAATGGGAGCCAGCGTGCGCATGCATCCACCTCCCATCCACTTCAATGAGACCCGGCAGCGATGCGAATGAGTGCGGCATGCCGTATTTCGTTCGCATATCGGTCCCACTACGGTAAGCTGCTATACACAGCAACAACATAGCTGGACATATCTGTGTGTTTGCAAATCTTTGCAACTGAGTAATGTGCATTTCTATTATCATGCATGATGTATGTCACTTTTGCTTGTTCATTATGGTGTGCTTGTGGATTTTTTTTTTTTTTCTAGTCTAGATTAACCCCTTACTTACATACACCTGTTATTGACCAATAAATTAATTTGAGAAACAACCATTCTGTGTATCACTGTTCTGTGAGGCATGGATGGGATTAGTAGCTAGAATGTATGCTGATCCTTGTACTGCCTTATTGGTGTAGATTGGCGTGCCTCCAGGTGAGTTGACTCTCAATTTAAAAATACATAAATTTATGACCCATAAATGTACATGCTATTATCATGTAGCATAGACCTACCAGAGCAGAGATGCTTTGCTGTGGCCAGTGACTTACCATAAGTTTGCAAATTTATGTAACTGAGATATCTTCATTACTATTATCATGTAAAATATATGTCTCGTTTTTGGTGTTCCATTACAGTGTGCTGGAGGAACCGTTTTTTTTTTCTCTAGTCTAGATTAACCCCTCCCTTACATTCATTTGTGATGGACCAATACATTGTTTTGCGCCACTAGCCTTGTGTGTGAAAATGGTCTGTAACTGAATTTTCTCATTCAAGCAAAGCTCAGTGTGGGCATGACACAAACAGAAGTGTAAGTATGCCTGTTTACAAGCATATTATTTGTACCAAGTATACTGTATGCTGGCCAAGTTCTTACTGATGATGATAAGCAGTAAAACAAATGTATGGGTATTGGCAGGTTTCACTACAACAATCCATACCCTGCATGCAGGCAAGTATACACATTTATTTCCATACACACAATGTGGCCATTTGCCAATGTGCCTTCAACTCAGCATCATGCTCTCTGCCTCTTATATTCTGTTTACAATACCCTAAGATGAATTAAATCATTGATGTCCATTTTTCACACTATTTAGCCCAGATTGTAGAAAAACGGCATGCTGTAAATAAATAGCTTACTTACTGTATATTGGAAGGTACTGTATTACAATGATTGTATAAAACTTAAATAAATTATATGATTTTGTGTAACTTTATTGCTATGCAAACACCAGACTGTGTAATTTTAATTTATTATTTTGAACTGTTTTTATTAACAAGGCAAAAAAGCGAGGTCCATTTTCCACAGTAACAAGCCTGTGACAGCATGCAATTATAGCAGAATTTCATCTGACTAAAAATTGTAAAGGCAGCAAGTTATAGCCTTCAGCTTTTCAACTATAGTTTCCCCCATACTATAACTTCCAGAGCGCCACAGATCATTCTAAAATATAACACCATTTTATTTGCATCTCATTGCAGTCGCCCAGTACAGTATAGCCAATAATAAAAAGTTCACAAATGGCACACTCAGGTAAGCTAAACAGCACTCTTTAGAGTTGATTTGCAGCTGTATGCAGGGCCGGTGCTAGGGTGTTCGGCGCCCCCCTGCAAACTATAAATTTGCACCCTCCCATACTTTACAAAGGGACAGCGCACACTGAATAAGGGGTGTGGTCTCACAAGGAAGGGACGTGGCCACACAATAGTATCCATATTTAAAATGGCCTCAATAGTGGCACTGCTTACACATAATGCCCCAGTTGTAGCACAGCTTACACATAACGCCCTAGTAGTAGCGCCACTTACACATAACAACCCCAGTAGTAGCACTGCTTACACATATCGACCCCAGTAGTAGCACCGCTTACACATATCGACCCCAGTAGTAGCACCGCTTACACATATCACCCCCAGTAGTAGCGCAGCTTTCACGGAATGCCCCCAGTAAGAGTGCAGCTTACACATAACGCCCCCAGTAGTAGCGACACTCGCACATAACGCCCCAGTAGTAGCACCGCTTAGACGTAACGAACCCAGCAGTAGCACCTCTTACACATAAAGAACCCAGTAGTAGCGCCGCTTACACATAATGCCCCAGTAGTAGCGGAGCTTATACATAATAAACCCAGTAGTAGTGCAGTTTACACATAACGCCCCAGTAGTAGCGCAGCTTACACGTAATGCCCACAGTAGTAGCGCATCTTACACGTAATGCTCCCAGTAGTAGCGCAGCTTACACGGAACAACCCAGTAAGAGTGCAGTTTACATGTACCGCCCCCAGTAGTAGTGCCGCTTACACGTAACGAACCCAGTAGTAGTGCTGCTTACACATAACGAACCCAGTAGTAGCTCTACTTACACATAACACCCCAGTAGTAGTGCAGCTTACATGCAATGCCCCAGTAGTTGTGTCGCTTACACGTAACACCCCAGTAGTAGCGCAGCTTACCTGTAACGCCCCCAGTAGTAGCTCAGCTTACACGTAATGCCCCAGTAGTACAGCAGCTTACACGTAACGCCCCAGTAGTAGCACAGTTTACACAGAAAGCCCCAGTAGTAGCGCAGCTTACACAGAATGCTCCAGTAGTAGCACAGCTTACACATAATGCCCTAGTAGTAGCGCAGCTTACACATAATGCTCCAGTAGTAGGGCAGCTTACACATAACGCCCACAGAAGTACAGTTTATTCACATTTCCCCCTCCCCCGCACGCATGCACATACTGTACATAAATACACACACATACATACTGTACATACAAACAAACAAACAAACACACACACACACACACACAGACTTTCTCACTGACTCTTCCTGGCTGGCAGGATCTGGAGCACCATGTCCTCCTCTGTGGCACTGCACTATGCACTCTGCTGGTCCTGTGTAGCTCTACCCCCTTCTTGGCTGTTCAGTCACTGTCAAAGGAGATGGAGAGGAGGCTTTAAACTGCAACAGGCACAGTGGCTGGCAGCAGTAGGGAGGCCAAGCGCAGCAGCAGGGATGCAGCGCAAGGCGACCGCCTCTCCAGCCTGGCGCCTACCTGCTCTGCATCCCTTTGCTGAGCGGGTAGCACCAGGCCTGCCTGGATGTATGCTTTGTTGTGTGTAATGCACACCTTCCATATTGTAAATGGAAGCAAAGAATGCAAGCAACATATGTCTGTATCCAGATTTTTGTGTATTTTTGACTTGATCTTGCATTCCCTGGCATTCGGAGAGACAGAAAAGACCCAGGCAGGGAAGGACATGAGAACAGTATGGGAAGGGGTATTTTACGACATAAGGATATGTCTGCAAATGTTTGGGCCTCCTCCTCAGTAAAATACAGCCAGAGTCGGACTAGGGAAATAAGAGCCCATGGGTGGGAATGCAGTGGTAGGGTCCCATGCTTAGGGGTGTGGCCAGCCTACAGAGGGGTGTGTGGCTAGCCCATATAGAGGCTAGGCTAACTCTTAGAGTGTTCATGTCCTGGCCGCTAGATAAATATATGTAGGCCTATAGTAAATACTGCTAGTATATGCTTGATAATGTATCCGATTAATAACAGCAATGCACTGTAGAAGTGTATCATAGCCCTAAGCAGTATAAAGTGACTTATGTATAATTCAAGTGCACAGTCTGAACCTGATGCCTAGAGGAGGGGGTGGGACCACGGATAGTGGGGCCCACTGGGGGGTTTCCCCTGTCCTCCTGTGGGCCAGTCCTGCCCTGGATACAGCACATGTGCACTTAAAGTAACAAATAAAGGGGGATATTCAATTGTTTGAAAGGTCAGTTGGGTGTCTGGGTTTTCCTATCTAATAACAAACAGACACCCAACTGACTTTTCAAACATTTCAATTCCCCCCAAAGTGTAAATGTCTAAGGTAACTTCTGCACATGCACCATAACTCTGGTGAATTCTTTGGAATTTTTCATTTTTTCAATCAATTCACCAGAAACGTGATTTTGATATATATAAATGTAGTGTAGGCCCGATTCAGGGATATACGTTAAATCCAACTTGGGACTGCAAAAATATTCTTTGATTTATTGAGCAGAATTCTGAGTTGTACCCATAACTGGAGAGGCATATCAGGGTATGGAAGCACAAGTTATGTATACCAGGGGTGTTCACACAGGGGTGTGATACATATTCTCTGAAGATTTGGGCTATCAAGAGTAGGATGGCTCTACAGAATTGCTTCTTAGGAGTATTTTTGTGAAATTTAAGTATGTTTGTAGGACTACAAGTCCTAGCAAGCATTTGTGACTGTTTGGGCATGCTTATACACTGTACTTGTAAATCTTATTACTAGACTGACCATTGCTGCAAGGAGTCGCCAGAGCATGTTGGACATTAATGTTGGATCAAGTGATATCCTGGCAACCAGAGCCCTCTGGGACATGTAGTTCCACAAACATGCCTAATAAAAAAAAACTTATAGCATATCTTGATGCGGTTGCAACTATAAAGTTTTTTTGTTTTTGTTTTTGTTTTATGAAATTCAAAGGAAACACTTTTGGCCACAAGTTTGCATGTATAATTTTATACTTAAAAGGCAAAATAGCAGCCTACTCTTTACCCCTTTTCCACCCAAAAAACACGGGTAAATGCTAGAGATGAGCGCCTGAAATTTTTCGGGTTTTGTGTTTTGGTTTTGGGTTCGGTTCCGCGGCCGTGTTTTGGGTTCGAACGCGTTTTGGCAAAACCTCACCGAATTATTTTTGTCGGATTCGGGTGTGTTTTGGATTCGGGTGTTTTTTTCAAAAAACCCTAAAAAACAGCTTAAATCATAGAATTTGGGGGTAATTTTGATCCCAAAGTATTATTAACCTCAAAAAACATAATTTACACTCATTTTCAGCCTATTCTGAACACATCACACCTCACAATATTATTTTTAGTCCTAAAATTTGCACCGAGGTCGCTGTGTGAGTAAGATAAGCGACCCTAGTGGCCGACACAAACACCGGGCCCATCTAGGAGTGGCACTGCAGTGTCACGCAGGATGTCCCTTCCAAAAAACCCTCCCCAAACAGCACATGACGCAAAGAAAAAAAGAGGCGCAATGAGGTAGCTGTGTGAGTAAGATTAGCGACCCTAGTGGCCGACACAAACACCGGGCCCATCTAGGAGTGGCACTGCAGTGTCACGCAGGATGTCCCTTCCAAAAAACCCTCCCCAAACAGCACATGACGCAAAGAAAAAAAGAGGCGCAATGAGGTAGCTGACTGTGTGAGAAAGATAAGCGACCCTAGTGGCCGACACAAACACCGGGCCCATCTAGGAGTGGCACTGCAGTGTCACGCAGGATGGCCCTTCCAAAAAACCCTCCCCAAACAGCACATGACGCAAAGAAAAAAAGAGGCGCAATGAGGTAGCTGACTGTGTGAGTAAGATTAGCGACCCTAGTGGCCGACACAAACACCGGGCACATCTAGGAGTGGCACTGCAGTGTCACGCAGGATGTCCCTTCCAAAAAACCCTCCCCAAACAGCACATGACGCAAAGAAAAAAAGAGGCGCAATGAGGTAGCTGTGTGAGTAAGATTAGCGACCCTAGTGGCCGACACAAACACCGGGCCCATCTAGGAGTGGCACTGCAGTGTCACGCAGGATGTCCCTTCCAAAAAACCCTCCCCAATCAGCACATGATGCAAAGAAAAAGAAAAGAAAAAAGAGGTGCAAGATGGAATTATCCTTGGGCCCTCCCACCCACCCTTATGTTGTATAAACAAAACAGGACATGCACACTTTAACCAACCCATCATTTCAGTGACAGGGTCTGCCACACGACTGTGACTGATATGACGGGTTGGTTTGGACCCCCCCCAAAAAAGAAGCAATTAATCTCTCCTTGCACAAACTGGCTCTACAGAGGCAAGATGTCCACCTCATCTTCACCCTCCGATATATCACCGTGTACATCCCCCTCCTCACAGATTATCAATTCGTCCCCACTGGAATCCACCATCTCAGCTCCCTGTGTACTTTGTGGAGGCAATTGCTGCTGGTCAATGTCTCCGCGGAGGAATTGATTATAATTCTTTTTAATGAACATCATCTTCTCCACATTTTCTGGATGTAACCTCGTACGCCGATTGCTGACAAGGTGAGCGGCGGCACTAAACACTCTTTCGGAGTACACACTTGTGGGAGGGCAACTTAGGTAGAATAAAGCCAGTTTGTGCAAGGGCCTCCAAATTGCCTCTTTTTCCTGCCAGTATAAGTACGGACTGTGTGACGTGCCTACTTGGATGCGGTCACTCATATAATCCTCCACCATTCTATCAATGTTGAGAGAATCATATGCAGTGACAGTAGACGACATGTCCGTAATCGTTGTCAGGTCCTTCAGTCCGGACCAGATGTCAGCATCAGCAGTCGCTCCAGACTGCCCTGCATCACCGCCAGCGGGTGGGCTCGGAATTCTGAGCCTTTTCCTCGCACCCCCAGTTGCGGGAGAATGTGAAGGAGGAGATGTTGACAGGTCGCGTTCCGCTTGACTTGACAATTTTGTCACCAGCAGGTCTTTCAACCCCAGCAGACCTGTGTCTGCCGGAAAGAGAGATCCAAGGTAGGCTTTAAATCTAGGATCGAGCACGGTGGCCAAAATGTAGTGCTCTGATTTCAACAGATTGACCACCCGTGAATCCTTGTTAAGCGAATTAAGGGCTGCATCCACAAGTCCCACATGCCTAGCGGAATCGCTCCGTGTTAGCTCCTTCTTCAATGCCTCCAGCTTCTTCTGCAAAAGCCTGATGAGGGGAATGACCTGACTCAGGCTGGCAGTGTCTGAACTGACTTCACGTGTGGCAAGTTCAAAGGGCATCAGAACCTTGCACAACGTTGAAATCATTCTCCACTGCACTTGAGACAGGTGCATTCCACCTACTATATCGTGCTCAATTGTATAGGCTTGAATGGCCTTTTGCTGCTCCTCCAACCTCTGAAGCATATAGAGGGTTGAATTCCACCTCGTTACCACTTCTTGCTTCAGATGATGGCAGGGCAGGTTCAGTAGTTTTTGGTGGTGCTCCAGTTTTCTGTACGTGGTGCCTGTACGCCGAAAGTGTCCCGCAATTCTTCTGGCCACCGACAGCATCTCTTGCACGCCCCTGTCGTTTTTTAAAAAATTCTGCACCACCAAATTCAAGGTATGTGCAAAACATGGGACGTGCTGGAATTGGCCCAGATTTAATGCACACACAATATTGCTGGCGTTGTCCGATGCCACAAATCCACAGGAGAGTCCAATTGGGGTAAGCCATTCCGCGATGATCTTCCTCAGTTGCCGTAAGAGGTTTTCAGCTGTGTGCGTATTCTGGAAAGCGGTGATACAAAGCGTAGCCTGCCTAGGAAAGAGTTGGCGTTTGCGAGATGCTGCTACTGGTGCCGCCGCTGCTGTTCTTGCGGCGGGAGTCCATACATCTACCCAGTGGGCTGTCACAGTCATATAGTCCTGACCCTGCCCTGCTCCACTTGTCCACATGTCCGTGGTTAAGTGGACATTGGGTACAGCTGCATTTTTTAGGACACTGGTGACTCTTTTTCTGAGGTCTGTGTACATTTTCGGTATCGCCTGCCTAGAGAAATGGAACCTAGATGGTATTTGGTACCGGGGACACAGTACCTCCAACAAGTCTCTAGTTGGCTCTGCAGTAATGATGGATACCGGAACCACGTTTCTCACCACCCAGGATGCCAAGGCCTCAGTTATCCGCTTTGCAGTAGGATGACTGCTGTGATATTTCATCTTCCTCGCAAAGGACTGTTGAACAGTCAATTGCTTACTGGAAGTAGTACAAGTGGGCTTACGACTTCCCCTCTGGGATGACCATCGACTCCCAGCGGCAACAACAGCAGCGCCAGCAGCAGTAGGCGTTACACGCAAGGATGCATCGGAGGAATCCCAGGCAGGAGAGGACTCGTCAGACTTGCCAGTGACATGGCCTGCAGGACTATTGGCATTCCAGGGGAAGGAGGAAATTGACACTGAGGGAGTTGGTGGGGTGGTTTGCGTGAGCTTGGTTACAAGAGGAAGGGATTTACTGGTCAGTGGACTGCTTCCGCTGTCACCCAAAGTTTTTGAACTTGTCACTGACTTATTATGAATGCGCTGCAGGTGACGTATAAGGGAGGATGTTCCGAGGTGGTTAACGTCCTTACCCCTACTTATTACAGCTTGACAAAGGGAACACACGGCTTGACACCTGTTGTCCGCATTTCTGGTGAAATACCTCCACACCGAAGAGCTGATTTTTTTGGTATTTTCACCTGGCATGTCAACGGCCATATTCCTCCCACGGACAACAGGTGTCTCCCCGGGTGCCTGACTTAAACAAACCACCTCACCATCAGAATCCTCCTGGTCAATTTCCTCCCCAGCGCCAGCAACACCCATATCCTCCTCATCCTGGTGTACTTCAACACTGACATCTTCAATCTGACTATCAGGAACTGGACTGCGGGTGCTCCTTCCAGCACTTGCAGGGGGCGTGCAAATGGTGGAAGGCGCATGCTCTTCACCTCCAGTGTTGGGAAGGTCAGGCATCGCAACCGACACAATTGGACTCTCCTTGTGGATTTGGGATTTCGAAGAACGCACAGTTCTTTGCGGTGCTTTTGCCAGCTTGAGTCTTTTCAGTTTTCTAGCGAGAGGCTGAGTGCTTCCATCCTCATGTGAAGCTGAACCACTAGCCATGAACATAGGCCAGGGCCTCAGCCGTTCCTTGCCACTCCGTGTGGTAAATGGCATATTGGCAAGTTTACGCTTCTCCTCCGACAATTTTATTTTAGGTTTTGGAGTCCTTTTTTTTCTGATATTTGGTGTTTTGGATTTGACATGCTCTGTACTATGACATTGGGCATCGGCCTTGGCAGACGACGTTGCTGGCATTTCATCGTCTCGGCCATGACTAGTGGTAGCAGCTTCAGCACGAGGTGGAAGTGGATCTTGATCTTTCCCTAATTTTGGAACCTCAACTTTTTTGTTCTCCATATTTTATAGGCAGAACTAAAAGGCACCTCAGGTAAACAATGGAGATGGATGGATTGGATACTAGTATTGGATACCTGCCGACTGCCGACACAGAGGTAGCCACAGCCGTGAACTACCGCACTGTACACTGGTTGATAAAGAGATAGTAGTATACTCGTAACAACTAGTATGACACTATGACGACGGTATAAAGAATGAAAAAAAAACCACGGTTAGGTGGTATATATTATAATAATAATACAATTATGGATGGACGGACTGCCTGCCGACTGCCGACACAGAGGTAGCCACAGCCGTGAACTACCGCACTGTACACTGGTTGATAAAGAGATAGTAGTATACTCGTAACAACTAGTATGACACTATGACGACGGTATAAAGAATGAAAAAAAAACCACGGTTAGGTGGTATATATTATAATAATAATACAATTATGGATGGACGGACTGCCTGCCGACTGCCGACACAGAGGTAGCCACAGCCGTGAACTACCGCACTGTACACTGGTTGATAAAGAGATAGTAGTATACTCGTAACAACTAGTATGACACTATGACGACGGTATAAAGAATGAAAAAAAAACCACGGTTAGGTGGTATATATTATAATAATAATACAATTATGGATGGACGGACTGCCTGCCGACTGCCGACACAGAGGTAGCCACAGCCGTGAACTACCGCACTGTACACTGGTTGATAAAGAGATAGTAGTATACTCGTAACAACTAGTATGACACTATGACGGTATAAAGAATGAAAAAAAAACCACGGTTAGGTGGTATATATTATAATAATAATACAATTATGGATGGACGGACTGCCTGCCGACTGCCGACACAGAGGTAGCCACAGCCGTGAACTACCGCACTGTACACTGGTTGATAAAGAGATAGTAGTATACTCGTAACAACTAGTATGACACTATGACGGTATAAAGAATGAAAAAAAAACCACGGTTAGGTGGTATATATTATAATAATAATACAATTATGGATGGACGGACTGCCTGCCGACTGCCGACACAGAGGTAGCCACAGCCGTGAACTACCGCACTGTACACTGGTTGATAAAGAGATAGTAGTATACTCGTAACAACTAGTATGACACTATGACGGTATAAAGAATGAAAAAAAAACCACGGTTAGGTGGTATATATTATAATAATAATACAATTATGGATGGACGGACTGCCTGCCGACTGCCGACACAGAGGTAGCCACAGCCGTGAACTACCGCACTGTACACTGGTTGATAAAGAGATAGTAGTATACTCGTAACAACTAGTATGACACTATGACGACGGTATAAAGAAAGAAAAAAAAATACCACGGTTAGGTGGTATATATTGTAATACAATTATGGATGGACGGACTGCCTGCCGAGTTCCGACTGCCGACACAGAGGTAGCCACAGCCGTGAACTACCGCACTGTACTGTGTCTGCTGCTAATATAGACTGGTTGATAAAGAGATAGTATACAATACATACAACAATATACTACTATACTGGTGGTCAGGCACTGGTCACCACTAGTCACACTGGCAGTGGCACTCCTGCAGCAAAAGTGTGCACTGTTTAATTTTAAATTAATATAATATTATGTACTCCTGGGGGCTCCTGCTATAACAACCTGCAGTGCTCCCCAGTCTCCCCCACAATTATTATAAGCTTTGCCTTTTATACATTGATGTGCAGCACACTGGGCTGAGCTGAGTGCACACAGACTGAGTCACACTGTGTGACTGGCTGCTGCTGTGTATCGTTTTTTTTCAGGCAGAGAACGGATATAGCAGAGAACGGATATATTAAAATAAATAAAAGTTAACTAACAACAACTGCACTGGTCACTGTGGTAAACTCTGTCTGACTCTGCACAATCTCTCTCTCTCTTCTAATCTAATTTCTAATGGAGAGGACGCCAGCCACGTCCTCTCCCTATCAATCTCAATGCACGTGTGAAAATGGCGGCGACGCGCGGCTCCTTATATAGAATCCGAGTCTCGCGAGAATCCGACAGCGTCATGATGACGTTCGGGCGCGCTCGGGTTAACCGAGCAAGGCGGGAGGATCCGAGTCTGCTCGGACCCGTGAAAAAAACATGAAGTTCGTGCGGGTTCGGTTTCAGAGAAACCGAACCCGCTCATCTCTAGTAAATGCACGGGCGCGTGCATTTACCCGTGTTTTTTGCTAGTGGAAACGGCTCCCTCTGCAAAAACCCGGATCAAATGATCCGGGAATCTACCCGGATAGCTTACCGGGTTGAACACGAGTTCAACCCGGTAAGCTGTGCAGTGTAAATGGAAGCCGTGTCGATGCGACACGGCTCCCGTTCATAGTGTAATGGAATGGCGGTGCTGGGAGCGCCGCCCCTGCCGCGTCACCAGCAGCGTCACAAACACGGCAATATGCTGGGTTGGTGAGTGCAGTGGGAAAGGGGGCTCTGATGCGGGTCGCAGCCGGGTAGCACCCGTGTCAGGCTCCCGGCTGCAACCCGCATCACTAGTGGAAGAATGAGGCCCAAGGAGATTAAACTGAGTGTAGTGGGGGATATGTGCAGGCATTCCTGACAGCAACAACAACACGGTGAATGGAAAGGGTTATTGGCACTCAGTAAGGAAAAGAAGAGAGAGCTGCAGGGGTGAAGCTGAGAGTGGATGACAATGGAAGAATTTTCACATTTTGAACAAATTGTTGCAGGGACAATAAGATACAGAAATAACAGAATTAAATTGGCTGAGACAGGACTTAAAGGAAGGGTCACTTTTGCTGAGAATGAAATGACAGGACAAAAACAGCAGGAAACATAAATTAGTAACACCATCAGAATAGAAAAACTGTATGACGAGTATTACACTAATTATTGTTGACATATATATTATTTAATTTTATCTGTAAAAAAAAAATAACTTATAATAATATACACTAACAAATTTGGAATAGCAGCAATCAAATTCTACTTTATACTCCAATACCATATCTAAACTAAGGGGTATATTATATCTGATCTACTGTAATAGCCTCAGCCAACTGTGAAAATCTAAAATAATGACTATTTTAGGAGCCAACAGAAATGTAATTATTCCACATAAATGATTGTGGAATTTGTACAGGGTTAATATATTCAAGCATAACAATGTCAACCACCCCCCTTAGTCCTCATGATACCCTAGTTAACTAAGTCTTATCAACTGCCTAGTCATCCTTCCCATTCCTCACACTTGCAGAATTCTACTGTTTGCTTATTTAACAGTACAACACAGCTATAGACTGGTGTGAGCTCCATGGCGACAGCATGCACTTGTTAAGATTTTTCAAGGACATTTTAAGGAATGTAAACACATTGGAGCTGTTTATAGATAATAGAATGTATGTATAGAATTAGTGGCATTGCTATTTGAGAATTCTATGCTTAAATTCAGTTGTTATTTCCATACAACTTACATGTATCTACATAATTCAAAACACACAAACATACGTACATAGGGCCTGATTCAGAGATGGACATTGTTGTACGCAGCAGCTGTGCGATAATATGCTTATACCGCAGGAGGCTTGTAAATAGAATAGATTGAACCTGCCAGCATCTCTGATCAGCTGCTGCACTGGTCATCCCTCAGATTCACTCTGCTGAAGCCAGTGAAGCTACTTCCAAGGATGCAGCCATGATATTTAGCATAGCCCTAGTAGTAGTGCCACTTACACATAACGACCCCAGTAGTGGCAATTGCAGGAGGGTTAATCTTGCTGTAGTTGCTATAGAAACAAACTACCATGTTCATCAGAGAATCAGAGAAACAAATTTGCCGGTAGGTACCAAAATCCTATTTTCTCTTTCATTCCACTAGAGGACACTGGAGCTTACGCTGGGGACCTCCCAAAGTTTCCTCCCTGGGCGGGAGAACTCTGAGGTGCCTGCAAGACCAACTTACCAAAACTAGAGGCCGAAGTCGCAAATGTATCAAAATGAATAAACTTAACAAAAGTGCTTGCCGATGACAAAGTGGCAGCCCGGCAAAGTTGCGATGTGACAACATCACTGCTCCCCATCCTCTGAGACTTGCATCTGTCATCAGAACAATCCAGTCCCAGATTCCAAACCGGTGACCCCCCATAAGATTGTTCAGCTGAAGCCACCAGAGAAGTGACATCGGTGTCTGGGGAGATAAGTGGACCTGTCTATTGGTGCAGTTGTAGATGGGAACCCAACCTAACAATATAGTTGTAGGGTCTTGAAAGCTGCCACCATCTTCCCTAACAGGCGGAAACAGAGGTATAATAATACCCATTTTGGTTTTAGGACTAACTGGACCATCTGATGAATGCCCTGCGCCTTGTCGACCGGAAGAAACACCTTCTGTTGTCGTGTGTCAAGAATCAGACCTAGAAATTGAAGATGCTGGGATGGTACCAGTTGTGTCTTGAAGAAATTGATAATCCAGCCGTGATGAATGAGAGTCTGGTACGTTAAGCTTGCATGCTCTAACAGTGTTATCTCCAGTGGTGATTTGAGTAACAGATCGTCCAGATACAGGACAACGACCTCAGATGAGTGACCATCACCGACATGACCTTGGTGAAAATTCTGGGGGCCAATGACTATCTCAATGGCAGAGTCTAAAATTGATAATGTTCCTTCAAAATGGCAAAACGCTGGTACGGTAAGCCTGATGTGGTTTCCAAATTTGAATATGCAGGTACGTGTCCTTTATATCCATGGATATTAGAAACTTTGCTGGTTCTAATTTCGCTACAACTGATTGAATGGATTCCATCTTGAACTGATATATTGAGGCGTACTCATTTAGAGACTTCAGATTTAGGATCGGCATGACAGAACTGTCTGGCTTGGGAATCACAAAAAGATTTGAGTAGAAACCCAGACTCCTTTGACTCAATGGAACTGGTACCAACACCTGTGATACCAGAAGATTTCGAATGGCTTCCTGCAAGACAATGGCTGTCTGGTGAAAGAGGAAGACCGGTTGTGAAGAACCGATGCTGAGGAGAAACTGCAAAATCTATTTTGTAACCTGACGAGATCAAATGGTGAATCCAAGGATCTGATGAAGTTTGCTCCCAAACCTGCCGAAATACCATGAGCCGAGCATCCACCTGCAGAGCTCCCAGGTGGGTTGGAAGACCGTCATGCCAGCTGTTTCTCAGTCATCTTGGTTTCTGGATGATGGATAGCTACCTGAGCGCGACCTCTTACTCCTCTTGACTGAAAAGAATATCCTCTACCTCTGCCACGAAAGGACTGTTGAGAATGAAAAAATTTAAAGGAGGGACCCATATAGGGCCATCTGGCCAGAGGAGGTGCGGAAGGCAAAAATATAGATTTTCCTCCAGTAGCTTGAGCAATCCATTTGTTTAGCTCTGGTCCAAATAAAGTCTCACCTGTAAAAGGAATGGCTTCCGTCACCAAGATCTTAGCCAGAACGCTCTGCGAGCCGAAACAGCCGACGCTGAAATTCTGGAACTAATGAGACTAGTGTCCTTAGCGGCAGATGCCAAGTAATTGGCCGATTCACGTATATGTGCTCTATGGTAATCTTAAACTCCTCTCTTGACACGCCGGACTCCAAGCGACCACTCAATTCTTCTGCCCATTTGACAATGGTGGAGTTGACCCACGTGCTTACCAAAGTGGGTCTAAGTTGGGCTTCTGCCACTGTGTATATGGAGTTTAAGGTTGATTCAATTCTGCGGTCTGAAGCATCCTTGAGAGACTGGGCTCCTGGTACCAAAAGCGTAGTTTTCTTAGATAAACGTGATACTGAAGCATCAACAGACAGAGGAGTTTCCCATTTACTTGTCATAGTAGGCTTGCATGGATAATGAGATAGAAATTTCTTTGGCATCTAGAAACGTTTGTCTGGATGTTTCCAAGCAGAAGCCAGGTGATCATGAAGCTGCTGAGAAAAGTGATAGAACACCGGGGTAACCTGTTGCTCTCTGAACAACTGAAACTCCTTAGTTTCCGGTATAGGTTCCTCTGGAAAAATGAGGACCCGTTTAACTGCTAGGATAAGACCCCCTAAACCTTGACCACCGTCGTCTTTATCCTGGCCTGGTTCTACCGGAAGCTCCTCCCATTTGCCCTCCTCCACTTCTTCCTGTAATAGTTCATTGTTTGAGTCATCAGACTGAAGGACAGCCGAAAGTGGTCATTTCTGTCTTTGGGAAGAAGACAGAGAGGGTTCCTGGGTGGGTCTGTTAGAAGAACCTATCACAGTCACTAGGCCTTCCATTGCATTTGCTAAATTCTTGGCCCAGGTTTGCTCCGTATTATGGGACTTAGCCAACTCTGTTGATAAGGCTGCAACAGATCCAGCCAGTGCTGATGCCCAGGCTGGAGTATCGGAAGCGACATGTCTGTGTTAAATTGTTTACATAAAGCGGAACTATTGTGGGAATCTGTTAAAAGAAATTTTGCTTTGCATTGTAAACATGAAAAAAAGCTTCTGAGAAGCCTTTGTGTTTGACCTGCCAGTGATGCCCGATATACACACACAGGAAGGTTACTTCAGAAAATAAATATATAATAGCAAGCTTAGAGACCAGACAATGATAAGAGAGCAGAGGGGGAATAACCAACCCGCCCGTAGTTCCCCTGTCTCCACCAACTAACTCAACACCCCATCATACTCACGACCTTGATGGGGTCACTCTGTTGGTAGGAGACATGAAGGCTCAGCCGCTGTAAATGTAGTATGAGCCCTTAGCAGTATTTTTAAGCAGGAGACTTAAACTGTAGAGTGAAAGTCTAAATTATGCACTGATCTCTCTTGTAGAATCTTGTTCACCTGTTCTCTGCCTGTTATATGGAGAGATACAAGGGTTACAATGTATAATAGCCAGATATATTTGTCTTTGTAAACCGCTGCAGAATGCACACAGAAAATGGCACCCGCTGTAAGCTCCGCCCCCACCTAGTGCTATGTTCAGAAATGGCTGCTAGACAGTATATGAGTTTCTACCCAGCATATACACTGCCTATGTTTGGATAGTACTAGGGAGCGGAGAAACAAACAGCGTCTCCACTCCCCACCGTCTATGACCGCCAGGAGCCGCCAGCCATAGCCGTGCTCCCTGAACTACTGTGCCGCTGAAGAGACCGCCGGGACCCGCCAGCTATAGCCGCGCTCTTGGAGATGCTGTGCCGCTGAAGTGACTGTCAGGATCCGCCAGCAAGCACCATGATCTCTGAACAACTGCTGACTAAACCAGGCGGGAGTTTACTTACAGTGGAGCGTCTTCCACGCAGGCAGTTAACCCTCTCAGAATGAGGTGCCGCCAGCGATGCTGTATAGGTGTCACAGCTGCTTTAGTGACCAGCTCCCTTGGCACATTTTTCAAACTGGGGGATGGTGGGTGAGAAATCGCAAAACTACAACTCATGTCTCTAGCATGCAGGGGGCCGCCCAGCACAGGGCAAGGTCAACCCACATGCCGAGTCCTCCCCCCAGCTAAAATGTGAGCAGCGATACGCTCGCATCTTAAGGGTTGTCTTCTGCCTGACGTCACACAGCCGCTACAGCCCACCCCACAAAAGGTCCAGACACTCCTTTGTCTTCTGCTGCGTAGATGCCCCATTCCCGCCCCCCGCCGGAACTTGGACTGCGATAAAATTTTAAGTCCTGCATATGTGCATGCGCAAAAGTGCTGAAATCGCCAAATAGCTCCCTACACTATTTTTCCACAATTTATTTATTTTTTTAATTTGCCCAGATCACATTTCCCTCATAAGTATGGGAGATGAGATCTTGGTTACTAAAAACATGGGAATTAAAGGGTTTGGAGCAGTTTTTCACTAAAAAGTCAATTTTTTTACATTATTTTAGAAAAAATAATTATGCCTGATAGTGTGTTAAAGTATAAATAGTAAAATAAAATCTTTCAATTTTTACATAAGATTGGCCCTCATTCCAAGTTGATCGCTCGCTAGCTGCTTTTAGCAGCAGTGCAAACGCTAAGCCGCCTCCCTCTGGGAGTGTATCTTAGCTTATCAGAAGTGCGACCGAAAGGTTAGCAGAACTGGTCGAAAAAATTTTCATGTAGTTTCTGAGCAGCTCCAAACCTACTACTACCTTGCGATCACTTCAGTCAGTTTAGTTCCTGCTTTGACGTCACAAATACGCCCTGCGTTCGGCCAGCCACTCCCCCGTTTCCCCAGGCACGCCTGCATGTTCACCTGACTCACCTGCGATTTTTAGCACACTCCCGGAAAACGGGCAGTTACTACATAGTTTTATATGAAAATACTTTGCGCGTGCGTACTGTGGCCCGTACGCATGCGCAGAAATGCTGATTTTTAGCCTGATCGCTGTGCTGCGAACAATGGCAGCTAGCGATCAACCCGGAATGAGGGCCATTATATCTAGACTCCTGAGATTTGTCATGCTGCTCTGCACAGACCTCTTGACACAAAACTTCGGAAACATTGGGGGTCATTCCGAGTTGATCGCTCGCTAGCAACTTTTTGCAGTGCTGCGATGAGGTTAAATCTCGTCAAAACTGCACATGCATATGCACCGCAATGCGCAGGCGCATCATACGGGTACAAAGAGGATCGTTGCTGGGCGATGGATTTAACGAAGAATCCATTCGCACAGCCGATCGCAAGGTGATTGACAGAAAGAGGGCATTTGTGGGTGTCAACTAGAGATGAGCGGGTTCGGTTCATCAAGATATGACCCCCCCCCCACCCCCCCGAACTTCACCTATTTTACACGGTTCCGAGGCAGCCTCGGATCTTCCCGCCTTGCTCTGTTAACCCGAGCGCGCCCGAACGTCATCATCCCGCTGTCGGATTCTCGCGAGATTCGTATTCTATATAAGGAGATGCGCATCGCCGCCATTTTCACTCGTGCATTGGAGATGATAGCGAGAGGACGTGGCTGCGAGAGGACGTGCAGCGTTCTCTCAGTTTCTGTGTTCAGTGTGCTGCAATTATCTGTGCTCAGTGTGCTGCAAATATCTGTGCTCAGTGTGCTGCAAATATCTATGCTCAGTGTGCTGCAAATATCTACGTTCTCTGCCTGAAAAACGCTCCGTATCTGTGCTGCATTGTAGTATATAGTAGGAAGACAGTGCAGAATTTTGCTGACCACCAGTATATATATAGCAGTATGGTACAGTAGTCCATTGCTCTACCTCTGTGTCGTCAAGTATACTATCCATCCATACCTGTGCTGCATTTTAGTTGTGCACAGTATTATAGTAGGAGGACAGTGCAGAATTTTGCTGACCACCTGTATATATATAGCAGTACGGTACAGTAGTCCATTGCTCTACCTCTGTGTCGTCAAGTATACTATCCATATCTGTGCTGCGTTGTAGTTGTGCGCAGTATTATAGTAGGAGGACAGTGTAGAATTTTGCTGACCACCAGTATATATATATAGCAGTATGGTACAGTAGTCCATTGCTCTACCTCTGTGTCATCAAGTATACTATCCATATCTGTGCTGCATTGTAGTTGTGCGCAGTATTATAGTAGGAGGACAGTGCAGAATTTTGCTGACCACCAGTATATATATATATTTATCTCTGCATCATGTGCTGTTTGGGGACTATTTTTTTAAGTGCCATCCTGTCTGACACTGCAGTGCCACTCCTAGTTTGGCCAGGTGTTTGTGTCGGCCACTTGGGTCGCTTAGCTTAGCCATCCAGCGACCTTGGTGCACCTCTTTTTTTTTTTCTTTGCATCATGTGCTGTTTGGGGACTATTTTTTTAAGTGCCATCCTGTCTGACACTGCAGTGCCACTCCTAGATGGGCCAGGTGTTTGTGTCAGCCACTTGGGTCGCTTATCTTAGCCATCCAGCGACCTTGGTGCAAATTTTAGGACTAAAAATAATATTGTGAGGTGTGAGTTGTTCAGAATAGACTGGAAATGACTGGAAATTATGGTTATTGGGGTTAATAATACTATGGTATCAAAATGACCCCCAAATTCTATGATTTAAGCTGTTTTTGAGGGTTTTTTGTAAAAAAAACACCCGAATCCAAAACACACCCGAATCCGACAAAAAATTTTCGGTGAGGTTTTGCCAAAATGCGTCCGAATCCAAAACACGGCCATGGAACCGAATCCAAAACCAAAACACAAAACCCGAAAAATTTCCGGTGCACATCACTAGTGTTTTCTGGGAGTATTTGCAAAAATGCAGGCGTGTCCAAGCGTTTGCAGGGCAGGTGCCTGACATCAATTCCGGGACCAAAAAGACTGAAGTGATTGCAGCGGCTGAGTAAGTTCAGAGCTACTCAGAAACTGCAAAAAACTTTTTGTGCCGTCGGCTGCAACAGCGTTCGCAAATTTGCAAAGCGAAAGTACACTCCCCCATAGGCGGCGACTATCTGATCGCAGCGCTGCAAAAAGTTGCTAGCGAGCTATCAACTCGGAATGATCCCCATTAAATCAAAGCAAGTTTTTATCCCAAATTTAAGCTTTATGGAGACGCTTAGCTACAACTCTATATCCCTGCATTATTGAGGTGCTTTGCTGTGAAAATGTTAATGAGGTTAGCCTATTAAAAATTCCAGAAATGCAGATTATAAGACACATTACACACTGTCATAACAAACCATTTAATTCTAGTGCTCAGTCCGCTCACTGATTATAAAAATATGAGGCCAGTGACAAATAAAAAATCAAAACCCTGCTCAGAATACTCCATCTAGTGGATTAACAGTCTCTCTACTCTTTGTTTTATTTTTATTCCTTGCTTTTTGAATGCTCTTCTATTTCATCCTGATGCTAGCACATTATTTTTCCCCCCTAATTTTGTATCTAATATCCACATTTGTTTCAAAGATTTAGTGTAGAAATAAAATCTGAAAATTACAACTCAGGAATTAAAATCTGCACAAAAAATTAACTTTTGCAGCTATTCGCACTTGTACAATTCATGATTGTTTTCTACTGCATGTAGTATCATAAAAGTAACAGGAGAATAGATTGCAAGAACTGAATGCATTATTATGCATGATTCATGATTCAACTTCAGCAGAAGCACCGTGGGCAGTGTAGATGGTGCCGCTATCCACCTTAAAGTAGAGATGTGCACGAACCCTGGTGTTATAGTTTTGGATTTATCAAAACTAGAGATGTGGTTTTGGATCTGGATCCCCGCTCGTGTTTTGGATCTGGATTGGTTTTGCCAAAATCACCCTTTTGGGTTTTGGATCTGGATGATTTTTGAAAAAAACATAAAAACAGCTAAAATCACAGAATTTGGGGGTAATTTTGATCCTAAGGTATTATTAACCTCAATGACATTCATTTCCACTCATTTCCAGTCTATTCTGAAACTTAAAATCTCACAATATTGTTCTTAGGCCAAAAGGTTGCACTGAGGTCACTGGATGACTAAGCTAAGCAGCACAAGCACCTGGCCCATCTAGGAGTGGGAAAGGGCCCTAATTTGCACACCTTAATTAGGTAGTGAGGTGCTACTCTGCTTGAGACTTAGTAAAGTGTACAGAGGGAAAAGGTAGCAGGTGCACTATCTCACACTAGCTCAACCTGTAGTAACCAGAGGCACTTAGCATATTCCTGGCCAGGGCTATGAGCTTACCCAATGCATCAAGGTAGCCTCTCATTGGGTAAGTCCCTAACACTAACTATAGGGGAGTGGCACTGCAGTGACAGACAGGATGGCAGATTTAAAAACTAGGCCCCAAAGAGCACATAATGCAAAGAAAACAAAAAGGTGCAAGATAGAATTGTACTCCAGCCCTCCCATCCACCCTTATGCTGTTTAAACAGGACATGCACAGTTTAATAAACCCATAATTTCAGCGACAGGTGGTCCCCCTGGAAAAAGCTTGCAAAGTTCTCCGAATCATAGCTAGCTACAAACATACCACCTCTATATTTGATGACTTTTCACATTATGAGAAGAGGCAAGAAGAAGAAGACAGTGTCAAGAAGGTGATTAAAAATTAGAGAGGCACACGCAATCAGGAACAACACACAGGCTTTCACCTCCACTCCTATATTGGTGTGGAACAGAAAGAACTTCAACCAAGCAATTATATAATTATTAATTACCACATTACTGGACAAACTGAAAAACTAGGGTCCAAAGCCTCCAAAATTATACCCCCTTCTCCATTTTCAGGGATTAAGATAATCTTGGATTTAATGCTGGGATGCAAATAAACTGGTGTATACCACAGGATCAAGATTGGATATTTTCCCCTCCACAGAGTCTTGGAGACTTATTTTGTGAAAATCTTGTGGGTTTCTTTTTTTTTTTCCATTTTTTATTGCATTTTTATTTACATATTTTGTGGCAGATGCCTTATTTTTGTTTTTCACAACTCCCAGTTACACGCATATGAGAATACCTATGTGTCTTGTTTATTTTATTCATATTTTATTTTTAAATAAAGCAGCCCTTTAGATGTTTTAGCAGTCCCCCCTGAGCCCCCAAAGCAGCCCCAGATGGGGCAAGTTGAGTTCGGGTGGTTTCGGTAAAGTACTAAGTATGACTGTGCAGTAATTGTTTTTGTTATTGATCCCCTGCCCTAGTGGAGCTTAGCACTCTACAGTCCAAGCTCATTTCATACTATAAGTAGGACTGTGGGAGGAAGCAATGCTAACCTCTGTCCCCACAGCATGCCTCAGTCTGGTAATCCAGAAATCTTCCTGGCTGTAAACCACCATGAGACTCCATACTGGGCCTTATTCAGTAACTGTTTTTGCCTTACAGGAGCTCCTGGCCCATATAGTGCTGCATTCCAATGTAAAGCTGATGCAATGCAAGATCACTGAAACTCTGTTCTTCTAACACCGTGAGGTCTTGCAATAACCCTACGCAGCCTTTTGGAAAAGAATATCCCTGTACAACAAATGCACATCTTCTAAATAAATAATCCCAAAATGTGGAACATCAATATTAAATCAAAATTAAGGTTCACTAATTGGAGCCATTTATTTCAGTGAGTCCCTAACATTAAATAATTGAGAAGAACCTCTCTCTAATGCTCCAACAGAAAATCTCTCTTTTACCTCTCCCGCAGTTGTGCTGGATTATGATTCAGTCTATTCTGAGTCACACTGACTTTAGCCACAACATGGATTTGTCCTTGGGCCCTCCTACCCACCCTTATGTTGTATAAACAGGACATGCACACTTTAACAAACCAATCATTTCAGCAACAGGGTCTGCCACACGTCTGTGGCTAAAATGATTGGTTTGTTTGGGCCCCCACCAAAAAAAAAGCAATTAATCTCTCCTTGCACAAACTGAATCTACAGTGGCAAGATGTCCTCATCATCAGATTCCCCATCCCATTCAGTGTTAACATCCTCATCCTCACAGAGAAATAATATTCAAACAAAACCACATCATTAGGTGTCAGTGGACTGCTTACCCAAAGTTTCTGAACTTCACAATGACTTATGATGAATGCTCTGCAGGTGATGTATAAGGGAGGATGTTACTAGGTTATTAATGTCCTTACCCCTACTTATTATGGATTGACAGAGGCAACAAATGGCTTGACACCTGTTGTCCGGATTTGTGGACAAATAATTCCACACTGAAGAGGTGGCTTCTTGGCTTTTTCATCCCATGGCCAACAACTGTCTCCACTGGTGCCTTATTCAAACAAACCACATCACCATCAGAATCCTCATCGTCAACTTCCTCCACAGGACCAGCTACACCCATATCCTCCTCATCCTGGTGTACTTCTACAGTGACATCCTCAATCTCAATATCAGCAACTGGACTGGCGGTGCTTCTCCCAGCACTTGCAGGGGGCATGCAAATGGTGGAAGGAGCCTCCACTTCCCATACAGTTTTGTGAAGGTCAGGCCTAGACATCGCAACCGCATACAGTGCCAGCACCCCTGTATTTTCACAACACCCCTGTAATTTTACAGCGTACAAGACAAGGCCAATGTACATTTATTTTCACTGCACTCCTGTATTTTTAAAGCACACAAGACAGGGCCAGTGTACATTGATTTTCACTGCACCCCTGAATTTTTACAACATACAAGACAGGGCCAGTGTACATTGATTTTCACTGCACCCTTGCATTCTTACAGCATACAACTGTCCCCCTGAATTTTTACAACATATAGGGCCAGTGTAATGTTATTTTAACAGCAGCACGCATATATTTTACACCATACAGGAGCAGTGTGCTTTTAATTTTTAACAACTGCACCCCTGAATTTTTATAGCATACAGGGCCAGCAGCACCCCTATATTTTACAGCATACAGGAGAACAGTGCTCCTGCACCCTGTTCAACACTGTGACAGCCAGGACAGCAAGACCCATGTACAGCTGTAGCACCCAACCACAACAGCATATGAAACACCAGTGACAGCCAGGACAGCACCCCTAACACAGCACAGGTACACCACAGTGACTGCAGCAGCACCCCTACAGAGCACACTCTAACCCCACCTGATGCCACCACCTACAGAGAAAGACAGAGGTCTCTCTCCCTTACTCTCCAAGTCTGGAGTGAAAATGGCGGCAATGCTTGTTTGTTTATATGGGATCCAAAACCCACAATAATCTGACAGCGGGATAATGACGTTTTGCATTGTTCTGGTTTCTGAGTCTGGCGGGAAGTCCTGAGCCGGACTTGGATCCAGGCTCGGAATGGGATATTTGGGGGAATTCGGTTCTCAGAAAACTGAACCCGCTCATCTCTATTCAAAACCAATCTTGGTGTTTTGGTTCTGTTTTTCTGTTTCGGCAAATCCACCCTCAAGTGTTTAAGTTTGGATTTGTTTGTTTAATTTTTGAAAAATTTGCAATACAGGTACAGTATAATCATGTATTGTGGGAAGTTTTAGTTCCTATGGTATTATTAACATCAATAGCATTGATTTCCAGGTTTTTTCCAGTCAATTTTGCCCACCGAAATTGCACCTGAAATATTTCCAAAATGCTATCCAAAACACGAAATTCTGATTTAAAATCCGAGATCCGACACTGGAAAGAACCAAAACCGGGACTTCGAATCCCAGCATTCCAGACTCCATTAGATGTAGAGCACCTAAATTCTGTTGGGTTTGGATTCTGAAAAACTGAACCGCACACTTCTACCTTACATATGCCACCCTCCCCACCCCTAAAGAGACATCAACTTTCTCTCCTCTGTTTCTTACCTTAGCAGTTAGGAAGGGGGAAGGGTAAATCTCCTGGTCCATATAGTCTGGGAGTTTGGTGTCAAGCAGTGACATCATAGCCCATAACTGACAAAAATAAATACTGTACATTGGTACACCTAGACATGATAATGTGCATGTTATCCCCTTCTTAAAGCATTTTTACCTTTTGTTGGTGCTAGTGGGCTGGTGCAGTAATATGCAAATGTGATAATCACTATCAGCATGTCTCTTTAGCCACTTCTGATTTGCTAATTCTGTTTTTCTTCCTCCCCTCTTCTCAAGGCCAGATTTTCCACAAGGCAACCTACAGTAGATGCCCACCTAGGACCTGGCTGGTTCCATGGAGACCCGTGGCTGGGCCCATCCATGATCCCTCACAAAAGGCTGGCTTCTTGTTAAATGTTTTACAAAGGCTCAGTTATAGGGCTCAGACCAGTATTGCTATCACTCATACTGGCACTGAGCTCCATTACTGTGCCCCTGTAAAATGTTTCCAGAGGAGCAGTGCGCGACCATTTCATGGTGTCATGATGTCATGCAGACCTGACCCACCACTCCCAGAGTCTCACTGTCTGCAGTGCATTGAAAGAACCGCTACCAGCCCAGCAGCAGCTGCTACTGTAAGCACCATGGGCAGATTGGGCTGCCAGAAATATGCAACATTTCCAATTGGGCTGGCCTCCAAGCTCCACTCACCTCAAGGTGAGATAATGTAGCTGGATGCTGTCAGGTAAATAAATTCTCCTTACAACTGCCATTTGGCGAGTTTCCTGGAAGGGTGTACCAAATATATAGTCACTGTCCTCTTGTCCCACTTTACCCAAACTTCTCCCTTTGTGTCTTCTTTCCCACATTACACCAGAAGCAGCCAAAATTAATTACTTATGTTATTGGGATCTCTACCAATATACTGTACTGTAATGTGTTGGTTATCTCGTTTGGTATAATGTGATCCAAATCTATATGCTATAACATGATGAGTATTCTTATATGATTAGTTTTTATTAGGAACCATGTTGGTGTAAAATAATGGGCATCTGCTACATTGCAAGGAGCACCACTACTAATGTAATGTGAAGGGATACACAGCCAATATAATATGATGTGCTCTAATGGCAGTGTTATGTGAAGGGTGCCTTTACTGGTATTATATGTAGGTCATCAAAGCAACTGGTGTAATCTACAGTGTGTTTGTTTGCTTTTTCCTGTTGATATCCAGTGTTTTTTTTCCTGTTGATGACCAATGTCGTGTTATTTTTCCTGTTGTGGGCCAATGTATTTTATTTATCCCTGAGGTGGCCAATGTGTACGTGACATCTAAACCATCAAGAGATCTAGTCAGGTAGCCTAGCAGCTTGGAATAGAATCAATTAGTAAAACGAAAGCATCCAGTCCTTAAAGACAGCTGTGGAGTAAGCCCAGCAATATGGCCACATCCCCTTTTAGTGTATGTGCCTTCAGCATGCACATAAAGTCCTTATTCCCATTTTACAGTGTTGGGAGATATGGATATGGAATCCTTGACTAGAAGGTTCTCTGTATCGTCAAATGCTTAGGACATAGATCCTCCCCATACCTGTCCACTAGCATCTTCCATTAGTGGTAAGATGGCCAGTCCACGTCACAGCGGACTACTTCCAGTGATGCCCACTGCTCTCTCTCATACTTGCACTCCTGGTGTCTCCCACCAACATCACCAGGGGATGGGGTTTAAAACTGGTAAATGCACCACGTTATATCACTTTACCATATGAAATAGCCCATTGAATACTGTATGCTGGTTGACATTTTCCATCTCTACTCAAGAGGGCATGCGAAAAACAGGTTCATTTGTATTGAAAGAAATTATAAACTCCTTGTCAGCAGATGTGAGGTTGAGTGTCCCCCACACATACCAATAAATCTTAGCAAATAACATCTAAATTTATCTAAAATAATGACACTGATAACAGAAATGCCATTAAAACTGGTCAACCTTTTATTTGATAATCAACTTAAAAGTGAGTATGGTGGCAGAAAGAAAGGATGGCCAGTTGCTTACTTACATTCTGTCTTACGCTAAACCAATGTTCACAACATGCACTTAACTAGGCAACTTGGCTGTTACCACTAAATTTGTTGAGACTCCAACTGTCAATCCAATACACCATAACCAGACCGGCCAGACAGCCAATGCCCTGATCCCCAGTCAGAATAGATCAATGATTAAAAGAGAGAACACACCTCCATAAAGCCGCGCAATAGCCACTGGACTGCCGTTCTATCCCACTGCTTCGAGGTTGACAAACCCCAACAGGCAAAAGAAAAAAGTCTTTGGGGGTGGGTGGTCAAGGAATACAGGAAAAAGTGGCAGACTTTTGCTAGGAATGGACACAAAATGCCTGATACCCCACCCTAAAACACGTCCCTGTAAACCTAACTGGCAAACTTCCCTAGCACATTAACCATAAGCCTCCCAGTGTGAATTTCCCCAATTTCACACTCTCTAGATGTTCACACTTGCTCTTGCTCATGCAAGCACTTGCACATCATAACTGGTCTCTATCCCTTTAAGTACAGTACAATACTGTATCTAAGCAACACAGTAAAATTAGGAGTATTTTTGCTGTAAGCCTGATTTGATTAAATGCTTTAGCCATGTCCAAATATCTAAAGTACATATGATAAAATTAGGGATGAGCTGGTTCGGTTCTCTGAGAACGGAACCCTACCGGACTTTACCATTCGAGTCCGGTTCCGAGTCAGGCTCGGGTTTTCCCATCTGACTCGGAAACCAGAACGAGGCAAAACGTCATCATCCCGCTGTCGGATTCTCGCGGGATTTGGATTCCATATAAGGAGCCGCGCATCACAGCCATTTTCACTCCAGTTTTGGAGAGTGTAGTGAGAGGACGTGTCTCTGTCTTCAGTGTCTATGTGGGGGTGGGAAAGTGGGGTGGCGATTCTAGTGCTGTCTTGTGCTGCTCAGTCCAGTGTAGTCAGTGTCTTATGCTGCATCAGTCCAGCCAGTCACAGTGTTGGTGTCCTCTGCTGCTATATGTCCCCAGTACTGCTGACTGCTTTATAAGTCCCTTGCAGTTTTGCGTTGTTGTCTTGCATCAGACCAGGGGTAGTATCTCTCTTGTGCAGCTTCAGTCCAGTGATTAGTCACAGTGGTGGTGTCCTCTGCTGCTATATGTCCCCAGTGCTGCTGGCTGCTGTATAAGTCCCTTGCAGATTTGTTGTGTTGTCTTGCATCAGACCAGGGGTAGTGTCCCTCTTGTGCAGCATCAGTCCAGTGACCAGTCACAGTAGTGGTGTCCTCTGCTGCCATATATCCAGTGTTACTGGTGTATAATACTAGATATTGCCGTATAATTCCTGTGATATTGCCGTATAATTCCTGTGATACTGGTGTACAATTACAGTGATATTGCCGTATAATTCTCGGGATACTGGCGTATAATTCCTGTGATATTGCCGTATGATTCCAGTGATATTGCCATATAATTCCCGTGATACTGCCGTATAATTCCTGTGATATTGCGTATAATTCTCGGAATACTGGTGTGTAATTTCTGTGATATTGCCGTATAATTCCAGTCATATTGCCATAGAAATCCCATGATACTGGCGTATAATTCCTGTGATATCGCCGTATAATTCCAAAGATATTGCCATATAATTCCTGTGATACTTCCGTATAATTCCAGTTATCCTGCCGTATAATTCTATATAAATCCATATAATTCCGTATAAATCCAGTCCAGGCCATATAAATTCAGTGGTGCTGTCCTGTGCTGTATTTTATTTACTCCAAATAAAGGGGTTATTAATATTTAATACAAATAATTTTTACAGGGTTTGCCCTGTGAGGTGTAGGGGTATGCTCTCCTGTGCCGCATATTGTGTTATATAAGTCCAGAAAAATAATCGAGAACAAAAATTTGGAGGATAAAATAGGGAAAGATCAAGAACCACTTCCTCCTAGTGCTGAAGCTGCTGCCACTATTCATGACATAGACGATGAAATGCCATCAACGATGTCTGCCAATGCCGATGCACAATGTGATAGTAGAGGGCATGTAAAATCCAAAAAGCCAAAGTTCAGTAAAAAGACCCCCAAAAAATTAATTTAAATGGTCTGAGGAGAAACATAAACTTAACTTATGCCATTTAAGACACGGAGTGGCAAGGAACGGCTAAGGCCCTGGCCTATGTTCGTGCCTAGTGGTTCAGCTTCACATGACGATGGAAGCCCTCAACCTCCATTTTGCCAATTAATTCCAGTGATTTGGACGTATAATTCCAGTGATTCTGCCATTTAAATCCAGTGATTTGGACATATAATTCCAGTGATTTTGCAGTATAATTTCAGTGATTTCGCAGTATAATTCCAGTGATTTTGCAGTATAATTCCAGTGATTTGGACGTATAATTTCAGTGATTTTGACATATAATTCCAGTGATTTTGCCGTATAATTCCAGTGATTTGGACGTATAATTCCAGTGAGTTGGCCGAATAATTCCAGTGATTTGGCCGTATAATTCCAGTGATTTTGACGTATAATTCCAGTGATTTTGCCATTTAATTCCAGTGATCCTGCCGTATAATTCCAGTAATCCTGCCATATAATTACAGTGGTACTGGCGTATAATTACAGTGATCCTGCCGTATAATTACAGTGGTCCTGGCGTATAAGTCCAGTCCAGTGATACTGCCGTATATATATATACCCTGTTGCAAAGCCAATTACTGAGGCCATAACAACTATGCTGGGGTTAGACGTGCATCTGGTATCCACCATTAGTGCAGTGGGACTGCAGTGCCAACCCTAGATGGACCAGGTGTTTGTGTCACACACTTGTGTCGCTTAGCTTACTCATACAGCTACCTCATTGCCCTCTTTTACTTCTTGGCATGATGTGCTGTTTGGGGACTATTTTTTTAAAGTGCCATCCTGTCTGACACTTCCGTATATGTCCAGTGGTACTGCCATTTAATTCCAGTGATTTTGCCGTATAATTCCAGTGATTTGAACGTATAATTCCAGTGATTTGGATGTATAATTCCAGTAATTTTGCAGTATAATTACAGTGATTTGGACGTATAATTACTAGAGATGAGCGGGTTCGGTTTCTCTGAATCCGAACCCGCACGAACTTCATGTTTTTTTTCACGGGTCCGAGCGACTCGGATCTTCCCGCCTTGCTCGGTTAACCCGAGCGCGCCCGAACGTCATCATGACGCTGTCGGATTCTCGCGAGACTCGGATTCTATATAAGGAGCCGCGCGTCGCCGCCATTTTCACACGTGCATTGAGATTGATAGGGAGAGGACATGGCTGGCGTCCTCTCCATTTAGATTAGAAGAGAGAGAGAGAGAGATTGACCTGATTTACTGGAGCTTAGGAGTACTGTACAACTGTAGAGAGTGCAGAGTTTACTAGTGACTGACCACAGTGACCACCAGACAGTGCAGTTTTATTTAATATATCCGTTCTCTGCCTGAAAAAAACGATACACAGTGACTCAGTCACATACCATATCTGTGTGCACTGCTCAGCCCAGTGTGCTGCATCATCTATGTATATATCTGACTGTGCTCAGCTCACACATCTTATAATTGTGGGGGAGACTGGGGAGCACTGCAGTGCCAGTTATAGGTTATAGCAGGAGCCAGGAGTACATATTATTATTAAAATTAAACAGTGCACACTTTTGCTGCAGGAGTGCCACTGCCAGTGTGACTGACCAGTGACCTGACCACACTGACCACCAGTATAGTTAGTAGTATAGTATACTATATTGTGATTGCCTGAAAAAGTTAAACACTCGTATCTGACTGTGCTCAGCTCACACATCTTATAATTGTGGGAGAGACTGGGGAGCACTGCAGTGCCAGTTATAGGTTATAGCAGGAGCCAGGAGTACATATTATTATTAAAATTAAACAGTGCACACTTTTGCTGCAGGAGTGCCACTGCCAGTGTGACTGACCAGTGACCACCTGACCACACTGACCACCAGTATAGTTAGTAGTATAGTATACTATATTGTGATTGCCTGAAAAAGTTAAACACTCGTCGTGTGACTTCACTTGTGTGGTGTTTTTTTTTTTATTCTATAAAAAACTCATTCTGCTGACAGACAGTGTCCAGCAGGTCCGTCATTATATAATATATACCTGTCCGGCTGCAGTAGTGATATATATATATTTTTTATATCATTATTTATCATCCAGTCGCAGCAGACACAGTACGGTAGTTCACGGCTGTAGCTACCTCTGTGTCGGCACTCGGCAGTCCGTCCATAATTGTATACCACCTACCCGTGGTTTTTTTTCCTTTCTTCTTTATACATACATACTACTACTACATCTCTTTATCAACCAGTCTATATTAGCAGCAGACACAGTACAGTACGGTAGTCCACGGCTGTAGCTACCTCTGTGTCGGCACTCGGCAGTCCGTCCATAATTGTATACCACCTACCCGTGGTTTTTTTTTCTTTCTTCTTTATACATACATACTACTACTACTACATCTCTTTATCAACCAGTCTATATTAGCAGCAGACACAGTACAGTACGGTAGTCCACGGCTGTAGCTACCTCTGTGTCGGCACTGGGCAGTCCGTCCATAATTGTATACCACCTACCCGTGGTTTTTTTTTCTTTCTTCTTTATACATACATACTACTACTACTACATCTCTTTATCAACCAGTCTATATTAGCAGCAGACACAGTACAGTACGGTAGTCCACGGCTGTAGCTACCTCTGTGTCGGCACTCGGCAGTCCATCCATAATTGTATACTAGTATCCATCCATCTCCATTGTTTACCTGAGGTGCCTTTTAGTTGTGCCTATTAAAATATGGAAAACAAAAATGTTGAGGTTCCAAAATTAGGGAAAGATCAAGATCCACTTCCACCTCGTGCTGAAGCTGCTGCCACTAGTCATAGCCGAGACGATGAAATGCCAGCAACGTCGTCTGCCAAGGCCGATGCCCAATGTCATAGTACAGAGCATGTCAAATCCAAAACACCAAATATCAGTAAAAAAAGGACTCCAAAACCTAAAATAAAATTGTCGGAGGAGAAGCGTAAACTTGCCAATATGCCATTTACCACACGGAGTGGCAAGGAACGGCTGAGACCCTGGCCTATGTTCATGGCTAGTGGTTCAGCTTCACATGAGGATGGAGGCACTCAGCCTCTCGCTAGAAAAATGAAAAGACTCAAGCTGGCAAAAGCAGTAGCACCGCAAAGAACTGTGCGTTCTTCGAAATCCCAAATCCACAAGGAGAGTCCAATTGTGTCGGTTGCGATGCCTGACCTTCCCAACACTGGACGTGAAGAGCATGCGCCTTCCACCATTTGCACGCCCCCTGCAAGTGCTGGAAGGAGCACCCGCAGTCCAGTTCCTGATAGTCAGATTGAAGATGTCAGTGTTGAAGTACACCAGGATGAGGAGGATATGGGTGTTGCTGGCGCTGGGGAGGAAATTGACCAGGAGGATTCTGATGGTGAGGTGGTTTGTTTAAGTCAGGCACCCGGGGAGACACCTGTTGTCCGTGGGAGGAATAGGGCCGTTGACATGCCTGGTGAAAATACCAAAAAAATCAGCTCTTCGGTGTGGAAGTATTTCACCAGAAATGCAGACAACAGGTGTCAAGCCGTGTGTTCCCTTTGTCAAGCTGTAATAAGTAGGGGTAAGGACGTTAACCACCTCGGAACATCCTCCCTTATACGTCACCTGCAGCGCATTCATAATAAGTCAGTGACAAGTTCTAAAACTTGGGCCGACAGCGGAAGCAGTCCACTGACCAGTAAATCCCTTCCTCTTGTAACCAAGCTCACGCAAACCACCCCACCAACTCCCTCAGTGTCAATTTCCTCCTTCCCCAGGAATGCCAATAGTCCTGCAGGCCATGTCACTGGCAATTCTGACGAGTCCTCTCCTGCCTGGGATTCCTCCGATGCATCCTTGCGTGTAACGCCTACTGCTGCTGGCGCTGCTGTTGTTGCTGCTGGGAGTCGATGGTCATCCCAGAGGGGAAGTCGTAAGCCCACTTGTACTACTTCCAGTAAGCAATTGACTGTCCAACAGTCCTTTGTGAGGAAGATGAAATATCACAGCAGTCATCCTGTTGCAAAGCGGATAACTGAGTCCTTGACAACTATGTTGGTGTTAGACGTGCGTCCGGTATCCGCCGTTAGTTCACAGGGAACTAGACAATTTATTGAGGCAGTGTGCCCCCGTTACCAAATACCATCTAGGTTCCACTTCTGTAGGCAGGCGATACCGAGAATGTACACGGACGTCAGAAAAAGACTCACCAGTGTCCTAAAAAATGCAGTTGTACCCAATGTCCACTTAACCACGGACATGTGGACAAGTGGAGCAGGGCAGGGTCAGGACTATATGACTGTGACAGCCCACTGGGTAGATGTATGGACTCCCGCCGCAAGAACAGCAGCGGCGGCACCAGTAGCAGCATCTCGCAAACGCCAACTCTTTCCTAGGCAGGCTACGCTTTGTATCACCGCTTTCCAGAATACGCACACAGCTGAAAACCTCTTACGGCAACTGAGGAAGATCATCGCAGAATGGCTTACCCCAATTGGACTCTCCTGTGGATTTGTGGCATCGGACAACGCCAGCAATATTGTGTGTGCATTAAATATGGGCAAATTCCAGCACGTCCCATGTTTTGCACATACCTTGAATTTGGTGGTGCAGAATTTTTTAAAAAACGACAGGGGCGTGCAAGAGATGCTGTCGGTGGCCAGAAGAATTGCGGGACACTTTCGGCGTACAGGCACCACGTACAGAAGACTGGAGCACCACCAAAAACTACTGAACCTGCCCTGCCATCATCTGAAGCAAGAAGTGGTAACGAGGTGGAATTCAACCCTCTATATGCTTCAGAGGTTGGAGGAGCAGCAAAAGGCCATTCAAGCCTATACAATTGTGCACGATATAGGAGGTGGAATGCACCTGTCTCAAGTGCAGTGGAGAATGATTTCAACGTTGTGCAAGGATCTGATGCCCTTTGAACTTGCCACACGTGAAGTCAGTTCAGACACTGCCAGCCTGAGTCAGGTCATTCCCCTCATCAGGCTTTTGCAGAAGAAGCTGGAGGCATTGAAGAAGGAGCTAAAAAGGAGCGATTCCGCTAGGCATGTGGGACTTGTGGATGCAGCCCTTAATTCGCTTAACAAGGATTCACGGGTGGTCAATCTGTTGAAATCAGAGCACTACATTTTGGCCACCGTGCTCGATCCTAGATTTAAAACCTACCTTGGATCTCTCTTTCCGGCAGACACAAGTCTGCTGGGGTGCAAAGACCTGCTGGTGACAAAATTGTCAAGTCAAGCGGAACGCGACCTGTCAACATCTCCTCCTTCACATTCTCCCGCAACTGGGGGTGCGAGGAAAAGGCTCAGAATTCCGAGCCCACCCGCTGGCGGTGATGCAGGGCAGTCTGGAGCGACTGCTGATGCTGACATCTGGTCCGGACTGAAGGACCTGACAACGATTACGGACATGTCGTCTACTGTCACTGCATATGATTCTCTCAACATTGAAAGAATGGTGGAGGATTATATGAGTGACCGCATCCAAGTAGGCACGTCACACAGTCCGTACTTATACTGGCAGGAAAAAGAGGCAATTTGGAGGCCCTTGCACAAACTGGCTTTATTCTACCTAAGTTGCCCTCCCACAAGTGTGTACTCCGAAAGAGTGTTTAGTGCCGCCGCTCACCTTGTCAGCAATCGGCGTACGAGGTTACATCCAGAAAATGTGGAGAAGATGATGTTCATTAAAATGAATTATAATCAATTCCTCCGCGGAGACATTGACCTGCAGCAATTGCCTCCACAAAGTACACAGGGAGCTGAGATGGTGGATTCCAGTGGGGACGAATTGATAATCTGTGAGGAGGGGGATGTACACGGTGATATATCGGAGGATGATGATGAGGTGGACATCTTGCCTCTGTAGAGCCAGTTTGTGCAAGGAGAGATTAATTGCTTCTTTTTTGGTGGGGGTCCAAACCAACCCGTCATATCAGTCACAGTCGTGTGGCAGACCCTGTCACTGAAATGATGGGTTGGTTAAAGTGTGCATGTCCTGTTTATACAACATAAGGGTGGGTGGGAGGGCCCAAGGACAATTCCATCTTGCACCTCTTTTTTCTTTTATTTTTCTTTGCGTCATGTGCTGTTTGGGGAGGGTTTTTTGGAAGGGACATCCTGCGTGACACTGCAGTGCCACTCCTAGATGGGCCCGGTGTTTGTGTCGGCCACTAGGGTCGCTAATCTTACTCACACAGCTACCTCATTGCGCCTCTTTTTTTCTTTGCGTCATGTGCTGTTTGGGGAGGGTTTTTTGGAAGGGCCATCCTGCGTGACACTGCAGTGCCACTCCTAGATGGGCCAGGTGTTTGTGTCGGGCACTTGGGTCGCTGAGCTTAGTCACACAGCTACCTCATTGCACCTCTTTTTTTCTTTGCGTCATGTGCTGTTTGGGGAGTGTTTTTTGGAAGGGCCATCCTGCGTGACACTGCAGTGCCACTCCTAGATGGGCCAGGTGTTTGTGTCGGCCACTAGGGTCGCTTAGCTTAGTCATCCAGCGACCTCGGTGCAAATTTTAGGACTAAAAATAATATTGTGAGCTGTGAGGTATTCAGAATAGACTGAAAATGAGTGGAAATTATGGTTTTTGAGGTTAATAATAATACGGGATCAAAATGACCCCCAAATTCTATGATTTAAGCTGTTTTTTAGGGTTTTTTGAAAAAAACACCCGAATCCAAAACACACCCGAATCCGACAAAAAAAATTCGGTGAGGTTTTGCCAAAACGCGGTCGAACCCAAAACACGGCCGCGGAACCGAACCCAAAACCAAAACACAAAACCCGAAAAATTTCAGGCGCTCATCTCTAATAATTACAGTGATTTTGCAGTATAATTACAGTGATTTGGACGTATAATTTCAGTGATTTTGCAGTATAATTCCAGTGATTTTGCCATTTAATTCCAGTGATTTTGCCATTTAATTCCAGTGATTTGGACGTATAATTCCAGTGATTTGGACGTATAATTACAGTGATTTTGCAGTATAATTACAGTGATTTTGCAGTATGATTCCAGTGATTTTTCCATTTAATTCCAGTGATTTTGCCATTTAATTCCAGTGATTTGGACGTATAATTCCAGTGGGAATTGTTTGTGTCACTTGGCTTAGTCATACAGCTACCTCATTGTACCTCTTCGACATCTTTGCATGAGGTATTGTTTTTGCCTAGTTTTTGAAAAGTGCCATCCGGTTTGACACTGCTGTATGAGTGCAAGGGTACTGCTGTATTAGTCCTGGGGTACTTCCGTATAAGTCCACCAATTGCAGATTTTTTAGAAAATGACAGGGGCATGCTGGAAATGCTGTCAGTGGACCGAACAATTGCGGCCCACTCTCGACATTCAGCCACTGCGTGACACTACTAGACGGGCCAGGTGGTTGTGTCACTTAGCTTAGTCATACAGCAACCTCATTGCACCTCTTCTACATCTTTGCATGAGGTGCTGTTTGGGGCCTTTTTTTGATATATGCCCTTCTGTCTGCCACTGCATTGACACTCCTAGATGGGCCAATTGTTTGTGTCGCTTGTCTTAGTCATACAGCTACCTCATTGCACCTCTTCTATATCTTTGCATGAGGTGCTGTTTGGGGTCTAGTTTTTGAAAAGTGTCATCCTTTCTGACACTGCAGTGCCACTCCAAGATGGGCCAGGTGTTTGTGCTGCACACTTGTGTCGTTTAGCTTGGCCAACCAGCTACCTAATTGTACCTCTTTTTCTTCTTTGCATCATGTGCTGTTTGGGGAATAGTTTTTGAATAGTGCCATCTTCTCTGCAACTGCAGTGCCATTCCTAGATGGGCCAGGTGTTTGTGCCGCACACTTGTGTCACTTAGCTTGGTCATACAGCCACCTTGGTGCAACTTTTAGGCCTAAAAGCAATATTGTGAGGTGTTCAGAATAGACTGGAAATGAGTGGAAAGGAATGTTATTGAGGTCAATAATACTGTAGGAGCAAAATTACACCCAAATTCTGTGATTTTAGCTGTTTTTATGTTTTTTTTTTAAATCATCCAGTTCCAAAACCAAGACACAAAAGAGTGGTTTTGGCAAAACCAAACCAAAACACGAAAGTGGAATTAGAACCAAAACTAAAACACAAAACACGAAAAAAAACCAGCCGCACATCTGTGGATAAAATACATGTCTATAAAATTAATTAATTGCAGCACAGATAGACACATGAACATGATATACCAATAGAAGATTAGAGGTGAGATGTAATAGCATCCAAGATTTCCGGAGGTGCAAGATGCCGGCTGATCTTGTACATTTTTTTAAAGCGGCAATCATTTTGGAGGCATGGTTTTGCCCGGGACACAGTAAATGTCCTGACTGTCGGGATCCCGGTGGTCAAAATACATACGCTGTAATCCTGACATTCCTTGAAATGCTAGTAGTCGGAATCCCAACTGCCACCCGGAATCCCCACTTGGGTGGTGGTCCACGCCACCACCCGAGAAGGAATAGATTAGTGTGGTGACCGAAGGTCGCCACCGGACCCGAAGTGTGGTGAGCGCAGCGAGCCCACATTGGGACATGCTGCACTCGAGGTCAGGATTCCGACTGTCGAGATTCCGGCATTGGTATTTTGACTGCCGGGATCCTGGCAGTCGGAATATCATACCGAATCATGGTTTCCACAGGTTTTGCAACTTTTTAATTATTCTACTTTTGGTGACCATGGAAGCTCACTGACATTCCTAATTATTCTTGGGAGAGAGAAAATACTCCCTATCAATGTATAAATATGTTACCAATATACAAAATATAGTTGTTGCTGTAGTGCCTATGCGTATACACGCGTGTATGATTCGTGTCAACGATGAGCCTGGCTTCATCTGTATGTAATGTGGCCACAAAGGTCACACCTTTATACTGTACCTAGAGATGGAGTATTTGTCCTAATACCCACAGTGAAATGCAACTTCTAAGCTAAGTGACAAGGACTCTTTAAAATATGAGAAAATGTAGGCGACATACTATATATTATAGAATATATCAGCCAGGTAAAACGGAATCATATACCATGTGTGCTTAATCAACCCTGTAAAGATAAAGTACTTTTTGTTCTGAGCTCTGTGACTGGCATTACATTAACTGGGGTCGAAGAATGGAAACTGCATAAACCTTATCAGTATCCCTAAAACACGAGTGTAGAGTTCTTACAGAAAAAAACATCTGCTTGTCTTAGAGTTCCCAGGTGCATACAGCTATAAAATGTGACATAATGGGAGGTAATCAATTCTTTCCACCCCCTTTCACACCCACTCTTTTTCTGCTGATGGGAGTGGTATTATCGCAAGGCGCCCAACCCTTTACGCCGCTAAACCTGATTACTATGGGCGTGATATATTATTTGAATACCGCCCATTGACTGATCTTGCAGTTCAAGTACTGTACATCTCAAACTCAAGGTAGCCCAAAGATAAGTGATATCTTTGGAGGTCCAGAAAATGTTAGACTTACAGATGCGTCATCATACACTGTTGCATCAAATAGCCCCTCTTGGTGCACCTGGTCTTGGGTAACTGGGCATCACCAAACATAGTTCTCACTTACTGGAGGTGACAAAACCACAATGCTAGATAGCACTGATCAATTTGTGATTTTCTCACACCAAGGTCTATTGTGCTTCATCTGTGTCTTTGTACGTGTTTAAAACTAATTCCTCTGCAGTTAACATCACAACCCAGCATCCCCAGAACACTGTGAATGTTTTTTTTTTTAATACATTTATGATGTGAATAAGAAAAAAGATTTAAAGGAAAATATAATAGGCTACTCCTCTCGGAGCCTCTCAGTCATGCCAGGCATAGCACACTGTATGGGGTATAGATTCTAGGTATATGAGGACACATCAGTAAGGATCACTGAGGAGTCAAGAAGTGAATGATCTAGTCTTATAATATTAATCCCCAAAACAAGTCATACATATCCATACTCTTTTATTAACAGTATTGCCATTTGGGATACATGGGGTTCCTGACACTTTTCAAAACTGGAATTCTGAAACCCCATCGCCAGTTTGCATGAGCTGATCTATTCTAAATGAGTATTCTATACAAAAGAAGAAAGAGTATGCTATACAAAAGAAGAAAGAGTATGGTATACTGTATGTCTTGAAAATGCAAGCTAAATACAATTATGGCTGTACAGGACTACAGTACCACAATCCATATCTAATAAATAGCACTGTCCTTTCATTGGCTATTAACGTAGCTTTATACAAAACTTGACAAAATCACTGCATCTTTTTAAGGCTTATCTAAATGGAGTAGGTATGTTTTGGTAAAGTAGGGGTCAAGTGCAGAAAATACATTCAAAGGGGTAATTGTAATAGGGTGCAAGTGGTGTGGGACTTTGGGCGAGAACACCGTAAAAGCGGAAATCATTTACAGGGTAAAACCAGGTTGGTCAAGTCTTATAAATGATTCACACCCAAAGTTCTACACCTCCAGCAACTTGCACCCTATTACATTTACCCCAAAGACTTAAAGGTAGCCTTGTGATAACAGCATTTGTAGATCTTTCCTGAATTTAGGATTGTATCATATTCAGCCAGATGCCTTGGAGGTACAATACTGTAGGACTAGTTGCTGTTCTGTCATAAGAAGTTAAGGGGGATGTAGTTTACCTGAGTAGGAAACTGAAACCTGAGGAGAAAAAGCATAGCATATTGGAGCCTGAGAGTTTAGCTAGTAAATGGGCGATTTAAGCCCTGAAGTATTTTCTGTCAAGATTACATTTCAGGTTAATTACTGACCACTACATTCGTCTCACGCCAGTAAAGCCAACTAGAATAATGCCTGGGTCACAAGGTGGTTCCTAACATAACAGAATTTTACTCTTTCAGTGGATCACAGGGCAGGAAAACTTCAAGGTAATGCTGACATTCTATCTATAGTATAATATATGGACTTTATAAATAATGTGCATGCAATCATTTAGATATAATGAACGTGATCTTTTCTTATATCGCTCTCTCTCTCTCCTTCTCTCTCTAGCTCCCTTCTATCTTCTATCTTCCTAGGGAAAGGAGTTAAACCGCAAGAGTCCTGCTCATGCAAAAAGTGTCCAATTAGTATTGATTGTGGAAAGTCATTCCCACTGAGTATCATCACAGAATGAAATTCATGTTATTTTGTGCTGCACATGCATTAAACCTACATAAATTAGGACCTTTGAATTTATATGTATTATGGTTGTCAGATCATTTTGTGAATACTAAGCTGAAAAAAAAAATACTTATAGCATCATCCAAAAATTGTAGAGGAAAAAAAGCAGGTGCATTGTAAAGGCTAAAGTTCAGAATGTACAGAACTATGGTGTGGAAAGCTGGAAAAGCAATCTTAGCTGCTTACAAAAATCCCTTTAGACACTGAGGGGGACATGTACTAAGCAGTGATAAAAGTGGAGAAGTGAGCCAGTGGAGAAGTTGCCCATGGCAACCAATCACCATTGACGTTTTATAATTGCATACTATAAAAGTATACAGAGCAGCTGATTGGTTACCATGGGCAACTTGTCCACTGGCTCATTTCTCCACTTTTATCACTGCTTAGTACATGTCCCTCTTAGGACCTAATTCATGTTTGTACACAATGCCGATGATCACACAACTTAGCGATTATCGCCAGACTGCATTTGTTCTGTGATCGCACTGCGCACATGCCAAGGTACCTTTATGATGCCGCTAATAGTGAGGAGTTCATCACAAAGTGATTGGCAGCAAGTTGGAAAGTGGCCACCAAAATGAAGATGTGTCGTGGCCATTTTCGGGGCGTGTATCTGCCTTCAGCTGAGATAATGCACATAGAGAAACACTGCACAAGCATTTCTACTGCTGCGGCCGGTCTGTGTGGCCATAGATTCACTTGAGGAGTCGATGTTCCTCGTTATTGAGTAAGTGTTGTGTATGTGTAGGTAATTGCTGAGGACTTTGCAACGGCTCCGGTTGGTATCTGTATTCTTTTCTAGGCAGCAGCTTCACTTGCGATGATTAGCAAGCCTAGAACCTAAAAAATCACAACTGTTTAGGCTTTCCTGTAAAAATCTGCATTAGGACCCTAATGTGTTCTATATCCCTGCACAGTTCAGTCCAATTTGTATTCACTGGAAGTAGCTCCTAATGTGTTCTATATCCCTGCACAGTTCAGTCCAATTTGTATTCACTGGAATTAGCTCCTGATGTGTTCTATATCCCTGCACAGTTCAATCCAAATTGTATTCACTGGGATTTTGCCAAATTTCAGTTACAAATTTCAAGTACATTTATTATGAAAATTTTTACACGTGAGCATAACTATTTAAGTTACCTACTCTTATCCCAGCTCAGACTCACCCGGCCCACTTTTACCAGCCATCTAACATCTTTGTGGAAGCATTAGCAAGCACAGCACAGCGAAGGAGAGCTAGGCAAGGTTCTTAACCGCTTACCTGACAATTTTTTTCCTAAAAACTGCTCAGAAATTGGGGGGGGGGGGTTTGTTTATTAGTCAGTTAGGTGAAGAATGTGTATTAAACATCATCTAAATTGATTTTAGTAAAAAAGAAAAAAAATATTTGCTATTTAAAAAAATAATGATAATTTTTTTCCAAACATCAGAACTTTGGCCATGACCATCAGAGCATTGCGACCATCGGAAACATTTCGATCATCATGGATTTCATTTCGTAAGCTGGGACAGCCTCCAGGTACACAGGGGGGACCTGGGGGGTTAATTTACACTTCCCCATTGGCTGCTATTCTCTGCAGCCGCTGGAGGGGGGTCCTGCCATGCTGACCGATTAACATGGCAGCACGGCAATCAGTAGGGGAGGGTGCAGGAAGGCAGAAGGACATTCTGGTCCCTCTGACAGCAGCAGCGGAGGAAAGTTTCCCTTCCCTGCCACTGTTATTACTGTTTATCTGACTGGTTGCATCCTGTGCGACCACATCAGATAAACACTGCCTGGTGTGGTCGCATCTGATGCGACCATGCCAGGCAAGTGGTTAAAAGTAAAAATGTAGTGTTTAGTACATATATAAAGCAGGTCAAATTTCATTTCACAAAAACAGAATTTAGGTATTTTCCGCTGCAGGTTGTGTATTACTGCATTTTTGCTATGTGTTTCCTGAAGTGATGGTTGTGACGAATTCTGGTATTACTTTAGACTATTTGCATAGAATTATAGCAAACATTGGGGGAGATGTATTAAATCTGAAGTAGTGATAAAGAAGTGATAAAAAAGTGATAAGAACGCACCAGCCAATCGTTACGGATTTAGAAAATGACAGGAGCTGATTGGCTGGTGCGATATCACCTTCCACTAATCTTTTCTTTATCACTGCTTTATCACTTCTCCAGGCTTAATACAACTGCCCTATTTAGTGATAACAACTGAGAACTTACAGTATGAAGTAACCACACAGTACTTGCAGTGGGGTCAATGAAAAGATTGGAACATTGAAATGTTATATTATTATCCTAATATACAGTACCAGCTTCTATCATGTTGTTATCCTAGCATCTTGTTCAGACGGAGATACATGATACTGAACAACATATTAGACACATTATTATCTATATCAATTATGACTACTGCGAACAAAAATTAAGTATAAAAATGAATAATGACCACTATCACCACTACCATCATTTGGCATTCTTTCATGTTCCTTTGGCACATGGGAGTACATAGGAGAATTAATGTACCTGCCTGCAAGCTGAACTACTGTTTATTAAATTGTATATTGTCTGGGTGACCCTTATTTATGAGATATGAGGGGAGAGATTAATAATGTATTTCCTTAATCACTAAGGTCTGTGCATGGGGCGGGTTTTAATGATTAAGCTTATTTAAACTAATGAATAGTGCACATTATATTTGGCCCACGTAAATAATAAAGGAACATGCTTATTAAAAGGGGGTGATCTTCAGTATGCCGACTGACGGGATCCCGGCGCACAGTATACCGGTGCCGGGATCCCGACAGCCGGCATACCGACACTTATTCTCCCTCGTGGGGGTCCACGACCCCCCTGAAGGGAGAATAAAATAGCGTGGCGCGCGTAGCGTGCCACCGTGCCCGTAGCGCGGCGAGTGCAGCGAGCCCGCAAGGGGCTCATTTGCGCTCGCCACACTGTCGGTAAGCCGGCGGTCGGCTCCCGGCGCCGGTATGCTGGTCGCCGGGAGCCCGACCGCCGGCATATCGTAGTGAACCCTTATAAGGCTATAAAGGCAAAAGCAATTGTCAGTTAAGGTGCTCTATGCATGATTGCCAGAGATATAGATATTGTTATAATCCTAGAATTGTGCATATTGTGCACATTATGGGCCTAATTCAGAACCTGTCGCTGATGTGCTAAATTCGCTATGAAGCTATTTTTGCACATCTGTGCATTTGCGTATGCCAGTACGCACATGTGCAATGTCCTAAACTTCATTCTCTTGAGAACGCAGTTTAAGAACTGGAGGGCGGCGGTGAACGGGACGTCAACGCTGCATTTTGTGGCCATTAATGCTCCATTTAAGGGGCACAGTTCGGACAACAGAGGCGTGTCCGGACCGTTGCTGGGGCAGGTAACGGCAGCTGCGTGACATCACACACAGCCGCTGCGACCCTTAACATGGCAGGTAGATGTCTGCCTTCACAGCTAAGCTGCATAGGCAGAAGTCAACTTGAAACATGCAAAATCATCACCGCCATGCGTTTCGCATGTCTGTGTGTGTGTGGGGGGGGGGCTGGACCTGGCATGCGGGGCGGACTTGCCCTGTGTGGGTGTTCCCCTCCCGCATGACAAAGACTGTAACCATAGATGTGCTTTTTTTCACACATCTACGATCAGGTCTGAATTAGGCCCTATGTTTGATATACCTAAAAGATGCAATTGAAAGAAACCTTTTTATAAAAAACATATGATGATAATTGAAGGAAATGATCCAAGTACAGGAGGGCAGAGAGGGCACGGGCAGTGAATGAGGGTACATGGGAGACTGAGACAGACAGCATATAAGGAAAACACAGGTAAGTAATAGGAAAAGGCACAGTCATGAGGAAAACAGAATTCCACGGACAACTGTATTCATTCATCACCATGGGGGTTATTCAGGTTTGTTAGCCAACAAATAAAGGGGCTAATTCAGGTTGGATCACAGTATGCTGTCAATCAGGCAGAGGTGGTCGCGGAGGGCACACACAGCCGCCGCGACAGGTACAATTGCGTCAGTACTCCTGCAGCTGCAGAGTCATCTTTAGTTTCTGGTGACAAGCAGAAATTGAGAAGCAATCGCAATTTCTGCTTGTCAAAGGGAGGGAGGCGCCGGTCAGTATGCTGGGCAGCCTTGCCCAGTGCTGGGCGGTCCCCAGCATGCGAGCAAAAGGATAGCATAATCTGCTGATTAGCATAATTTGATATCCTTACTGAATTAGCCCCAAAGTTAGCAATTGGGCAAAACCATGTTGCAGTACAGGTTCGAGAGATGTAACTTGTGCAGAGATTTAGATTTGGGTGGGTTATATTGTTTCTGTGCATGGTAAATACTGGCTGCTTATTTAGATTTCACTTTGAACACACCCCACCCAAATCTAAATCTCTCTGCACATTACATCTGCCCCACCTGCTGTGCAACATCGTATTGCCCAATTGCTAACTTTTTTGGTTTGCTAACAAACCTGAGTAAGGCCACATATTCATCCAGGAATCATCGCTGCTCACTTCCTGTGGTAGGTGTTTGTGCGTACCTGACATGTGCAGAATGACAACAGCCCAAGCTACACAGGTCCCATACACACTGCAACAACATACTCTATAAACACTGCTCCTACTATACTGTATATACTGATCATACAGTATATATGGCAGCAACACACTGCCATATTTCACTGATCAGTATACTGCACAGATATGTGCAAATACGTACCATATATACTAGAGATGAGCGGGTTCGGTTCTCCGAGATCCGAACCTTTCTGAACTTCACCCATTTTACACGGGTCCGAGGCAGCCTCGGATCTTCCCGCCTTGCTCGGTTAACCCAAACGCACCCGAACGTCATCATCCCGCTGTCGAATTCTCGCGAGATTCGTATGCTATATAAAGAGCCGCGCGTCGCCGCCATTTTCACTCGTGCATTGGAGATTGAACGGAGAGGACGTGGCTACGTTCTCTCCCTGAAAAACTCCATATCTGTGCTCAGTGTGCTGAAAATATCTGTGCTCAGTGTGCTGCAAATATCTGTGTTCAGTGTGCTGCAAATATCTACGTCCTCTGCCTGGAAAACACTCCATATCTGTGCTCAGTGTGCTGCAAATATCTGTGCTCAGTGTGCTTTATTGTGGGGACTGGGGACCACCAGTATATTATTATACTTATAGTAGTACAGTACAGTAGGCCATTGCTGTATCTTGCATCTCTGTGTCACTGCAAGTATCCATTCCATATCTGTGCAGCATTTTTGTGAGCAGTATATATAGTATTACAGTGCAGCATTTTGGTGACCTAACAATATATAGTTGTGTACAGTAGTCCATTGCTGTATCTTGCAGCTCTGTGTCACTGCAAGTATCCATTCCATATCTGTGCAGCATTTTTGTGAGCAGTATATATAGTATTACAGTGCAGCATTTTGGTGACCCAACAATATATAGTTGTGTACAGTAGTCCATTGCTGTATCTTGCAGCTCTGTGTCACTGCAAGTATCCATTACATATCTGTGCAGCATTTTTGTGAGCAGTATATATAGTATTACAGTGCAGCATTTTGGTGACCTAACAGTATATAGTTGTGTACAGTAGGCCATTGCTGTATCTTGCAGCTCTGTGTCACTGCAAGTATCCATTCCATATCTGTGCAGCATTTGTGTGAGCAGTATATATAGTAGGACCGTGCAGCATTTTGGTGACCAGCAGTATACATATATTGTACAGTACAGTAGGCCATTGCTCTATCTTGCAGCTCTGTGTCACTTCTAGTATCCTGATCAGTGCTCAATATCTGCTGCATTGTTGTGACCAGTATGTTGTGGAACTTGTGTTATACACCTGGTGATTATACATCCTGTAATCTGTACTGAACGATGTGTGAGATACACCTGGGGATTATACACCCTATATACTGTACTGTGTGATGTGTGAGATACACCTGGGGATTATACACCCTATATTATTATTATTATTATTATTATTATTATTATCCTTTATTTATATGGCGCCACAAGGGTTCTGCAGTGCCCAATTACAGAGTACATAAATAATCAAACAGGAAAACAGCAACTTACATTTGATGACAGTATAGGACAAGTACAGGGTAAATACACATAGTTACATCAGCAGTTGACACTGGAATAAGTATCATGTGGCAGAAGACTGCTGGATGTGGTATAGTTGAAGATTATTAAAGTAAGACAAAGGACATGGGTGACACAGATGGGGTACATAGAGAACGTGGAACAGAGGGTTAGAATGAGATTTGGCTGGGTTTGGTGAAGAAGTGGACCCCCAGAAGGCACAAGTCAATACTTAACATTGCAACATTTTACCGGGCTATGCAGGAGAAAATTTAAAATAGGGAAAAGAAAAAAAAAAAAAGAATCAATAACTTCTACCGCTTTCAAAAAGGTCAATGGAAGCTGAAATAATGGACAAGTACATAATGGAAGCCAGATACAGTATACCAAACAGTACTTAGCAGAGTTAGGAATGAGTGCTTATGAAATACAGTAACATTTTGTCATAATATTTCAGAAACTGCATGGCTGGTCTCTTGCACTCTTTTGCTCTAATACACCACCTGCTTTAGGATTTATATTCAAAAGCATTGTCTCCATAACCCCAAAAACGTCCGACTTCTTGGAAAGTGGTTTGTTCCTTTGTAAGGGAAAGAGAACAAACGTTCTCAAACAACGGTTTCTCAATTTCTCTTTCCTCTGGGAAGGGATTGTGGATTCGCAGGAATATCTGAGCATTTCTGTAATCAGAAAGCAGCGACTTTCTACAAATGTTTACGAATAATTCCAGTGATTTTGTCATTTTCTTCCAGTGATTTGGACCAATAATACCATTGACTAGAACGAATAATTCCAGTGATTTTGTCATTTTCTTCCAGTGATTTGGACCAATAATACCATTGATTAGAACGAATAATTCCAGTGATTTTGTCATTTTCTTCCAGTGATTTGGACTAATAATACCATTGATTAGAACGAATAATTCCAGTGATTTTGACATTTTCTTCCAGTGATTTGGACCAATAATACCATTGATTAGAACAAATCATTTCTGTGATATTGAGGTGTTTGTGTCGCTTAGCTTAGCCGTCCAGCGACCACAGTGCACCTATTTTTCTCTTTTCTTTGCATCATGTGCTGTTTGGGGCCAATTTTTTGAAGTGCCATCCTGTCTGACACTGCAGTGCCACTCCTAGATGGGCCAGGTGTTTGTGCTGCCCTCATGGGTCGCTTTGCTTAGTCATCCAGCGACCTCGGTGCAAATTTTAGGACTAAAAATAGTAGTGTGAGGTGTTCAGAATAGACTGGAAAAGAGTGGAAATTGTGGTTATTGAGGTTAATAATACTATAGGATCAAAATGACCCCCAAATTCTATGATATAAGCTGTTTTTGAGGGGTTTTTGAAAAAAAACACCCGAATCCAAAACACGCCCGAATCCAACAAAAAATTTTCAGGGAGGCTTTGCCAAACCGCGTCCGAATCCTAAGCACGGCCACGGAACCGAATCCAAAACCAAAACACAAAACCCGAAAAATTTCCGGTGCACATCTCTACTATATACACTGCTCCTAAATACTGTTTATATACAGTATATAAACCTCATATACAGCACATTCCCACAATGCTACACTGCTAATACATATTGCATTACAAATTAACAACATACATGATACATATCTCGTATCTATTAATTTTCTTTTTATTTCACTTGTTTTTTTTATTTTGTTACTCAATAGCCCAGTACGGTACAGAATATACCATCAATTGAAATTCACCCCGACCTGCCCCCTGTATAGTTTATAAGACAAAAATAAACAAAAATAAAGAGAAAAATAAGAGAAAATTAAAAATAGACAATAAAGAATTAATATCAATAATAATTATTCAAAAAAACATTCCAGGACAACTGGCCGCTCTGCTGACAATCACTGCTGTTGCCAATCACTTCTGTTGCTGATAATCATGGTTACTGCTGCGACCATGATAATGGTGCCAGGACAGTGAATATTCCTCCTACAGAAGAGCCTACTGCGCATGTCAGAAATGTAAAGATCATGCATGCGCAGGAGAAACAGTGGGGAAAGCTGGTTCGCTATGCTGAGCTGGGACCGTAATGGTAGTGCGTCAAAACAGCTGTTAGCAGTGGCAAACGCAGGATTTGCATGGGGGGTTTCCAGAACTGGGCGGAGCCAATCACGGGGGTGGGGACTGAGGTGACCCAGTATATGCTGGGTCCGTAAAACTAGTGTGTCTGTGTGTGTGTGTGTGTGTGTGTGTGTGTGTATATATATATATATATATATATCAACCCCTGCATTCCATACAGCGGCACTCGGAGTCTTGAAGTAGATGTATAAAAAGTGCTTTTAATGTATCATAACATCAATTTGCATCCCAACGTTTCGGGGCATACGCCGCCCCTTTTTCAAGGTGAGCAAACAAGAAGTGAAAAGTGAAGTGAACAAATGTACCTTTATGTGAGAAGAAGACCCGTGGGCGGGAAGAACAGCTGTGTGCAGAGGAGATCGTGAGCTTCCATCCAGCTGAGAGTGACGTGTGTGATCTGTCGGCTGTGACTCTGCTATCGCGTTACTCGGCACGGCTCTCGGGGGTTGCCATGGTTACTTACCAATACCCGGAAGTGTCATGGGATTCTTGTTGTGGTCATAGCAACCAGGACGCTCCGTGTGCTCGTGTCCAGAGCGTGACCGCAGTTCACAGCTGTGAAAATATAATGGAGTGTGGAATCAAGTATATCATATATATGATGATGATCTGTTGCAATGTAGAGAAAATAAGGTGCTGGATACACTATGTGGTTTGTGCAGAGTATCTGTCCTATACAGTATAAATCAGTGGTGGCCAACCTGTGGCTCTTGAGCCTCATGCGGCTCTTTCTTTCTTCAAATGTGGCTCCCGACACTCGAAGTCACGTGACTGCACCAGATCCAGAAACCTCTGCACTCCAGCCAGACAGGCAGCAGCACTATGGACACTGAGAACTGAGAGAGCCAGATACTAGAGGTGAGAAACCCACTGGCAAACAAAGGACACATAAGGGGCTGCTGCAATGGCACGAGGTGTATTTTCGGGGGGGGCTGTAGTGACACGAGGGTCCTGGCAGGAGTGACACAGGAGAGTGCTGGCAGGAGTGACTCATGGGGGAGCTGGTTGTAGTGACACAGTAGGGTATGTGGAAGTGGCTTTTTAAATGTATTTTATGTTGGATCTGGCTTTTTAAATGTATTTTATGCCATTTTTGCATGTGCACCTGTGGCTTGATGTCAGCTCTTTGACGTGCCTAACAAGATTTTTTGGCTCTTTGTTTCTGACTGGTTGGCCACCCCTGGTATAAATAATTCGTAAGTTATTGATAGGCAGATCACGCGGTCAGTGTTATGCATGGACATTAATGCTTAGACGTTAATATCATAAAATGAGAGAGTGTCTATCTAATGTGATGGTTATTTAACTTTGTATATTTTGATTATACATCAGTATCTATATGTACAAATCACTCACTAATGTTCCATGTATAGCTTATGACCTATCCAGCCATGTTTATCATGAGAATAGAAAGAAGAAAAAAAAGAAAAAAAGAAAAGAAAAAAAGAGAAAAAGAAGAAAGAGAAGAATGAGAGGAAGAATAGAAGAAAAAGGAAAAAGGAAAAAGGGAAGAAAAAGGACAACACCGAAGGTATAATGTGAATTGAAAAGTAGTGTTGAAAAAACAATAATTCAAAGACCAATAAATCATAAAACAAGAGTTCAAAAAACACTCCACTGTATCCTGTCATTGAGGCCCATTGGTCTGGTGGTAATCAGTTTGTACTGCCATCGTGCTTCTAGCTTCAGTAGGGAACCAGCTCTGTCGCCTCCTCGAATCCTCATCGGAATGTGGTCAATAATCTGGAATTTTAATTCGTTCAGCGAATGGCCCCTCTCCGTATAGTGTCTGGCTACTGGTTGTTCAGACTTGCGTTGGCTAAGCGCCATTTTAACTGCAGACCTATGCATCGCAAATCGTTCCCTGGCTGTACGTACTGTCTTGCCTACATATTGCAGGTTACATGGGCAGGTGATTAAGTAAATAACATGCATAGTAGTGCATGTGAGAACATGCCGTATGTTGTAGGTTCGACCAGTGTGGCTGGAAGCGAATGTTGCGCCCGTGGTCATGTATTTGCATGTCTCGCATCCCAGGCATTTATAACACCCGGGGCTTTTTGACAGAAACGTGCTGGGTGGAGTAGGCTTAAAGCTTGTGATATCTGTGTGTACCACAAAGTCTCTAATGGATTTGCCCTTAGTATGACATACCATGGGTCGTTTCTTGTGCAATGTGGGTAGTTTCTGGTCGGTCGCTACTATGGGCCATAAAGCTCTCAACGCCCTGGGTATTACAGGGCTGGTGGTATTGAATTTAGAAACGAAAGGTATAATTTGAGTTGCCTTCTTAGGCTGTGGTTTCAAAAGTTCTTCTCTTCTGCTACTGGCCGTCCGTCTCTCCAAATCCTGTAATTTATTGTACTGATATCCCCTATGTACAAACCGCTGGGTTACGTCTGTAAGTGCTTCCTTGAGCCTATCGGGATTGCTGGTAATTCTAGCTGCCCGAACGTACTGAGATTTTGGTAGGCCTTGCTTCAGTGCCACTGGATGGTGGCTATTGTACCTTAGCAGCGTATTTTTGTCAGTAGGTTTGTGATATACATCTGTTTGTAGTCCATCAATGGTAATTGAGACATTGACGTCCAAGTAATTCAGTTGTTTGGCGTCGCTTTGAGCTGTCACTTTGATGGAAGACGTCCTATTGTTAATGAATTGGATCATTGCTTCAAATTTGTCTTGTCCACCCGTCCAAAGAATAAATACGTCATCTATGTACCGTGAATAGTGAAGTATATACTGTGAAAATTCATTGTTCAAGAAGAACATGTGGTGTTCCTCTTCCATCATAAAGACGTTTGCAAAGGACGGGGAGACGTTACTTCCCATGGCACATCCGCTCCGTTGGCAATAGAATTTGCCGTCGAACAGGAAGTAATTGCGTGTTAGCGTCAGTTCGAGTAGTGTAAGGAAGAGGTTGTGATCCAGTGACTTCATACCTGATTGTGATAAGAATTGCTTCATTGCTGCTAACCCCTCTGTGTGGGGGATGCTTGTGTACAAGCTGCAGATATCTAATGTGCATATTAGAGTATCTGGTGGTACCGTAATGATGGATTTCAATTGATTGAGAAAGCTGGTAGTGTCCTTCAGATGACGGGGTTGTTGACCAATAAGTGGTTGTAGCAGACTATCCAAGAATATGGAAATAGGTTGATAAATGGACTTATGTGCTGAGATTATGGGCCTGCCAGGCGGATTCATCATGCTTTTGTGTATTTTTGGCACAGTAAACAAAATGGGTACCAACGGAAATGGTTGTTGTAGGGCCTTGCATAGCTTCTGAGATATAAATTGGGATTTGACGGCCATATCCAAAACGTTATCCAATTCCTTCTTAAATTGCATGGTGGGATCCATCGTCAGTGTCTCGTATACTTCATGATCCGCCAGTTGTCTGTATATCTCCGTCTTGTAATCCGTCAAATCCGTCAAATTGTAATCCGTCAAATTCTGGACACGCTCCGTGTGCTCGTGTCCAGAGCGTGACCGCAGTTCACAGCTGTGAAAATATAATGGAGTGTGGAATCAAGTATATCATATATATGATGATGATCTGTTGCAATGTAGAGAAAATAAGGTGCTGGATACACTATGTGGTTTGTGCAGAGTATCTGTCCTATACAGTATAAATAATTCGTAAGTTATTGATAGGCAGATCACGCGGTCAGTGTTATGCATGGACATTAATGCTTAGACGTTAATATCATAAAATGAGAGAGTGTCTATCTAATGTGATGGTTATTTAACTTTGTATATTTTGATTATACATCAGTATCTATATGCAGGCCCGGCGACAGGGGGGGTCAAAGGGGACACCCGTCCCGGGCCCCGACGTTGTGAGGGGCCCCAAGGTCCAGCGATGGCATAGGCAGCTTGTCATAGATTAAAATAATTATATAAATCGCGGCATCGCGCTAGCCGCGGGCCGCCCGCTGTGTAGTTAGACGTAATCAGTAACTAACTACTCTTTTTTTTACAACGTTCCTCCCAGCCCTGTGGTCACCACAGTGCCCCAAGCGCAGCCCCAGGTCAGCCAGTCCCCGTCCCGATCTCCCCTCCTCTCCGAGTCTACCCCGCCCACCCGCTGTCTCTGCTGTGGCTGCTGCGCCTGTCAGGCTGCGCCGGCAGCTGTGTGGCTATAAAGTGCGGCTCCTCTCTGGCACTTACAGTGCAGCAGCCCGGGCTTCAGCAAGCACCCTCTCCCCCCGGAGAGTGCGGTAAGCTCCGCCCCCTTACTCGCTGCAGCGCCTCATATTGCTGCTGCAGCCCTCATCAGCATTCAGCGGTGCACAACAAGTGCGCTCTCCTGGGCACCAGTGAGTCAGACAGCCAGCGCCGGAGCCAGTAACTCAGTCTTCCTATGTGGTGGATGCAGGTTTGATTTGTGCAGCACTTCAGGTCACTGGGCTGGGGGAGGGCACAGGAGCACAATGGTTAGCATAACCACTGAGACTGTGTGATCAGTGGTCACTGTTTCAATCCCAGCCTTTGTCAACCCCCCCATGCTCTGTCACTATTCCATCCCCCCATGTTCTGTCCCTTTTACATCCACCCACCCCCCACCCCCGTGTTCAGTTCCAGCCATTGTGTCACCCCCCCCTCTGTGTACTGTCCCCCCTGTGTTCTGTACCTATCCCCCCCTCCCCCCATGTTCAGTCCCAGCCAATGTGTCGCCCCCTCCCCCCCCCCTCTGTGTACTGTCCCCCCTGTGTTCGGTACCTATCCCCCCACCCCCCATGTTCAGTCCCAGCCAATGTGTCACCCCCACATGTTCTGTTACAATGCCACCCCCCTGTGTTCTGTCCCTACTCCACCCCCCACCATTTTCAGTCCCACCTATTGTCACCCCCCTGTATTCTGTCACTAATTAACCCCCCCTCTGTGTACTGTCCCAGCCGTTGTGTCACATCCCCCATGCTCTGTCACTATTTCATCCCACTCTCTGTGTTATGTCCCTATTCCACCCCCCCATGTTCAGTCCCAGCCAATGTGTCACCCCCCCATGTTCTGTCACAATTCCCCCCCCCCCCGTGTTCTGTCCCTATTCCATCCCCCCCTCCATATTCAGGACCAGCTATTGTGTCACCCCCTTGTGTTCTGTCACTATTTCACCCCCCCTCTGTGTACTGTCCAGCCATTGTGTCACCACTCTCTCTCTGTGTTCTGTCATTATTTCACAACCACCTCTGTGTTCTGCCCCAGCCTCTGTCACCCCTCTCTGTGTTCTGCCACTATTACAAAACCCCCCTCCCATTGTGAAATATGGTAAGGTGCAAATTTGCAGGGGGGGCGCTGTACACCCTAGCACCGGCCCTGCATGCATTGCATCTGCCCTTTTTTTAATCAGTATTCAGAACACTGTAGACCTGGTATTACTGTAGAATGCATATTTAGCTGTGTCTTAGACATTTTCAGAAAATCAGACATGGCCCATGAGCCATCATCTTCATGAGATCACATTTGGCCTGTTATGTGGCCATCTTGGAAGTATTTCGCATTTACTGAACAATTGCTGCCTCTACACGCTCCTACCAACCCCTGTCCTGATCCCATTGGAGCATGGGAGTACAAAATATTATAGGCATGTGTGTGTGTTGGGGGGGGGGGCACAGATATCAGTGTACCGGGGGGGCCCACAGAGATATCAGTCTACCGGGGGGGCCCACAGAGATATCAGTGTACCGAGCCCCAAGATTTCTGTTGCCGGTCCTGTCTATATGTACAAATCACTCACTAATGTTCCATGTATAGCTTATGACCTATCCAGCCATGTTTATCATGAGAATAGAAAGAAGAAAAAAAAGAAAAAAAAGAAAAGAAAAAAAGAGAAAAAGAAGAAAGAGAAGAATGAGAGGAAGAATAGAAGAAAAAGGAAAAAGGAAAAAGGGAAGAAAAAGGACAACACCGAAGGTATAATGTGAATTGAAAAGTAGTGTTGAAAAAACAATAATTCAAAGACCAATAAATCATAAAACAAGAGTTCAAAAAACACTCCACTGTATCCTGTCATTGAGGCCCATTGGTCTGGTGGTAATCAGTTTGTACTGCCATCGTGCTTCTAGCTTCAGTAGGGAACCAGCTCTGTCGCCTCCTCGAATCCTCATCGGAATGTGGTCAATAATCTGGAATTTTAGTTCATAAACATCATGCGTGACTCCAAATTCGATCCACCTTCCTCAAACCCCTCCATCAAAACCTTCACACGGTTGGTTGATGAATCAGTGTCCAAGTATGCCGCTGCCGCCACTAACATTCATTACAACTTATCTAAATCTGAATATAGAGCACTTAAACAACTGGGGGAGTGCCAAGATATTGTGATCCGCCCAGCCGACAAGGGGGGCGGAGTTGTGATCCAGAATTTGACGGATTACAAGATGGAGATATACAGACAACTGGCGGATCATGAAGTATACGAGACACTGACGATGGATCCCACCATGCAATTTAAGAAGGAATTGGATAACGTTTTGGATATGGCCGTCAAATCCCAATTTATATCTCAGAAGCTATGCAAGGCCCTACAACAACCATTTCCGTTGGTACCCATTTTGTTTATGGTGCCAAAAATACACAAAAGCATGATGAATCCGCCTGGCAGGCCCATAATCTCAGCACATAAGTCCATTTATCAACCTATTTCCATATTCTTGGATAGTCTGCTACAACCACTTATTGGTCAACAACCCCGTCATCTGAAGGACACTACCAGCTTTCTCAATCAATTGAAATCCATCATTACGGTACCACCAGATACTCTAATATGCACATTAGATATCTGCAGCTTGTACACAAGCATCCCCCACACAGAGGGGTTAGCAGCAATGAAGCAATTCTTATCACAATCAGGTATGAAGTCACTGGATCACAACCTCTTCCTTACACTACTCGAACTGACGCTAACACGCAATTACTTCCTGTTCGACGGCAAATTCTATTGCCAACGGAGCGGATGTGCCATGGGAAGTAACGTCTCCCCGTCCTTTACAAACGTCTTTATGATGGAAGAGGAACACCACATGTTCTTCTTGAACAATGAATTTTCACAGTATATACTTCACTATTCACGGTACATAGATGACGTATTTATTCTTTGGACGGGTGGACAAGACAAATTTGAAGCAATGATCCAATTCATTAACAATAGGACGTCTTCCATCAAAGTGACAGCTCAAAGCGACGCCAAACAACTGAATTACTTGGACGTCAATGTCTCAATTACCATTGATGGACTACAAACAGATGTATATCACAAACCTACTGACAAAAATACGCTGCTAAGGTACAATAGCCACCATCCAGTGGCACTGAAGCAAGGCCTACCAAAATCTCAGTACGTTCGGGCAGCTAGAATTACCAGCAATCCCGATAGGCTCAAGGAAGCACTTACAGACGTAACCCAGCGGTTTGTACATAGGGGATATCAGTACAATAAATTACAGGATTTGGAGAGACGGACGGCCAGTAGCAGAAGAGAAGAACTTTTGAAACCACAGCCTAAGAAGGCAACTCAAATTATACCTTTCGTTTCTAAATTCAATACCACCAGCCCTGTAATACCCAGGGCGTTGAGAGCTTTATGGCCCATAGTAGCGACCGACCAGAAACTACCCACATTGCACAAGAAACGACCCATGGTATGTCATACTAAGGGCAAATCCATTAGAGACTTTGTGGTACACACAGATATCACAAGCTTTAAGCCTACTCCACCCAGCACGTTTCTGTCAAAAAGCCCCGGGTGTTATAAATGCCTGGGATGCGAGACATGCAAATACATGACCACGGGCGCAACATTCGCTTCCAGCCACACTGGTCGAACCTACAACATACGGCATGTTCTCACATGCACTACTACGCATGTTATTTACTTAATCACCTGCCCATGTAACCTGCAATATGTAGGCAAGACAGTACGTACAGCCAGGGAACGATTTGCGATGCATAGGTCTGCAGTTAAAATGGCGCTTAGCCAACGCAAGTCTGAACAACCAGTAGCCAGACACTATACGGAGAGGGGCCATTCGCTGAACGAATTAAAATTCCAGATTATTGACCACATTCCGATGAGGATTCGAGGAGGCGACAGAGCTGGTTCCCTACTGAAGCTAGAAGCACGATGGCAGTACAAACTGATTACCACCAGACCAATGGGCCTCAATGACAGGATACAGTGGAGTGTTTTTTGAACTCTTGTTTTATGATTTATTGGTCTTTGAATTATTGTTTTTTCAACACTACTTTTCAATTCACATTATACCTTCGGTGTTGTCCTTTTTCTTCCCTTTTTCCTTTTTCCTTTTTCTTCTATTCTTCCTCTCATTCTTCTCTTTCTTCTTTTTCTCTTTTTTTCTTTTCTTTTTTTCTTTTTTTTCTTCTTTCTATTCTCATGATAAACATGGCTGGATAGGTCATAAGCTATACATGGAACATTAGTGAGTGATTTGTACATATAGATACTGATGTATAATCAAAATATACAAAGTTAAATAACCATCACATTAGATAGACACTCTCTCATTTTATGATATTAACGTCTAAGCATTAATGTCCATGCATAACACTGACCGCGTGATCTGCCTATCAATAACTTACGAATTATTTATACTGTATAGGACAGATACTCTGCACAAACCACATAGTGTATCCAGCACCTTATTTTCTCTACATTGCAACAGATCATCATCATATATATGATATACTTGATTCCACACTCCATTATATTTTCACAGCTGTGAACTGCGGTCACGCTCTGGACACGAGCACACGGAGCGTCCTGGTTGCTATGACCACAACAAGAATCCCATGACACTTCCGGGTATTGGTAAGTAACCATGGCAACCCCCGAGAGCCGTGCCGAGTAACGCGATAGCAGAGTCACAGCCGACAGATCACACACGTCACTCTCAGCTGGATGGAAGCTCACGATCTCCTCTGCACACAGCTGTTCTTCCCGCCCACGGGTCTTCTTCTCACATAAAGGTACGTTTGTTCACTTCACTTTTCACTTCTTGTTTGCTCACCTTGAAAAAGGGGCGGCGTATGCCCCGAAACGTTGGGATGCAAATTGATGTTATGATACATTAAAAGCACTTTTTATACATCTACTTCAAGACTCCGAGTGCCGCTGTATGGAATGCAGGGGTTGATAACAATGAATGTCCAGATGGCACCGGAGCACAGTAATACCAGCTAGGTGAGTGCCGATCCGTTTGCAGATACTATATATATATATATATATATATATATCTACACATATATATATATATATACACATATATCTACACACACACATTATATATATATATACACATACACACACACATACATATACATGGGTGGTCTTCAGTATGCCGGCGGTCGGGCTCCCGGCGACCAGCATACCGGCGCCGGGAGCCTGACCGCCGGCATACCGACACTTATTCTCCCTCATGGGGGTCCACGACCCCCCTGGAGGGAGAATAGAATAGTGTGGCGCGCGTAGCGTGGCGAGCGCAGCGAACCGCAAGGGGTTCATTTGCGCTCGCCACACTGTTGGTAAGCCGGCGGCCGGCCTCCCGGCGCCGGTATGCTGGTCGCCGGGAGGCCGGCCGCCGGGAGATCGTAGTGAACCCATATACACATATACATAGCATATTAAACATGCATACATATATATATACACACACACACACACACACACACACACACACATACAGTACACATATATATACACATGTATATATATATATATATATATATATATATCATATGTGTGTGTGTTTATATGTATGTATGTATGTATGTATGTATATACATGTGTATATATGTAGGCACATGGATATATATGTACTATAATTAAAATAAAGTAAACTTTTATTGCACTTGCAAGTGCCACCAGGAAGACAGCAGGCAGCAGAGGACGCTAGACAGTCATTAATAATACTCATGCAGCTAAAAAAAATAAAATATTTTTTTTTTAAGTGGAGGGGCGTTTCTGGGTACTCGGAACCCCCCCCCCTGGGTGTGCCACTGGTTAGTTCATACAGTGAAGAAGCCAGTAATAGAAAAACTGGGCCAAAAACAACGCTATAAAAACACTATGAAAATTAAAATAAAATATGTTAATTACTTCAGCCCACCCATAATCTGATCTGATCATTTTAATGTGGAGGACACTATAATGTTACTTAATAAGAACTAGGGTACTTTAACGTGGCACAATATGAAATGAAGGCACTATAGTGTTGCATAATATAAAATGGGGCACTGTAACATGGTATAATTTGAGCTGGAGGGCATTGTAATGTGGCACAGTATGAACAGGGGACACTTGTAATGTGGCATGATATGAACTGGGGATACTGTGGGTGAGATTCAAATCTTATCCCGCTGGCAGCTGCTAGATTATGCCCAAATGATGCTCCATTCGGAAACAATGGCTGCAGGCGTCTGTATTTTAGCTCGCATCACCTGGGGGTGTCAAGCTGAAATGCGTGGAAAAAAGTGACCCATCTGGGCACCCAAACTGCACTTTTTTCACTTTTGCACCCAGCACTTTGGTCTGGACTCAACATCTATGGGCGCGATCGGTGTGATAACGGAACTCAATTGAGTATTGCCCCCACGATCACCCATCACTTTAGATGGGATATCTGACATGATAATCAATTGAATTCTGACATGTATGTCATTATGTGAATTGGAAAAACTGTTTGGCATACTGTATACTGGCAGCCCTACAATGTGACATCATGTAACTAGGAAAATTCTGTACGATGGTTCATACTGTACACTAAACTAGGGCACTACTTTGGGGCATAATATTAACTAGACAACTATTATGGGGCATAAAATGAATAACTGTTATGGAGAGGTGTCTCTAAAGAAGGTTTGGGTCAGGGGCGCCTTAAAAGTTCTGTTACACACCTGCTCTTACATGTGGCTGCTGGTTTGTAACACCTTCCCATCTAAATACACCATGCCTGATTAAAGGGGATAACACAGCAAGGGTTTGGATTGGAGAAACAGAGGGGCAGATTTATTAAGCCTGGTGAAGTGATAAAGTGGAAGGTGATAAAGTACCAGCCAAACAGCTCCTGACTTCCATGTTACAGGCTGGGTTTGAAAAATGACAGTTAGGAGCTGACTGACTGGTACTTTATCTCCGTCCATTTTATCACTTCACCGGGCTTAATAAATCTGCCCAGAATTTTCAACTGACAAAGATGGAAAACCAAATTCAACGCTAAGCTTTATAGACTGCTGACACTCACACGAAAATCAAATAGGTTAAAGGTCAATCAATCAAATCATTTTCTAAATAGCAAACTGCCTAGTACAGTAATTGATAACTGTTACCTAGCTAAACACAAAAAATAAGGACTCTTATATAGCGTTAACTTTGTATAACTGTCATCTAATCTTCACACCAGAAAAAGGGAAACAATCAACTTGCCATGTTTAATAATTTCCTATATCACACCAGTCTATTAAAACCCAGACAGTAAATCGGAACCTGGAAAGGAAAACCTAATTGATGGCACCACTAAGTGGAGGGGGGGATACTGAGTTTTATTAATTTAAGGTGTATAACAGTGAATGTTTTTCATAGTGAATATAGTTTACAAAGTCATCTGACATGGTGTATCTTTGGAATGGGGAAAAGTAATTACATTTAATAAAAAAATTGGTTGTCTTTTCTGTGATACTTGAAGGAACAAGACTTTTGTTGTTGAATCTAACATTTTGCTCAATTAATAAGTGGCAACTAATAAAAAGCAACCAGTAAAATGCCAGTGGCACTAGACGAATAATAAATAAAAGAAGAATAGTGTTTAAGCATTTATTCAACTTGACATTAAAAAATGTTTTTATAAGGGGTAGAGATGAATATTTTGCTAGTAATAAGGATTAGCCTTTAATAATAATTGTTAAACAGGCAGTTCTATTTTCTAAATAGCAATATATAAAAAAAAAATCTAACTTAGAGTCAATTAAGCTCTTTTACAGAAAGCAGTTTTACTAAACATCAGCATTAAAAATATATTGTAAAGATCAGAACCTGGGCTATTTAAAAAATGCTAAAAAAACCCTGCACCCACAGATGTAGCTGATGCATAAAATCACATAAACATAAGGTTTTTGCATTTTTAAAGTTTTACATTTTACATAGGTGAAAATATTATGTTGATCAAATCAGAAGTACCAATAACCAGTTTCTTGTGAATTTGTTATTTTTACAATTTATTATTAGAGGTGTTTACCGATCCCCATGTGTTGGTTTTAGTTTTGTATCTGTATTAATTTTGGGGTTTTGTTCTAACTTAGCAAAATCACCCTCACTTGTTTTGGTTTTTTAAAAAACGCTAAAATCAGGTAATTTGAGCCTGTTTTTGTTCCTACTGTATTATTAACATCAATAACATTAATTTCCAGTAATTTCAGTTAATTTTGACCACCTCACAGTTCATAATACTGTTATCACCAATATTGGTCAAAGGCTGCAGGGAGCTGGCTGGTTACTAAGTGACAGAGCAGTGGCACAAACGGGATACGGTCTTTAGGTCAACACAGCTTAGGTTGACAGTCATTAGGTCAGCCACTGAATGTCAACATGCATTAGGTCGACATGGTCAATAGGTAGACATGGTCATTGGGTCGACATGTGCTAGGTCGACAGGTCAAAAGGTCGACATGAGGTTTTCACTTTTTTTTCTTTCATTTTTTTGATTTTGCCATACTGGAGGATCCACGTGGACTACGACTGGAATGGTAACCTGTGCTGAGCGAAGGGGTAGCAGAGCGAGGCACCTTGCCCGAAGCCTGGCGAGTGAAGCCGTGCACTAAATGGGGTTCCCTGTCACTTTACAAAAAAAACAACACCAAAAATAGTCCAAAAACTCATGTCGACCTTTTCACCTGTTGACCTAGTACATATCGACCTAATTCCCATGTCAACCTAGTGCATGTCAACCTAATGCCCATGTCAACCTTCAGTGGTTGACCTAATGACTGTCAACCTAAGTTGAGTTGACCCGATGACCCATACCCGCACACACAGCAATTAATAGCACATCTATGAAACAATGCCTTACAGTAGTGGCAGAAATGTGGTGAAAGATGGAATTGTTCTTTGGGTCCTCCCACCAGCTATTATGTTGGATATTAAAGGACAGCAGCAGTTTAACAAATTAAGCGCTTCAGCTACATGGACTGCAACATTTGTGGTTGAAGTGCTTGGTTTGTTTGGGCCCCCACAAAACAACCTACCAATGGCCTTAAAGCAGCTAAGAGTTTTATAAACCTATCTATAATTGGAAGAAGGCATTCTTATCCTCATCCTCATCAGTGTTAACATCATCATCACATAAACCTAACTCATCCCCGCTGGAATCTACTTTTACAGAAGTCACTTTAACTTTGACATAATTGGTGGGAAAGGTCTCCCTCATTGAATTTGTAGTTCATTTCTATGAACATCATCTTTTCCTCATTTTGAGGAAGTAGCCTCCTATACTGATCCCTCACAAGGTTCCCAGTTGTTCTGAAAACTCTTTCCAAGTACAAACTGGAGGTTGGCAGCTTAAGTAAAGCAAAGAAAGTTTGTACAATGCCATTAGTCTAATGAAGGGAATCACCTGACTCAAGCTGTCCGTGTCTGAACTCACTTCACAGATGACTACTTCAAATGGTTTCAGCACCTTGCATAACATGGAAAGTATTCTCTACTGTGATGGACTAAGGTTCATTCTCCCTCCCCTCCTTTTATCATGGCTTGTTGTGTATGTTGGATGGCTTGTTGCTGTCCCTCCGTTCGCTGAAGCATATAAGAGTGGAATTCCATCTTGTTATCACCTCTTGCTTCACTTGTTGGCAGGGCAAATCAAACTGTTCTTGCAGCCACTGCAATCTTCTACATGTGGTTGCTAATTGTCAAAAATGTCCCAAAATATTTTGGGCCAAAGACAGCAACTCCTTGTTATGAGCCACGGTAGTGGCTCATTCCTGTTTTCATTTTGCTCATGTATTTTATGTTATATTTCTGTTTGCATGCCAGGGTTTCTTATGTACTTGTTTAGAGTACTGTTGCAGGCTGCCCTTGGTGAGTCTGTGTAACTACAGCCTGTTTCCTGTGCTGGCTCAGCTGGCAGATAATTAGGCTATTATGTTCCTGGTTAGCTTCCTGCAAACCTGTTCCTGGTCCCTGTCAGCTTTTCCTGGTCCCTGTCAGCTGTTCCTGGTCCCTGTCAGCTGTTCCTGGTCCCTGTCTGTAATTCCTGGTTCCAGTCTGTAATTCCTGGTTCCAGTCTGAACTCCCGGTGCCCTGGTCCTGGTTTCTGTTTGGATCATGTCCAGCAAAGAGTCCTGTTCAGTTTCCAGCTCTGTCGGCCGGTCCTTGGAACTCCCCCGTGTCGTTCCCATGTGGTATCATGAGTCTGCAGCTCTGCCGCATATTTTGCGTCAGATGCCGCATCATTATTATCTTTCTGTTGTGTTGTTTTTGCAGTAGTTTTTACTGGTCTGGTAATGACGGTGTCGTATTTGGGGGTTTTCCCGCTAGCCTTAGTTTTTGTGATTTGGTACTGGCGGCAGCGCCGCATATACTTTTGCCTGTTTATTTCCCATTGGTAGTCTTGCAGGGTTTAGCTAGTTTCTCTCCTTACTCACTCGCAGTCTCAGGTGGTGCCTTATCACCTTATAAGATGGGGGCATCGAAGTTTGGGTGGACCTAATTCGCCCATTCAAACGCGGCTGCCATGGGTACAAGAACTCTAGTACCGCAGGCACCATCCGACCACTAAGAGGAGTAACGGAGTTAGTGTTAGAATAGGTCTTGCTGCAGTCATCCATACTGGCCGCAGCTTCACTCATGAGAACTGGAACTCCCCAGCTGTCACACATTCTGCAGAGTTCCAGGTACTCAATTTGTAACATTATACTCAGTTCGTCATGCCCTTGTCATTTTTAAAAAATTCTGTACCACCAAGTTTATTGTGTGCACAAACCATGGGATGTGTTCAAAATCACCCAATTGTAATACTTTTACAATATTTGTTGCATTATCAGAAATGACAAATAGTGAGAGTGCTAGCGGGGGTAAGCCATTTTGCTATGACATCCCTTAGTTTTTCTAACAGGTGACACCCGTATGCCTCTTAGTGAAGCCAGTTTTATAGAGAGTAGCCTGCCTGTGAATGAGCTAGTGTTTTGTGTGATATACTACTGCTGCTGCTAAAGGTGATACACCCACCCAGTATGCTGTCACTGTCATGTAATCTTTAGTTTGACCAGTACCACTTGTCCACATATGAAGCTCTTGGCAATGGAGGTTACATGTGTTGGGATATAGCTGAGATCTGGAAGCTACAGATGCATCTGCTATCAGCTTTCCCACAAACAGTCACACTCACATGTGTCCCATTTGTGGAATCATGCAATCCAACAGATCACAAGTGCATATGCAGTGCACATACACAGGTGCGGGCATGCTAGTCATGGCAAATGACTCACAATTGCTGCAGCTAGTAAAATTGAGGGAGAACATATCTATAGCTTGTGCTGGACTGCTTATTATTATTTTATCAGATTTTGCAGATTTTCCCAAAAACTTTGCATGCACTCGCTGCAAATGATGTAACAGGGAGGAGGGCAAGAACTGCTGCCATTGGTGGCTGACTTACACAAATAACATGATTCCTCATCATCAACATCCTCATTATCATCATATGCACAAAATATCCTCCTCATCCTGTTGCACTTCCACAGTAGTATCCTCATTGTCTATATAACCATCTTTACTTGTAGTGTTTGTCCCCACATGTTCAGAGGGTGAAGAAATAATGGAAGGAGGCTCCTCTATTAGTACAGTGTCAGAAATCTCAGACTCACACATAGCTAACGTGGACACCCCTAAACTCTCCTCAGGGATCTGTGAACACACAATTTGTTCTTCAGCTGTAATGTACTTCTTTTTTGAGATACCTGATTTTATCTGTTTAAAGGTGACACTTCTATTAGACTTACAGTGAGAAGGTGTTTCATCATATGAGGTTACAGAAAAAGATGCCTGACTGATTGGCCCCCAGCTTCCAGAAAAGGCATTCTAGATGAAACAGCAGTTGCATTAACGGTATACATTTAATTTGCCGGCTGTCAAGATCCCTGCATTCAGGATACTAACGCCAGAATCCCGACAGCTGGCAATTCCGGCAGCTGGAATACCGGTGCAACAGGACTATTACAACTCGTGGGTGTCCATGACACACACAGACTGGGAATAGAAAATGTGGCCAGCGCAGCAAGCCCGCAAGGGGACTGCTTACGCTTACCCCGCTGCCAGCATATGGCTGCCTGGATGCCGCTGTCGGTATATTGATGGCCGTAAAATCATACTGAACCCACACTAACACTAGAAGGACTACCACTCATAAATAAAGGCTATGGAGTGAGCCATTCCTTGACACTGCGTGTGGTGTATGGTATGTTGGCAATTTTACATTTTTCCGCAGTAAATTTTCCCTCGAGTTGATGTTTTCTTAAACATTGTGAATATTGTTTAGATTTCAGGTGCGCTTTCTTAAACTTTCTGCTCCCTGGTCCACCTTTAGTAGATGTTGAAGAACTTTTATCATCACTGGCATCAGCCACAGCACTAGTACTGTATTTATGATATTTCTTTTCTATCGACTGATCCAACTCTCAGCACTATTAGTAAGTAACGGTAGCACCTACTGAATGTTAATTTTTAACAGTGCCTGTACCTGTACTGAACACACAGACATTTTTTTTTTGTAACACTGCAGCAAGTAACGGATGGGTGGCACCTACTGAACGTTATTTTTTTTAAGTAACGTGCCTGAACAACAACACACATTTTTTTCCTTTAATGACAATTTTCCTAACACTGGCACAGTCACAGTGCTGCAGTCCACAACCCTTCACCAATGCCACCAAGTCTGAGGGTAACACAGTATCCCACTGTCCTTAATCACAGTCACAGTAGCTCTTAAGTATTATTATAACAAGTCACAGTAGTCTTTAATCACACTGCGGCCCACAGCCCTTCACTGATGACACTGAGTCTGAGGGTAACACAGTAATATCCCACTGCTCTTAATCACACTCACATTGACTTTTCTTAATTATTATTAAGTCACAGTAGACCTTAATCACGCTGCACCCACAGCCCTTGACTAATAACACTGAGTTTGAGGCTGACACAGTATCCCACTGCCCTCAATCACAGTCACAGTGGCCCTTAATCACACTGTAACCCACAGCCCTTCACTGATGATACTGACAGGTATATTTAGAAACTGCCGTCTTTCGGAAAGATGGCAGTTTACCACTGGAATAGGTCCGAAAGGGGTTCCAACCTATTCAATCTGGGCTCAGTTTTTCCGACAAGTCGGGAAATCTGACTTGTCGGAATGCTGTCGGAATACACGCTGTCGGAATACACGCAGGTTTTAGCCCAGTTTCCGACAATGTCAATCTGACTTTAAAAAAAGTTGGATTGACACTGTTGGGAAGGGGCCAAACCTGTCGGGTTTGGTCCAGTATTGAATAGAGAGATGTCGGATCCTTTTCCGTCGGAAAGGACCCAGCAGCAATTAAATATACCCCTGAGTCTGAGATTGACACAGTATCTCTATGCCCTTGGGCCCTCATTCCGAGTTGATCGCGCCAAGCAACTTTTTGCTGCTGGTGCAATCAACTAATCTCCGCCTATGGGGGAGTGTATTTTAGCATAGCAGGGCTGCATTAGCTTGTGCAGCCCCGCTATGCTAAAAAAGTTTCACTCAAAACAAGACCAGCCATGGACAGATCCAGCGATGATGGGGCCGGCTTTGACGTCACACCTCCGCCCTCCGTTCGCCTAGACACGTCTGCGTTTTACTTACTACTCCCCAAAAACGGCAGCAAACAGTAAGTTGACACCCTGGAATGCCTTCTTGCTGTCCATCTTCTTGCGGTCGCCGCTGCAACTGCTTTCTTCTCTGTCAGTGTCGTTGCTCGGCGACCCCTGTCGCCGGCCAAACGACGCGTGTGCGCAGTGTGCACGCCGCGCATGCACATACCAGACCCGTTGGCACCGCAGCGAAGAACCGCTGTGTGCAAACGGGTCGGAATGACCCCTTTAATCACAGTCACATGACCCTTAATCACACTGAAGCCCACAGCCGTTCACTGATAACTGAGGGCGATACAGTAATATCCCACTTCACTGTCACAGTAGCCCTTCTTAATTAACAGTCACAGAAGCCCTTGATCACACTACAGTTCACCTCATACCCACTCCCTCCAGCTTTCTGCATGAACTGGTGCCCAAACCATGAGGGAGAGACTTTTATCGACTGCAAAACACGCAAGATCCGATTCCAGGAGGATGGCGTATTGCCTTGTTTTCGGATCCGAGACTGGCAGAAATACAGAGCTGAACTCGGATGTAATCAGAATCTGGAAGTTTGGGTGATTTCAGTTTCCGAGGAAACCAAACCACAAACCTCTAATAATAATAATAATAATAATACATAGAGTTTAAATCAAAGGTACTCTTCTTTACTAAATACAAACACAAATACAAAATATAGATTCAAGTAAATATAAAAGCTGTTGTTTTTCCCTTTGTAAACTCGAGTTCCTTTGCTGATGAAGTTCAAATTTAAACATTAATGAAGTAATGTGAATAGACATCCACTATCTTATATAATATTGCTGACACACTAATGATTTAAGCATAATTCTAGAGTCAATCCACAATCAAGTTAAAAGCAGCTACTAGTGCTCCTAATTATCATCATTATCATTTCTCTTACGTCCTAGAGAATACTGGGAATCTATTTAGTACCATGGGTATAGACAGGTCCACTAGGAGCCTTAGGCACTTTAAGAATTTGATAGTGTGCGATGGCTCCTCCCTCTATGCCCCTCCTACCAGACTCAGTTTAGAAAATGTGCCCGGAGGAGCCAGTCACGTCGCATGGAAGCTCCTGAAGAGTTTTATTTATTTTATCTGTTTGAAGGGTTAATGGTCCCGTTCCCCGCTGACAGGACACTAGCTCCTGAGGGAACTATTTGCACGCCCCCCCCCCCCCCCCCCCACGGCAAGCGTACATTCCCACAGCACACCGCCACCCCTAACAGTGCCAGAAGAAAGAAGAGTGGTGAGTATTAAGCCGGCGTCCCTGTCAGCAGATCGCCCGCCATTATGGCGGCATGAGGGTACAGAGATGCACGGCTTCTACGGGGGCAGTGGAGTCTCGGGACTCAGTACACAGTGCAGACGCACCACTTCTGAGGGAGCAAACTGAGTCTAAGTATACTACAAGTGAACACAGTACCCAGACTGGCATTACAGACTTAAAAGGTGACTGACTCCATTTTAAGCATTAAAAATTACCACAGCCAGTATAAAAAAGCGGGAACATTGTGCGCCATTGAAGGGGCGGGGCTTCACTATGAGAGGATCCAGCAGCTCACCAGCGCCATTTTCCCTCTGAAGTCGACACAGACGCTGACTGACAGGGACGCGCAGCTCCTCCAGAGAGACTCCAGATTACCTCAGCGGTACCAGGAGGTCATAGCAGGGGGGGAGCGCTTACTACTGTACTAAGTATGCTGGCTACAGGCTATCTCTGTGTCTCTCTTGAAGGGCTCTTTGTGGGTTAATTGTGCTTTTAACCTGTTCGTGTGTGTGTGTGCTGTCACTTTCACAGTATGTCAGACAAAGAGTGTATTTCTTGTAAGGCACAGTGTTCCTCTTCTCCAGGGGGTTCACTACAGTGCACCCTCCCAGGCTAGCGGGGCAGAACCAGCTTGGCTGGATTCCATTAGGGGAATGATCTCCAATATTTCCACTAAATTGTCCCGCAATGAGAAAGAGATGCAATACTTAAGACAATCGAAGACTGAGTTTATGAACAGAGACTCAGTACCCAAACCAGCATTTCAGTCCCTGCCATTTGTCTGCAAAAATGTCCTTTGGTCCATATCCTGCAGTCTGACTCTCATGATGAGGGGTCAGACATGGAGGAGGGGGAGGTGGATGCAGAGGTGGGGGAGGCTACTCTGTCACAGGGAATAGAGTCTCTTATAGAAGCTATTAGAGAGGTTCTGCATATCCTTGATAAGGTAACAGAGGAGACTGAGGAATCGTATCTTAATGTAAAAAAGAAATCCTCAGCCACTTTTCCTGTGTCAAAGGAACTAAATACCCTGTTTGAAGAACCGTGGGTTAATCCTGATAGGAAATTTCAAATCCCTAAAAGGTTGTTATCATCTTTTCCCTTCCTCCTGAGGATAGAAAAAAATGGGAAAATCCACCGATAGTGGATGCATCAGTATCCAGGCTGTCACAGAAAACTGTATTGCCTGTCCCTGGTGCAGCCTCCGTAAGAGACATGGCAGATAGTAGAATTGAGAATACACTCAAATCTTTGTATACAGCTACTGGGGTGGCACAGAGACCCACTATAGCATGTGGGTGATTACTAAGGCCATCGCAAAATGGTCGAGTAACCTAATTGAGGGGTTAGGTACCTTGCCTAAGGGGGAGATTATTGTACTCCTGCAACATATACAGGACTCTGCAAATTTTATGGGGGAAGCCATAAAAGAAATAAGCTTGCTTAATGCAAGCATCACTGCTATGGCAGTGTCATCACGCAGAGGCTTATGGCTATGCCAGTGGACTGCTGACGCAGACTCCAGGAAAGGTGTGGAAGGCCTACCCTTCACAGGAGAGGCCTTATTTGGAGATGAACTAGACAATTGGATCTCCAAAGCTACTGCGGGTAAGTCCACTTATCTTCCTTCTGCAGCTCCCCCAGCCAGGAAGGCTTACTCAGGACCTAATCTACAGTCCTTTTGGACTGCCAAGTTCAAGGGCAAAACAAGAGGTTCTTCTACAGCCAGCAGAGGCGCTAGAGGTAAACCACGAAAACCAGCAACTGCAGGTTCACAGGAATAGAGCTCAAGTTCTGCTTCCGCAAAGCCTTCAGCATGACGGTGGACCGCGATGCCTGGAAAAATGGCAGGTGGGACCCCGACTAAAAATGTTCAGTCACATCTGGACAACATCATGCCAGGATCCCTGGGTCATAGATCTTATATTCCAGGGCTACAGACTGGAGTTTCAGGAGCTCCCACCTCACAGATTCTTCAAATCAGGCTTACCAGTTTCACAGGAAGCAAGTCTAACCTTATAGGACGCCATTCAAAGACTAGTACAGACTCAGGTCATTGTTCCAGTTCCACCTCACCTGCAAAACAGGGGATATTATTCCAACCTGTTTGTAGTACTGAAACCGGACGGTTCAGTAAGGCCGATTTTGAACCTCTAGTCGTTGCACTCGTACTTACGAGTGTTCAAATTCAAGATGGAGTCTCTGAGAGTGGTGATCTCAGGTCTGGAGGAGGGGGAATTCCTAGTGTCTCTGGATATCAAGGATGCGTACCTTCACATTCCAATCTGGCTGCCTCATCAGTCTTATCTACGGTTTGCACTGCAGAACTGCCACTACCAGTTCCAGGCCCTGCAATTTGGTCTCTCCATGGCACTGAAAGTGTTTACCATGATGATGGCAGAGATGATGTTTCTACTCCGCAAACGGAGTGAACATAATTCCATACCTGGATGATCTTCTGATAAAGGAACCATCCAGGGAGCAGTTGATTGTCAGTATTCGCCTCTCAACCACACTACTCCTGGATCATGGGTGGATTCTGAACTTACCAAAATATCACCTTGAACTAACGCAGAGACTTTCCTTTCTGGGAATGATACTGGACACGGAATCTCAGTGAGTGTTCCTTCCTGTAGAGAAGGCTATGGAAATCCAGTCAACGGTTTGGGCTGTCCTTAAGTCAACCCAGATCTCGGTGCATCTGTGCATTCACCTTCTGGGGAAAATGGTGGCCTCTTACGAAGAGCTTCAGTATGGAAGGTTTCATGCCAGGCCCTTCCAGCTAGATCTATTGGATAAATGGTCCAGATCACATCTTCACATGCACCAGAGGATCCAACTGTCACCAAGAGCCAGGATCTCCCTTCTGTGGTGGCTACAGACTTCTCACCTCGTCGAGGGTCGAAGGTTCAGGATTCAGAATTGGATTCTGCTAACCAAGGACGCAAGCCTCAGAGGTTGGGGAGCAGTCACCCAGGCAGTTTCAAGGAAAATGGTCAAGTCAGGAAATCATCCTTCCAATAAACATCCTGGAACTCAGGGCTATCTACAACGCCCTTCTGCAGGCCTCATCCCTACTTCCGAATCAGGCCATTGAAGTCCAGTCGGACAATGTAACGGTGGTAATGTACATAAACTGACAGGGCAGAACGAAAAGAAGAGCAGCAATGTCAAAGGTGTCAAAAATTCTCTGGGCAGAAAAACACGCTGTGGCATTGTCGGCGGTCTTCATTCCAGGAGTAGACTTCCTCCGCAAACACGACCTGCACCCGGGGGAGTGGAGCCTTCACCCGGAAGTGTTCAGGTTCTTGACACGTCGGTGGGGATATCCGCAAATCGACATGATGGCCTCTCGTCTCAACAAGAAGCTCAGATGGTATTGTTCCAGGTTGAGAGACCCACAAGCAGTGGCGGTAGGCGCTCTGACAACCTGTGGGTCTACCAGATGGTGTACGTGTTTCCTCCACTTCCTCTAATCCCAAGAATTTTAAAAAGAATAAGAAGGGAAAACATTCAAGCAATTCTCATTGCTCCGGACTGGCCAAGAAGCGCCTGGTATGTGGACTTTCTGGAGATGCTCCTCGAAGATCCGTGGCCTCTGCCTCTTTGCAAGGATCTTCTGCAACAGGGCCCATTCGTCTATCAAGACTTACAGCTGCTACTTTTAATGGCATGGAGGTTGAACGGCTGATACTAGCCAGGAGAGGGATTCCTGATAAGGTCGTCCCAACAATGATCCAATCCAGGAAAGGGGTAACATCTAAACATAACCACCGTATGTGGAAGAAGTATGTCTCTTGGTGTGAGAACAGACAATATTCTGTGGTGGAATTTCATCTGGGACATCTCCTGCTTTTTCTGCAGTTGGGAGTGGATGTGGTCATACGCCTAGGTTCCATTAAAGTCCAGATTTTGGCTTTGTCTATTTTCTTTCAGAAACAATTGGCTTCTCTTCCTGAGGTCCAGATGTTCTTGAAAGGTGTTCTGCACATCCAACCTCCTTTTGTGCCTCCCACGGCACATTGGGATCTCAAGTTGGTGCTGCAGTTCCTCCAATCGGATTGGTTTGAACCGTTATAGGATGTTGACATAAAGTACCTTACGTGGAAGACCGTCAACCTATTGGCCTTGGCCTCAGCGAGACGTGTGTCGGAACTAGGGGCATTGTCTCACAGGAGTCCCTACTTAATTTTCCATGAAGACAGAGCTGAACTCAGAACTCGTCAGCAATTTCTTCCTAAGGTGGTGTCCACTTTTCACATCAACCAACCTATTGTGGTTCCGGCTGTGACGGACACCTCTGTTACTTCAAAGTCTTTGGATGTTGTGAGGGCTTTGAAGGTATATGTAAAAAGAACAGCACGTCACAGAAAATCCTATGATCCCAATAAAATTGGGTCTCCTGCTTAAAAGCAGTCTATTGCACACTGGATCAAGCTCATGATCCAGTATGCTTATTCCACGGAAGTATAACTGGTTCCAAAATCTGTACAGGCCCACTCTACTAGGTCGGTGGGTTCATCTTGGGCGGCTGCCCAGGGTGTCTCGGCTTTACAGCTCTGCCGAGCAGCTACTTGGTCAGGTTCCAACTTGTTTGCAAAGTTCTACAAGTTCGATACTTTGGCCTCTGAGGACCTTCAGTTTGGTCAATCAGTTCTGCAGGAACCTCAGCGCTCTCCCACCCGGTTTGGGAGCTTTGGTACTTCCCCATGGTACTAATTGGATTCCCAGTATCCTCTAGGACGTAACAGAAAATAGGATTTTAATTACCTAACAGTAAATCCTTTCCTCGTAGTCCATAGAGGATACTGGGTGCCCGCCCGGTGCTTAGTTTTTCCTGCATTGCTACGTGGTTAAGTATTCTGGTTTGTTCAGCTGTTGCTGTTCATGTTTCAAGTTTGGTTATCATGGCTTTCCTATTGTTCTGTGTGTGCTGGTTCGTAATCTCACCACTTTTATTATCTATCCTTCTCTCAAAGTATGTCCGTCTCCTCGGGCACAGTTTCCTAGACTGAGTCTGGTAGGAGGGGCATAGAGGGAGGAGCCAGTGCACACTGTCAAATTCTTAAAGTGCCCAAGGCTCCTAGTGGACCCGTCTATACCCCATGGTACTAAATGGATTCCCAGTATTCTCTACAGACTACGAGAAAAGGATTTACCAGTAGGTAATTAAAATCTTATTTACAGCAGGCATCCAGTAAAAATATAATTCCTAGCATACAGTATGTGTTGCAACTATAGAAACATTGACTAATTGTACTCAACCTATGCTTACTTGTCCACTGCCCTTTTCTCTAATACCGCTCCAATCACTAGTAGTTGTAAGTGTAAGACTCAATAAAGTATATATACGGACACATGAGGCGGGATGTAATGCCGTCCAAGTTTGCCAGAGGTGCAGGACTCCGGCCATACTCAGGCTTTTTTTAAAGCTGCAGTCATTTACAAGGCAAAGCTAGGCCTTGTAAATGATTGCCACTTTAAAAAAAACATTGGACGGAATCCCGCACCTCCAGCAAACTCAGATGGCAGTACATTCTGCCCATGCTTACATTTATTAGGGATATTTGAGGCAAATAAAACAGATACTGTATAATGCTGGGCTACATGAATCCCATAATCATGATATTATGCAAGTACAGTATACCCACTTACAATGTTCTGATGAAAATTAGAAATGATCATTACTATTGGTAATGCAAGAAAAATTATTTAGAACAATATTAAACATGAAATAATGTATTGTATAATAAAATATATTTACATGTGAAAGCCTTAAATTGGAGCTTATCCAGTATATTAAAATGTCAAGGTTCCCATCAACTAACAGGATAAATGTCCTCTAAGCTTTCAAGAGCTTTACTTTCTAACTTGGATTATGTTTAGATACAATAATTAAATGCATTATTCTCTGAAATGAAACTGTGAATAACTTCATGACATAATTAATCTAACAATCAGCAATATTTAATTAAAAATATAAGATGTACTTATATGTTAAGAATATACTATTATTCTACACAAAATACTGAAAATGCATTCAAGAGCTGTACATTGCATAACTTCTTGTATTAGGGTTATACTTTTAGGCATGATTGTCTAATGTGCAATGTAAAAAAAATAATGAAATGAAGTGGGCCTGATCGAGATGTGGTTGGAGGTGCTATTGCTGCTACTGACACAGAAGCAGCAGCGGTAACACTAATATGGTAATGCAGCAGAACACCATCGAGGTTGTGGAAGCCTCAGGAGCTGCCAAGAGCCCAGGAAATCTCTGTCCTAGGAATGAGATCCTGGCCTCATCCCTTCCCCGCAATAACCGCGTCACTACTCCGTTTTGAGAAACAGAGGCTGTCGCCACTTCTTTTCCACCCTGAAACAGCATCAGACTGTCAATCACTGTCTGATGCCACCTTGTCTCTGTCATCACAGACCTGTACTACACATGCACAGTATACTGTTTCGGCGCATGAGCAAAGTACCTGGCATCAGTACTTTGTGGCATGTGCCGCTTATGTGCCGGGATCTGAATAAGGCCTAGTATGAATATATGTAACATATCCAGTCACATGATGTTGTATCACATAATTTGGTTCATCCAGAGTACAATAGAAGCTGAAGTCATTTGAAGTAAAAATGCAGTGATTATTGTTTATGTGGTTGTCCTAGGAATAGAAAATGGTTACTTTTACCCGTGCTGGTGGTACAATTAACTCATCTTCAAACATGCTTGTATATAACAGCAGCCACATGGTCAAACCCAATTGAAACACTGTAGGACAAGCAAAGATTTAACCTTTAAGAAAAAGAAAGGCTATAAACAGAGTGTTGTGTTGTATTGGTCATGTTGGTCATGTTGGAGGTGATGAGAATGGAAAAAAAATGAATACCAGAAATAAAGTAAAAGCCACTATATAAACATTGATATGCTCATTATCAAAATTGTCAGGAAAAAATAAATTTTACAGCAAGGGTTACAAAAATGCTATGAACGTTTGCTTGCGGTCAGGTTTGTTTCATCTGATATACTGTAGAACTGTGCTTCCCAAAGGCGTGACATAGAGCAAGCGCATCCAATGGCATCCCCCTTCCTTGTACTGTCAGGGGGTCAGGGGATGTGGCCAGAATGAAAAAAGAAACAACAGTGGCTGTGTCACATTGGGACATGGAGAGCCAACTAGGAGAATGGAATGGTGGCATCCCACAAAATAGTGTTGGTGTGCCACCATTGAAGGGGCATGTCCAGCAAGTGAGAAGGGGTGTGGCCAGCTCAAATAATATAGAAGCGCACAGGGAGGGCAGCATTTAGCAACACTGCATGACTTTCAAACTATACTTTATGGTAAGCACACAGCATTGGCACATAGTGCATAAGTAGTGGCCTATCGCTTAACGTGACTGTAAGTGTATTGTCTGGCTGACTGTATACCAGTACAATCTATGGCTCTCCAGTTACTTTGGAAATAAGTGCCAGCTTGCCGTTTGGCAGGTCATGTATTTTCACAACACCAAAGTACCATAAAAACCATAAAAACAATAAAAGTAGTGTTATAGACTGTAGGCCAGCTACTATGCAAACTGTAATAGGAAGTGTCCTCTTTGTTGCTACTGTACATCCACATGGGAAGCTTGCACTGTTATACGAAGTAAATATGCTATGTAATCTTAACTGGGAACCACTATTGGTGAAAGTGGACTGCCTCACAGCCCTGAGGTCATGAGTTCAATTTCTAACAAAGGCTGAGTGGCAGATGTACTAAGCCTTGGAGAGTGATAAAGTGAAGAGAGAAAGTACCAGCCAATCAGCTCCTAATTGTCATTTTTCAAACACAGTCTGTAACATGTTACTAAGGAGCTGTTGGCTGGTACTTTATTTCTATCCACTTTATCACTCTCTAAGGTAGTGTACAGATGGGTCCACGGTTATCTTGACTAGTTTTCTGCGCCTAGGCACAACATGATTTATTAGCATAAACCCTTCATCTATTGTTCTCAGCTGCAATACAATACAGAGAACAATACAGCTGGGGATTAAGTCCGACTGGCCAGTCTCAGTTAATCTTTTTAATGGTCAAGATAAACGTGGACCCATCTGTACATCTCACCCTCTATCTGTTGAATTTTGTATGATCCCCCCATGTTTGTTTGTGTTTTCTACAGGTGCTCTGGTTACTTTCCACACTTCAAAAAAACCCAATAAGGAACGATAGGGAATATAGATTATAAGCTCTGCTGAGGCATGGACTGATGTGACTGACTGAAATATTCTCTTATGCAAACAGTGCTAAATTATTTTGATCATAATAGGTACAGTGTTGGCACAAGTACAACATATATATTTGTGCAATACACATGAATGGTTTGACCAAAGGAATAATTAGCTGGGGGGGGGGGTACAGTAGGTAAGAGGGAGAAGACAGACACAAACAATAAAGACACAGTAAGGTATATTTGGGGTGGAGGAGCATGTGGGCTTGTGGAGATGATATCATCTCCTAGCACCACTGTGACAGCAAATCCTCACCTTTTTGGCGTGAAACAGGTCATCGCGACCTGGGTTATGCCATTTATACTATAGGTGATCTGGGTCAGACCCGGGAATAACCCTGGTACCAGGCAGGGTCGGATACCTGGGACACTGGCTCATGTAATTTCTGCCAAATCCCTGGTCAGTGCACAGGGAAAAACCTGAGTATTTTGGCTATGTGTGAAATGGGCATAAGTAAACTTTTCAGTTACAGAGAGAATGTGATGATGAAAATTAGTGAAGAGGGGGTCAGAGCAGAGGTCAGATGGCGCAGCAAATGAACAGGTGGAGATACGCCCCTTATGTACATGCAGAGGCAGCATGCTGCCTCTATGCAGAGGCGTCACTAGGGTTGGTGTCACCCGGTGGGGTAACTCATGGTGTCACCCCCATGGACCCCTCCCGTATCACGCCACTCCACAACAAATCCATAGTTATGTTTTCCTAAAAATAATTGCTTCTGATGATTATTCTAAAAAATATTAGGGTGATTCTCCAGAAAGTGATCATAAAGTCCTGTGCATCACACGCTTTAAAAAAAAAAAATCCCTTTAAACTGGTCTGTTAAGAAATTGTTGTTACTGTACATGAAAACGTAATTGCTTAGTAGCAATGCCTTACCCTATAACTTAAGACCCACTAAAATCTTGGTATTTTGGAGAAGTATGTTGTTTGAATTTGTGTAGCTGTCCCATGCATCACGGAGAATTACCGATTGAAGGTGGTCATTCCGAGATGATCGCTAGCTGCATTTGTTCGCTGTGCAGCGATGAGGCAAAAAATCGGCACTTCTGCACATGCGTATGCTTTTCAGTCGCACTGGTGGCCGCAGTGTGATTGACATGAAGTGGGCGTCTCTGGGTGTCAACTGACCGTTTTCAGGGTGTGTTCGGAAAAACGCAGGCGTGCCAGAGAAAACGCAGGCCCTGTGTTTGTGACGTCAAATCAAGAACTGAATGGTCTGAAGTGATCGCAAGCGCTGAGTAGGTTTTGAGCTACTCTAAAACTGCACAAAAAAACTTTGTAACCGCTCTGCGATCCTTTCGTTCGCACTTCTGCTAAGTTAAAATACACTCCCAGTGGGAGGCGGCATAGCGTTTGTACGGCTGCTAAAAACAGCTAGCGAGCGATCAACTCGGAATGACCACTGAAGTCATCTTAAATTACTTCCCAAAAACTTTTTCAATATCAAATATAGTGGAGTGTATTGAAATGTACCATTTGTTTTTTTTAGAAATAAATGTTAATTTTAATACAATCCACTTTTACTTCTGGAAAAAAAATATATTTGATGAAGTGACAGTGTAGTTTACTAACTTACAATATAACAATCCACAATTTGTTTCCACACAGACTCTCTTACTTGCTCCAAAAAATAAGTCACAATCTCAGTTCAGCCAGCAGCTGAAATGGTTGACAGTACCTAAAGGCAGGTGCACACTACGCAATTCGGGATTGCTGGCGATGGACGACTATATTGTTGAATGGTATAGCGTTCAATGATATAGGGCCGGAATCAGACTTGATCGCTGCTGTGCGTTTTCGCGCAGCGGCCGATCATTGAACGACTGCGCATGCGTATGGACCATGCGTCGCCAAACAGTGAGAAAATGGTGCGAAAATTTAGATAGCACGGACGCTTGTAAGGTGATTTACAGGAAGAGGCAGTTTGTGGGTGGTAACTAACTACATGCTGGTTACATAACTACATCCCGACACATATACATGTGAATGCACCTATATAATCAGATAATTATCATATATTATACCCAATCATATATTATATCCACAGTGTGATGACTATAAATATATATATTTATATATATATATATATATATATATATATACATATACTATATATATACACTCTCTCTCTATATATATATATATATATATATAATGTGTAATGTATAATATGCAAGCTTACAATATGTGGGACAGAGCAGGAGCATATAACTTACAGGGGTGTGCTGCTCTTGGTGCCAGCATCCAGGACTTCCTGGCCGTGATGAGACTCTTTCTCTTTAGGGCCGGGGGTTCAAGCAGACAAGAGGTAGCCAGGGCGGCTGCTGCACGCCGGGTACTTGTGGGCGGGAGTCTGTGTGTTATGCTGCGCTGCCGCTGTGCTCCTCCGTCTTCTCTCCCTGCAGCCGCTCCCAGAATGCCGCCTGCGATGATGTCACGCCGGCACTGGCATTCCTGGGAGGGAACTGCTCACCGTCACCCTGCAGCAGCAGCACTGTCCTGTGCGACTGCAGCAAATTATGTCAGCAGGGGGTGCGGGTGAGTGCGGCTTTTGGTGTCACCCCCTTGGTGTATCCTGAGAAAGGCTCCCTGTGAGCAGAAACGCGTCGGTGCTGTGGGACAGACTGCGGCAGAACAAGTAAGAGTGGAGGTACCCAGGATTACCACAGCTAGAGGAGGAACAGTGCTAAGTTCCTGGGAGGTATCTGTTCACCATCTCACAAACGCTATAGGGTAACCATCACTGGGGACCCCACATATTCTGGTACGCATATTTGCCCCATTATAAGTTGGTGGAATTGTTTATCATAATATTTTATGTTGTTTACATTTACAATAAAACTGTACTTCACTATATATTCCCTCATTTTCGTTTTTTTGAGGGAATGAAGAGGAACCCTGTTCTGATCTTTAAGGAAGGATCTTAATATTTGAATATCTGACGGTTTCATACAAAGTTAACACTCAAATACTAATCCCGTACTACCCCGGGGTGCGCACATCTGCATTTTGTGAATTGTCTAACGTTTCTTTGGAAGTGGGGGTGACCACTTCAGCGGACGTTGCAGCACTGCTGGTTTGGAGCGCTGGTTTGAAAAACTTTTCTTCATTACGGTACATTTTTCAATGCACCTGCCATGTCAACACTGTTGGTGGAACACTACTGATATCCATATATTGCAGTTTCACCATTGTCCCTTCAACTGACTCCTCCAGTGCCCACTACACTCAAGATAAACCTATGTTATTGTGTAATTTTCATTTATTTTATACCCATAAACAAATATAGGGGAAGATTTAACTAAGGTTCTGTCAGAACTTATGCAATGCGGGCAGGATAACCTTACTTGTTTTTTTGCCCCAGCAGTACCAGCCAAGCCCTTGCTCCCTGCCTATTTCTCCTGCCACTGGCTCCACTCCACTTCTAATCAGCAGCAATGCCAATGCACAGTCAGATAGGCACAGTCAGATTATAAAATACAATATTACTCAATAAAACCTTAATAATATATATATATATATATATATATATATAATATCACTAATATATACTGCATGCATATTAGTATAAAAGTTCAGCCGTATGAAGCAAGCAAGGATTAATAAAGTCCAGCCATATAGTAAGCATGCAAGGGTTAATATATTTGTTAAACTCTCATTTAGAGCTTATAACATGCTCATCCGGACTCCATATATTGTCCAGCTGTCAGCTTATTATCAAACAGGGCAGGTGTCCCTGCAAACATACAGCAATCCAACATAAATGGTCACGCTGTTATTTGTGTGTTAAAGTCAGCACAGTGGTACCGGAGTGCACTCCTTATTCCCCCTTAGCACCGAGGTCCACGTGTCAACATCCTCCGCCTTCCCCTTTCCAATGAATGAGAACAAACACACTGAGGAAGCCGATGACGACTAATACAAGTGGGGAAACGCGTCTGTGGACGTCATAATCGGAGGAGAGCACAGGGCCGGTGCAAGGTTTCTCGGCACCCTAGGCAAGACTTCAGCCTCCCCCCACCCCCCCACCATCACACCTATCAGCCACCACAGGATAAAATAAAACACATTGGCATCCACAAGAACAAATAATAACAAACACAATGACCCCTTTCAGGAAAAAAAGAAAAAAACACATTGGCTTCCACAGGGTAAAAGAAACACACATTTGCCCTGACAGGAAAAACCAAAACACAATGCTCCCCAGTACATAACTTGCCCTTTATTATTGTCAGAACAGCAAATTAATGTGCTCCTGCTAAGTACAAAGGGAAAACGTGATGGCTTCTCCAACATATGTGCAAGGCCCTATCTTAGTATCAAAATTATTATTATTATTTACTTATATAGTGCCACTAATTTGTACACAGAACATCAGAATTCATATCTCTCCCTGTTCCACTGGAATGGGAGTGATACTCTCTAAAATGCAAACACACACAGACAAATCCACATAACCTGACCATATGTTTTTGGAGTGTGGGAGGAAACAGGAATACCCAGAGGAAACCCATAGAAACATAAAAAGAACATGCAAACTCTACACAGACAGGCCATGACCAGGAATTGAACTCATGACCTGAGTGCTGTGAGGCAGTAATGCTTACCCTATGCTACTGTTCCGCCAATTGGATAATAACGTATCAAAAATGTTGCAGACTGTATAGAGAATACACCCTACAGCAGTTTGGGAAAGGGATCCTGACGCTTAGGATGCCGGTAGTCAGAAGAATGACAGCAGCATCCTGCTGCTTATAGGTGGTCATTCCGAGTTGATCGCTCGCTAGCAGTTTTTAGCAGCCGTGCAAACGCTATGCCGCCGCCCACTGGGAGTGTATTTTAGCTTAGCAGAAGTGCGAACTAAAGGATCGCAGAGTGGCAGCAAAAACAAATTGTGCAGTTTCAGAGTAGCTTCAGACCTACTCAGCGCTTGCGATCACTTCAGACCATTCAGTTCCGGATTTGACGTCACAAACACACCCTGCGTTCTCCCAGCCACGCCTGCGTTTTTCCTGGAACGCCTGCGTTTTTTCGAACACTACCTGGAAACGGTCAGTTGACACCCAGAAACGCCCACTTCATGTCAATCACTCTGAGGCCGCCATTGCGACTGAAAAGCAACGCTAGACCTTGTGTGAAACTACATCGGCCATTGTGAAAGTACTTTGTGCATACGCATGCGCAGAAGTGCTGTTTTTTCACTTAATCGCAGCGCAGTGAACATTTTAATCTAGCGATCAACTCGGAATGACCCCCATAATCCCAACCCCTCGTAGGAAAGTATGCTAACTCCCTTCCCTCTCCTACCTGCCGCCTAACCCTCCCTTCCTGCAGTCTAACTTTAATTTCCCCCCCTGCAACCTAACCCTACCCTGGTGCCTAACCCTAACCCCCTCCCCCCACAGCCTAACTGTAACCCTCCCCGGCATACTTACATTCAGTATGCTGACTCTTGGGATTCCGGCATCGGGATTCTGATCGTTGTTGGGCAGCTTATTTTTAGTGTGTGCAGTTAGATTTCAGTACTAATAAATGGTAAAAAAAATAGAACATGACAAACTGACAAATACGTTTTCTGAGCAGCAGGTACGGATGTCTTGTTCAGCCATACACTATATATCTTGTGATATACTATGTTGGTTCATTGACAGTTTTTATGTTGCAAATATAGGTGAAATGTGGCACCCCCAGCCAATGTGGAACTGCAAGTCCCAGCATATCCTGCCAAAAAAGAAGCAGGTCATACTGGACAATGTAGTTTCAAACCAGCTACAGCTGACGCATGGAAAAAAAACTCCACTACTTACTTGCAAGGAGGAGTAACCGTCAGACGGAGAAGCACTCAGTCGGCATCCATCACAGCCTATGGACCTACAGGTCTTCCGTAGGTCTGTAGGACAAAGTAAAAAAAAGTCTATAGTAGTATCACATGCTGGCGTTGGTCCCACAGTGACAGTTGGATCAGGCTGCAGATGCATAAACCACTGGTCCACTTTCTGTAGATGAGGCGGACCAGGACATAAATGACGGAGCGGCCTGGGGCATATCCCCCCCCCTCCCTCCAGTGCAGCACGCCTGTTGCTGTGAGGAGGGGGGGGGGGGGGGGCTCAGTGCTCGGTGCTGCCACTGAATCTGCCTATGCTCTCAGCAACTGCAGGCCTTTTGTGATACAGTATGTGTGCAGGGAACTTCTTTAACTGGGTGTACTACGGTGTGACAGTGCTAGGGATCCCAGCGCCCAGCATACCATCGCTGGGATCCTGACCGCTGGTATACCGGCAGTGGGGCGAGCACAAAAGAGCCCCTTGGGGGCACAGTGGCGCTTGTTATTCTCCCTCCAGGTGGATCGTGGACACCCCAAGAGGGAAAATAGTTGTCGGTATGCCGGCTGTCGGGATTCCGGCGTCGGTATGCTGAGCGCTGGGATCCCGACAGCCGGCATATCAAATGCCACACCTTTAACAGAGTGTGAGGTATAGCATTACAGGTACTGGATGTTTCCCAGTGAGCCCTGTAACACATACACAACTACTCACACTGAGGCCCACACACACTCATACTGAGACACACACACACACACACACACACACACACACACACACAGTGACACTCATACTGAGACACACACACACTGACACTCATACTGGGACGGACACACAGTGGCACTCATACTGAGACACACAGTGACACACACTGAGACACACACACTGACACTCATACTGAGGTAGAGGCACATGTACACTCATACTGAGAAACACAATGACACTCAGGGGCGGATCCAGAACAAAATGACGGGGGGGGGGGGCACCATGACAGAGGAAATGAGGGGGAGGTACTTTAGTGCGCACATAAGACGCACGTGCTCCAGAAAAGTGGGTTTGGCCTTGCAACAATGGTTGTGGCTTCAAAGAGAATGCCATATCCATGAGGCAGTGGGTGACGCCACAGAATGTGAGATTGTTTGTGACATAGTGGATGACGGGGAGAGATAGTGGGTGACAGGGAGAGGCAGACAGGAGGGAGAAGTGATGGGGTGAAATAGTGGGAGAAAGAAAGGCAGTGGGTGACAGGGAGAATGTGACGGGGAGAGGTAGTGGGTGATGTCAGGTAGAGAGTAAAAGGCAATGGGTGACAGGAGAGAAAAGTGATGGGGAGAGATAGTTGGAGACAGAAAGGCAGTAGGTGACAGGGAGAATGTGACGGGGAGAGGCAGTGGGTGATGTCAGGTTGAGAGTAGAAGGCAATGGGTGACAGGAGAGAAAAGTGATGGGGAGAGATAGTTGGAGACAGAAAGGCAGTAGGTGACAGGGAGAATGTGACGGGGAGAGGCAGTGGGTGATGTCAGGTTGAGAGTAGAAGGCAATGGGTAACGGGAGAAAAGTGATGGGGAGAGATAGCTGGAGACAGAAAGGCAGTAGGTGACAGGCAGTGGAATCTATATATGGGACACCGGCCTAGATGGAAATGGGGCAGAGAGATGGTGGTGGGAGGGGGAAACACTAGGCTGTAGAAGGGGATACACTGGGCTGAATGAGGGGATGTCCTTGCTGAGGGGCAGTGAGATGGGGGCAGGGGGCTGGGAGAGGGGAGACACTGGGCAGACAGGGTGGTAGATACTGGGATAAGGGAGTTAGTGAGATGGTGGGGGACACTGGGCTGGATTGGGGGGCCCAGGGCACTATGAGTGGGGAGGCACTTGGCAGGATGGGAAGGGGGCAGTGAAAGGGGTAACACTGGGCTGGTGAGGAGGGATCAGTATGTCTAGACTCACTGGGGGGTTCTAGATGGGAGAGCAGTGAGATGGGAACAGTGGGCTGGTTGGGGAGGGAAGGGGAAACATTGGGCTGGCAGGATGGGAGACACTGGGGCTAGGGGCAGTAAAGGTGGGGGCACCAGGCTGGAGAAGGGGGCAAACACTGAGAGAGCACTGTTTCTGTCTGGCCCTGCACATGCGAGTGCAGCACCGCACACTCACTCAGTAGCCCTTCCCGTGTCCCTGCACCCTACCTGCTTCCTCGGTCCCCAGCTCAGCTCAATCACCCCTGCACTGCCAACTCTGTGCAGGGATCTGTCTCCTGGTGGCGGGTCCGGCTGGCTCCATCAGGCGGCAGCTTGCTCCATCTAACAGGCGGCGGCATTGACGGCTCTCACTCCCCCGCAATCAGCGTACCGCGGAGCCCCTCCTCCCCCGTGTACTAGTGCAGCCAGGGAGAGGGTGACACTAAAGTCCGAATTAGGCCCAGCCCGCGAATCAGAATGCAGGAGGCGGAGCTGGGCTGTTCGTTCCTAGGTAAGCTGCTACAGGAAGGAGGGACCGACAGCCGGCGGCCTCATTGTGCAGTGCAGCATTAAAAAAAAAACACCTCCTAAATGACAGGGGGAGCACGTGCCTTGGTGCCCCCCCCCCCCTGAATCCGCGTATGATGACACTAATACTAAGTCAGAGACACACACACACACACACACACACACACACTGATACTGAGACACACACTCATACTGAGACACACACTGATACTGAGACACACACACACTCATACTGAGACACATACTGAGACGACAAACTCATACTGAGGCACACACTGATACTGAGGCGCACACACACACACACACACACACACACTGATACTGAGACACACACACACACACACTGATACTGACACACACACACTGATACTGACACACACACACACAGTAGTTACCTCCAGCTTACAGTATATCACAGGAGCAAGTCTGAAAGAACAGGCAGCAGAGCCATAGAAAGACCGCCGAGGACCTAGCATACTCGGGGGGCGTGACCTAATCACGGAGGTGTGGCCACGCCCCTTTTATACAATTAAAAAAAACACCAAAAAAACCCCATCAAGCAGCAGGCTATGGAGCCGGCCCGGCAGGTGGGGGACACGGGACTGGCCGAGGGGGAAACCAACTCTCTGCTCCCACTGCATAGCGGTGCGGCAGTGAATTGTCTAGCTGCCTGTCAGTCAGCTTAGCATCGTTGCAGGACTACCCGCAGCGCTGCTATGTGTCTCCATGCCGCCGGGTGCCTTGCTGCTGCTATTTCATGGGGGCTAGTAAAGGGCGAAGGGGGGAGAGCGGGTTGGCGGCTAACAGTCAAAACGACCAGGGCTCCTGACAGCCTCAGCATACCGCCCCCTCAGGTCCTGGCGCCCATAGGCAGCTGCCTAAAGCTGCCTAATGGAAGCGCCGGCCCTGGGAGAGCATACCCTCTGTTACGTGAGTCACAAGCCGGCCGGCTGATTAGTTTGCCCGAGTGTCCTGTTACACACAAATAACAGCGTGACCGTTTATGTTGGATTGCTGCATGTTTGCAGGGACGCCTGCACTGTTTGAGTATAAGCTGACAGCTGGACAATATATGGAGTCCGGATGAGCATGTTATAACCTCTAAATGAGAGTTTAACAAATATATTAACCCTTGCATGCTTACTATATGTCTGGACTTTATTAATCCTTGCTTGCTTCATAGGGCTGAACTTTTATACTAATATGCATGCAGTATATATTATAGAGATGAGCGGGTTCGGTTTCTCTGAAACCGAACCCGCACGAACTTCATGTTTTTTTTACGGGTCCGAGCAGACTCGGATCCTCCCGCCTTGCTCGGTTAACCCGAGCGCGCCCGAACGTCATCATGACGCTGTCGGATTCTCGCGAGACTCGGATTCTATATAAGGAGCCGCGCGTCGCCGCCATTTTCACACGTGCATTGAGATTGATAGGGAGAGGACGTGGCTGGCGTCCTCTCCATTAGAAATTAGATTAGAAGAGAGAGAGAGATTGTGCAGAGTCAGACAGAGTTTACCACAGTGACCAGTGCAGTTGTTGTTAGTTAACTTTTATTTATTTTAATATAATATATCCGTTCTCTGCTATATCCGTTCTCTGCCTGAAAAAAAACGATACACAGCAGCAGCCAGTCACACAGTGTGACTCAGTCTGTGTGCACTCAGCTCAGCCCAGTGTGCTGCACATCAATGTATAAAAGGCAAAGCTTATAATAATTGTGGGGGAGACTGGGGAGCACTGCAGGTTGTTATAGCAGGAGCCCCCAGGAGTACATAATATTATATTAATTTAAAATTAAACAGTGCACACTTTTGCTGCAGGAGTGCCACTGCCAGTGTGACTAGTGGTGACCAGTGCCTGACCACCAGTATAGTAGTATATTGTTGTATGTATTGTATACTATCTCTTTATCAACCAGTCTATATTAGCAGCAGACACAGTACAGTGCGGTAGTTCACGGCTGTGGCTACCTCTGTGTCGGCAGTCGGAACTCGGCAGGCAGTCCGTCCATCCATAATTGTATTACAATATATACCACCTAACCGTGGTATTTTTTTTTCTTTCTTTATACCGTCGTCATAGTGTCATACTAGTTGTTACGAGTATACTACTATCTCTTTATCAACCAGTGTACAGTGCGGTAGTTCACGGCTGTGGCTACCTCTGTGTCGGCAGTCGGCAGGCAGTCCGTCCATCCATAATTGTATTATTATTATAATATATACCACCTAACCGTGGTTTTTTTTTCATTCTTTATACCGTCATAGTGTCATACTAGTTGTTACGAGTATACTACTATCTCTTTATCAACCAGTGTACAGTGCGGTAGTTCACGGCTGTGGCTACCTCTGTGTCGGCAGTCGGCAGGCAGTCCGTCCATCCATAATTGTATTATTATTATAATATATACCACCTAACCGTGGTTTTTTTTTCATTCTTTATACCGTCGTCATAGTGTCATACTAGTTGTTACGAGTATACTACTATCTCTTTATCAACCAGTGTACAGTGCGGTAGTTCACGGCTGTGGCTACCTCTGTGTCGGCAGTCGGCAGGCAGTCCGTCCATCCATAATTGTATTATTATTATAATATATACCACCTAACTGTGGTATTTTTTTTTCTTTCTTTATACCGTCGTCATAGTGTCATACTAGTTGTTACGAGTATGCTACTATCTCTTTATCAACCAGTGTACAGTGCGGTAGTTCACGGCTGTGGCTACCTCTGTGTCGGCAGTCGGCAGGCAGTCCGTCCATCCATAATTGTATTATTATTATAATATATACCACCTAACTGTGGTATTTTTTTTTCTTTCTTTATACCGTCGTCATAGTGTCATACTAGTTGTTACGAGTATACTACTATCTCTTTATCAACCAGTGTACAGTGCGGTAGTTCACGGCTGTGGCTACCTCTGTGTCGGCAGTCGGCAGGCAGTCCGTCCATCCATAATTGTATTATTATTATAATATATACCACCTAACCGTGGTTTTTTTTTCATTCTTTATACCGTCGTCATAGTGTCATACTAGTTGTTACGAGTATACTACTATCTCTTTATCAACCAGTGTACAGTGCGGTAGTTCACGGCTGTGGCTACCTCTGTGTCGGCAGTCGGCAGGCAGTCCGTCCATCCATAATTGTATTATTATTATAATATATACCACCTAACTGTGGTATTTTTTTTTCTTTCTTTATACCGTCGTCATAGTGTCATACTAGTTGTTACGAGTATACTACTATCTCTTTATCAACCAGTGTACAGTGCGGTAGTTCACGGCTGTGGCTACCTCTGTGTCGGCAGTCGGCAGGCAGTCCGTCCATCCATAATTGTATTATTATTATAATATATACCACCTAACCGTGGTTTTTTTTTCATTCTTTATACCGTCATAGTGTCATACTAGTTGTTACGAGTATACTACTATCTCTTTATCAACCAGTGTACAGTGCGGTAGTTCACGGCTGTGGCTACCTCTGTGTCGGCAGTCGGCAGGCAGTCCGTCCATCCATAATTGTATTATTATTATAATATATACCACCTAACCGTGGTTTTTTTTTCATTCTTTATACCGTCGTCATAGTGTCATACTAGTTGTTACGAGTATACTACTATCTCTTTATCAACCAGTGTACAGTGCGGTAGTTCACGGCTGTGGCTACCTCTGTGTCGGCAGTCGGCAGGCAGTCCGTCCATCCATAATTGTATTATTATTATAATATATACCACCTAACTGTGGTATTTTTTTTTCTTTCTTTATACCGTCGTCATAGTGTCATACTAGTTGTTACGAGTATACTACTATCTCTTTATCAACCAGTGTACAGTGCGGTAGTTCACGGCTGTGGCTACCTCTGTGTCGGCAGTCGGCAGGCAGTCCGTCCATCCATAATTGTATTATTATTATAATATATACCACCTAACTGTGGTATTTTTTTTTCTTTCTTTATACCGTCGTCATAGTGTCATACTAGTTGTTACGAGTATACTACTATCTCTTTATCAACCAGTGTACAGTGCGGTAGTTCACGGCTGTGGCTACCTCTGTGTCGGCAGTCGGCAGGCAGTCCGTCCATCCATAATTGTATTATTATTATAATATATACCACCTAACTGTGGTATTTTTTTTTCTTTCTTTATACCGTCGTCATAGTGTCATACTAGTTGTTACGAGTATACTACTATCTCTTTATCAACCAGTGTACAGTGCGGTAGTTCACGGCTGTGGCTACCTCTGTGTCGGCAGTCGGCAGGCAGTCCGTCCATCCATAATTGTATTATTATTATAATATATACCACCTAACCGTGGTTTTTTTATACCACCTAACCGTGGCAGTCCGTCCATAATTGTATACTAGTATCCAATCCATCCATCTCCATTGTTTACCTGAGGTGCCTTTTAGTTCTGCCTATAAAATATGGAGAACAAAAAAGTTGAGGTTCCAAAATTAGGGAAAGATCAAGATCCACTTACACCTCGTGCTGAAGCTGCTGCCACTAGTCATGGCCGAGACGATGAAATGCCAGCAACGTCGTCTGCCAAGGCCGATGCCCAATGTCATAGTACAGAGCATGTCAAATCCAAAACACCAAATATCAGAAAAAAAAGGACTCCAAAACCTAAAATAAAATTGTCGGAGGAGAAGCGTAAACTTGCCAATATGCCATTTACCACACGGAGTGGCAAGGAACGGCTGAGGCCCTGGCCTATGTTCATGGCTAGTGGTTCAGCTTCACATGAGGATGGAAGCACTCAGCCTCTCGCTAGAAAACTGAAAAGACTCAAGCTGGCAAAAGCACCGCAAAGAACTGTGCGTTCTTTGAAATCCCAAATCCACAAGGAGAGTCCAATTGTGTCGTTTGCGATGCCTGACCTTCCCAACACTGGACGTGAAGAGCATGCGCCTTCCACTATTTGCATGCCCCCTGCAAGTGCTGGAAGGAGCACCCGCAGTCCAGTTCCTGATAGTCAGATTGAAGATGTCAGTGTTGAAGTACACCAGGATGAGGAGGATATGGGTGTTGCTGGCGCTGGGGAGGAAATTGACCAGGAGGATTCTGATGGTGAGGTGGTTTGTTTAAGTCAGGCACCCGGGGAGACACCTGTTGTCCGTGGGAGGAATATGGCCGTTGACATGCCAGGTGAAAATACCAAAAAAATCAGCTCTTCGGTGTGGAGGTATTTCACCAGAAATGCGGACAACAGGTGTCAAGCCGTGTGTTCCCTTTGTCAAGCTGTAATAAGTAGGGGTAAGGACGTTAACCACCTCGGAACATCCTCCCTTATACGTCACCTGCAGCGCATTCATAATAAGTCAGTGACAAGTTCAAAAACTTTGGGTGACAGCGGAAGCAGTCCACTGACCAGTAAATCCCTTCCTCTTGTAACCAAGCTCACGCAAACCACCCCACCAACTCCCTCAGTGTCAATTTCCTCCTTCCCCAGGAATGCCAATAGTCCTGCAGGCCATGTCACTGGCAAGTCTGACGAGTCCTCTCCTGCCTGGGATTCCTCCGATGCATCCTTGCGTGTAACGCCTACTGCTGCTGGCGCTGCTGTTGTTGCCGCTGGGAGTCGATGGTCATCCCAGAGGGGAAGTCGTAAGCCCACTTGTACTACTTCCAGTAAGCAATTGACTGTTCAACAGTCCTTTGCGAGGAAGATGAAATATCACAGCAGTCATCCTACTGCAAAGCAGATAACTGAGTCCTTGACAACTATGTTGGTGTTAGACGTGCGTCCGGTATCCGCCGTTAGTTCACAGGGAACTAGACAATTTATTGAGGCAGTGTGCCCCCGTTACCAAATACCATCTAGGTTCCACTTCTCTAGGCAGGCGATACCGAGAATGTACACGGACGTCAGAAAAAGACTCACCAGTGTCCTAAAAAATGCAGTTGTACCCAATGTCCACTTAACCACGGACATGTGGACAAGTGGAGCAGGGCAGGGTCAGGACTATATGACTGTGACAGCCCACTGGGTAGATGTATGGACTCCCGCCGCAAGAACAGCAGCGGCGGCACCAGTAGCAGCATCTCGCAAACGCCAACTCTTTCCTAGGCAGGCTACGCTTTGTATCACCGCTTTCCAGAATACGCACACAGCTGAAAACCTCTTACGGCAACTGAGGAAGATCATCGCGGAATGGCTTACCCCAATTGGACTCTCCTGTGGATTTGTGGCATCGGACAACGCCAGCAATATTGTGTGTGCATTAAATATGGGCAAATTCCAGCACGTCCCATGTTTTGCACATACCTTGAATTTGGTGGTGCAGAATTTTTTAAAAAACGACAGGGGCGTGCAAGAGATGCTGTCGGTGGCCAGAAAAATTGCGGGACACTTTCGGCGTACAGGCACCACGTACAGAAGACTGGAGCACCACCAAAAACTACTGAACCTGCCCTGCCATCATCTGAAGCAAGAAGTGGTAACGAGGTGGAATTCAACCCTCTATATGCTTCAGAGGTTGGAGGAGCAGCAAAAGGCCATTCAAGCCTATACAATTGAGCACGATATAGGAGATGGAATGCACCTGTCTCAAGTGCAGTGGAGAATGATTTCAACGTTGTGCAAGGTTCTGATGCCCTTTGAACTTGCCACACGTGAAGTCAGTTCAGACACTGCCAGCCTGAGTCAGGTCATTCCCCTCATCAGGCTTTTGCAGAAGAAGCTGGAGGCATTGAAGAAGGAGCTAACACGGAGCGATTCCGCTAGGCATGTGGGACTTGTGGATGCAGCCCTTAATTCGCTTAACAAGGATTCACGGGTGGTCAATCTGTTGAAATCAGAGCACTACATTTTGGCCACCGTGCTCGATCCTAGATTTAAAGCCTACCTTGGATCTCTCTTTCCGGCAGACACAGGTCTGCTGGGGTTGAAAGACCTGCTGGTGACAAAATTGTCAAGTCAAGCGGAACGCGACCTGTCAACATCTCCTCCTTCACATTCTCCCGCAACTGGGGGTGCGAGGAAAAGGCTCAGAATTCCGAGCCCACCCGCTGGCGGTGATGCAGGGCAGTCTGGAGCGACTGCTGATGCTGACATCTGGTCCGGACTGAAGGACCTGACAACGATTACGGACATGTCGTCTACTGTCACTGCATATGATTCTCTCAACATTGATAGAATGGTGGAGGATTATATGAGTGACCGCATCCAAGTAGGCACGTCACACAGTCCGTACTTATACTGGCAGGAAAAAGAGGCAATTTGGAGGCCCTTGCACAAACTGGCTTTATTCTACCTAAGTTGCCCTCCCACAAGTGTGTACTCCGAAAGAGTGTTTAGTGCCGCCGCTCACCTTGTCAGCAATCGGCGTACGAGGTTACATCCAGAAAATGTGGAGAAGATGATGTTCATTAAAATGAATTATAATCAATTCCTCCGCGGAGACATTGACCAGCAGCAATTGCCTCCACAAAGTACACAGGGAGCTGAGATGGTGGATTCCAGTGGGGACGAATTGATAATCTGTGAGGAGGGGGATGTACACGGTGATATATCGGAGGGTGAAGATGAGGTGGACATCTTGCCTCTGTAGAGCCAGTTTGTGCAAGGAGAGATTAATTGCTTCTTTTTTGGGGGGGGTCCAAACCAACCCGTCATATCAGTCACAGTCGTGTGGCAGACCCTGTCACTGAAATGATGGGTTGGTTAAAGTGTGCATGTCCTGTTTTGTTTATACAACATAAGGGTGGGTGGGAGGGCCCAAGGATAATTCCATCTTGCACCTCTTTTTTCTTTTCTTTTTCTTTGCATCATGTGCTGATTGGGGAGGGTTTTTTGGAAGGGACATCCTGCGTGACACTGCAGTGCCACTCCTAGATGGGCCCGGTGTTTGTGTCGGCCACTAGGGTCGCTTATCTTTCTCACACAGTCAGCTACCTCATTGCGCCTCTTTTTTTCTTTGCGTCATGTGCTGTTTGGGGAGGGTTTTTTGGAAGGGACATCCTGCGTGACACTGCAGTGCCACTCCTAGATGTGCCCGGTGTTTGTGTCGGCCACTAGGGTCGCTAATCTTACTCACACAGTCAGCTACCTCATTGCGCCTCTTTTTTTCTTTGCGTCATGTGCTGTTTGGGGAGGGTTTTTTGGAAGGGCCATCCTGCGTGACACTGCAGTGCCACTCCTAGATGGGCCCGGTGTTTGTGTCGGCCACTAGGGTCGCTAATCTTACTCACACAGCTACCTCATTGCGCCTCTTTTTTTCTTTGCGTCATGTGCTGTTTGGGGAGGGTTTTTTGGAAGGGACATCCTGCGTGACACTGCAGTGCCACTCCTAGATGGGCCCGGTGTTTGTGTCGGCCACTAGGGTCGCTTATCTTTCTCACACAGCTACCTCATTGCGCCTCTTTTTTTCTTTGCGTCATGTGCTGTTTGGGGAGGGTTTTTTGGAAGGGACATCCTGCGTGACACTGCAGTGCCACTCCTAGATGGGCCCGGTGTTTGTGTCGGCCACTAGGGTCGCTTATCTTTCTCACACAGTCAGCTACCTCATTGCGCCTCTTTTTTTCTTTGCGTCATGTGCTGTTTGGGGAGGGTTTTTTGGAAGGGACATCCTGCGTGACACTGCAGTGCCACTCCTAGATGGGCCCGGTGTTTGTGTCGGCCACTAGGGTCGCTTATCTTACTCACACAGCGACCTCGGTGCAAATTTTAGGACTAAAAATAATATTGTGAGGTGTGATGTGTTCAGAATAGGCTGAAAATGAGTGTAAATTATGTTTTTTGAGGTTAATAATACTTTGGGATCAAAATTACCCCCAAATTCTATGATTTAAGCTGTTTTTTAGGGTTTTTTGAAAAAAACACCCGAATCCAAAACACACCCGAATCCGACAAAAAAAATTCGGTGAGGTTTTGCCAAAACGCGTTCGAACCCAAAACACGGCCGCGGAACCGAACCCAAAACCAAAACACAAAACCCGAAAAATTTCAGGCGCTCATCTCTAATATATTAGTGATATATTATTAAGGTTTTATTGAGTAATATTGTATTTTATCATTTGAATTGTTGTGATACCGGCCAGTGTCATTTATTTCTGATTGTATTGTGCAATAAATGCCTGTACCCAGATGAGAAGCGCAATTCAGTATTTTTTTTTTTTATAGTAAAACCTACGGCTAAAATTCTAGGATAACAGTGGCGCCGGGTTTGTCTTTTTATAATTCGGTCTTGTTCAAATGTAATGCTGGTGACAGGTAAATGTATTCTGTGCATTAGGAAGGAGGTAGAGAATTCTTTAATCTACCAATAAGGAATGCTTCCTAGTGGCTGAAGCCTCATATGCAGCCAGCACAACTACTGCTCAGTGAGCTCTATATGTATCTGCCTGGAGAGAACATTGTGTACCACTTATTACACAGGGTGTATGTTCCCTGCATATTCCTCCTGTCCCCAAATCCCTCCACCCTACCTACTCCTCCTATCCCCAGCTCCCCTCCACCTCTACTTCTCGACCTGTCCCTGGCTCTTCTCCACCCCACCTTCTCGTCCTTTCCCTGGCACCCCTCCACCCCACCTTCTCATCCTGTCTCTGGCTCCCTTTCCCCCCATCTACTCTTCTTGTCCCTGGCTCCCCTCAACCGCGCCTTCTCATCCTATCCCCAGCTCTCCTCCCTCCCGCCTACTCCTGTCCTCGGCTTTCCTCCACCTTTAATACTCAACTCCCACCTCTGCCTCCTGTCCCCAGCAACCCACTTCTGCCTCCTGACCACAGCACTAGAGATGAGCGCCTGAAATTTTTCGGGTTTTGTGTTTTGGTTTTGGGTTCGGTTCCGCGGCCGTGTTTTGGGTTCGACCGCGTTTTGGCAAAACCTCACCGAATTTTTTTTGTCGGATTCGGGTGTGTTTTGGATTCGGGTGTTTTTTTCCAAAAACACTAAAAAACAGCTTAAATCATAGAATTTGGGGGTCATTTTGATCCCAAAGTATTATTAACCTCAAAAACCATAATTTACACTCATTTTACGTCTATTCTGAATACCTCACACCTCACAATATTATTTTTAGTCCTAAAATTTGCACCGAGGTCGCTGTGTGAGTAAGATAAGCGACCCTAGTGGCCGACACAAACACCGGGCCCATCTAGGAGTGGCACTGCAGTGTCACGCAGGATGTCCCTTCCAAAAAACCCTCCCCAAACAGCACATGACGCAAAGAAAAAAAGAGGCGCAATGAGGTAGCTGTGTGAGTAAGATTAGCGACCCTAGTGGCCGACACAAACACCGGGCCCATCTAGGAGTGGCACTGCAGTGTCACGCAGGATGGCCCTTCCAAAAAACCCTCCCCAAACAGCACATGACGCAAAGAAAAAAAGAGGCGCAATGAGGTAGCTGTGTGAGTAAGATTAGCGACCCTAGTGGCCGACACAAACACCGGGCCCATCTAGGAGTGGCACTGCAGTGTCACGCAGGATGGCCCTTCCAAAAAACCCTCCCCAAACAGCACATGACGCAAAGAAAAAAAGAGGCGCAATGAGGTAGCTGACTGTGTGAGTAAGATTAGCGACCCTAGTGGCCGACACAAACACCGGGCCCATCTAGGAGTGGCACTGCAGTGTCACGCAGGATGTCCCTTCCAAAAAACCCTCCCCAAACAGCACATGACGCAAAGAAAAAAGAGGCGCAATGAGGTAGCTGACTGTGTGAGTAAGATTAGCGACCCTAGTGGCCGACACAAACACCGGGCCCATCTAGGAGTGGCACTGCAGTGTCACGCAGGATGTCCCTTCCAAAAAACCCTCCCCAATCAGCACATGATGCAAAGAAAAAGAAAAGAAAAAAGAGGTGCAAGATGGAATTGTCCTTGGGCCCTCCCACCCACCCTTATGTTGTATAAACAAAACAGGACATGCACACTTTAACCAACCCATCATTTCAGTGACAGGGTCTGCCACACGACTGTGACTGATATGACGGGTTGGTTTGGACCCCCCCAAAAAAAGAAGCAATTAATCTCTCCTTGCACAAACTGGCTCTACAGAGGCAAGATGTCCACCTCATCTTCACCCTCCGATATATCACCGTGTACATCCCCCTCCTCACAGATTATCAATTCGTCCCCACTGGAATCCACCATCTCAGCTCCCTGTGTACTTTGTGGAGGCAATTGCTGCTGGTCAATGTCTCCGCGGAGGAATTGATTATAATTCATTTTAATGAACATCATCTTCTCCACATTTTCTGGATGTAACCTCGTACGCCGATTGCTGACAAGGTGAGCGGCGGCACTAAACACTCTTTCGGAGTACACACTTGTGGGAGGGCAACTTAGGTAGAATAAAGCCAGTTTGTGCAAGGGCCTCCAAATTGCCTCTTTTTCCTGCCAGTATAAGTACGGACTGTGTGACGTGCCTACTTGGATGCGGTCACTCATATAATCCTCCACCATTCTATCAATGTTGAGAGAATCATATGCAGTGACAGTAGACGACATGTCCGTAATCGTTGTCAGGTCCTTCAGTCCGGACCAGATGTCAGCATCAGCAGTCGCTCCAGACTGCCCTGCATCACCGCCAGCGGGTGGGCTCGGAATTCTGAGCCTTTTCCTCGCACCCCCAGTTGCGGGAGAATGTGAAGGAGGAGATGTTGACAGGTCGCGTTCCGCTTGACTTGACAATTTTGTTACCAGCAGGTCTTTCAACCCCAGCAGACCTGTGTCTGGCGGAAAGAGAGATCCAAGGTAGGCTTTAAATCTAGGATCGAGCACGGTGGCCAAAATGTAGTGCTCTGATTTCAACAGATTGACCACCCGTGAATCCTTGTTAAGCGAATTAAGGGCTGCATCCACAAGTCCCACATGCCTAGCGGAATCGCTCCCTTTTAGCTCCTTCTTCCATGCCTCCAGCTTCTTCTGCAAAAGCCTGATGAGGGGAATGACCTGACTCAGGCTGGCAGTGTCTGAACTGACTTCACGTGTGGCAAGTTCAAAGGGCATCAGAACCTTGCACAGCGTTGAAATCATTCTCCACTGCACTTGAGACAGGTGCATTCCATCTCCTATATCGTGCTCAATTGTATAGGCTTGAATGGCCTTTTGCTGCTCCTCCAACCTCTGAAGCATATAGAGGGTTGAATTCCACCTCGTTACCACTTCTTGCTTCAGATGATGGCAGGGCAGGTTCAGTAGTTTTTGGTGGTGCTCCAGTCTTCTGTACGTGGTGCCTGTACGCCGAAAGTGTCCCGCAATTTTTCTGGCCACCGACAGCATCTCTTGCACGCCCCTGTCGTTTTTTAAAAAATTCTGCACCACCAAATTCAAGGTATGTGCAAAACATGGGACGTGCTGGAATTTGCCCATATTTAATGCACACACAATATTGCTGGCGTTGTCCGATGCCACAAATCCACAGGAGAGTCCAATTGGGGTAAGCCATTCCGCGATGATCTTCCTCAGTTGCCGTAAGAGGTTTTCAGCTGTGTGCGTATTCTGGAAAGCGGTGATACAAAGCGTAGCCTGCCTAGGAAAGAGTTGGCGTTTGCGAGATGCTGCTACTGGTGCCGCCGCTGCTGTTCTTGCGGCGGGAGTCCATACATCTACCCAGTGGGCTGTCACAGTCATATAGTCCTGACCCTGCCCTGCTCCACTTGTCCACATGTCCGTGGTTAAGTGGACATTGGGTACAACTGCATTTTTTAGGACACTGGTGAGTCTTTTTCTGACGTCCGTGTACATTCTCGGTATCGCCTGCCTAGAGAAGTGGAACCTAGATGGTATTTGGTAACGGGGGCACACTGCCTCAATAAATTGTCTAGTTCCCTGTGAACTAACGGCGGATACCGGACGCACGTCTAACACCAACATAGTTGTCAAGGACTCAGTTATCCGCTTTGCAGTAGGATGACTGCTGTGATATTTCATCTTCCTCGCAAAGGACTGTTGAACAGTCAATTGCTTACTGGAAGTAGTACAAGTGGGCTTACGACTTCCCCTCTGGGATGACCATCGACTCCCAGCGGCAACAACAGCAGCGCCAGCAGCAGTAGGCGTTACACGCAAGGATGCATCGGAGGAATCCCAGGCAGGAGAGGACTCGTCAGACTTGCCAGTGACATGGCCTGCAGGACTATTGGCATTCCTGAGGAAGGAGGAAATTGACACTGAGGGAGTTGGTGGGGTGGTTTGCGTGAGCTTGGTTACAAGAGGAAGGGATTTACTGGTCAGTGGACTGCTTCCGCTGTCACCCAAAGTTTTTGAACTTGTCACTGACTTATTATGAATGCGCTGCAGGTGACGTATAAGGGAGGATGTTCCGAGGTGGTTAACGTCCTTACCCCTACTTATTACAGCTTGACAAAGGGAACACACGGCTTGACACCTGTTGTCCGCATTTCTGGTGAAATACCTCCACACCGAAGAGCTGATTTTTTTGGTATTTTCACCTGGCATGTCAACGGCCATATTCCTCCCACGGACAACAGGTGTCTCCCCGGGTGCCTGACTTAAACAAACCACCTCACCATCAGAATCCTCCTGGTCAATTTCCTCCCCAGCGCCAGCAACACCCATATCCTCCTCATCCTGGTGTACTTCAACACTGACATCTTCAATCTGACTATCAGGAACTGGACTGCGGGTGCTCCTTCCAGCACTTGCAGGGGGCGTGCAAATGGTGGAAGGCGCATGCTCTTCACGTCCAGTGTTGGGAAGGTCAGGCATCGCAACCGACACAATGGGACTCTCCTTGTGGATTTGGGATTTCAAAGAACGCACAGTTCTTTGCGGTGCTTTTGCCAGCTTGAGTCTTTTCAGTTTTCTAGCGAGAGGCTGAGTGCTTCCATCCTCATGTGAAGCTGAACCACTAGCCATGAACATAGGCCAGGGCCTCAGCCGTTCCTTGCCACTCCGTGTGGTAAATGGCATATTGGCAAGTTTATGCTTCTCCTCCGACAATTTTATTTTAGGTTTTGGAGTCCTTTTTTTACTGATATTTGGTGTTTTGGTTTTGACATGCTCTGTACTATGCCATTGGGCATCGGCCTTGGTAGACGACGTTGCTGGCATTTCATCGTCTCGGCCATGACTAGTGGCAGCAGCTTCAGCACGAGGTGGAAGTGGATCTTGATCTTTCCCTAATTTTGGAACCTCAACATTTTTGTTCTCCATATTTTAATAGGCACAACTAAAAGGCACCTCAGGTAAACAATGGAGATGGATGGATTGGATACTAGTATACAATTATGGACGGGCTGCCGAGTGCCGACACAGAGGTAGCCACAGCCGTGAACTACCGCACTGTACTGTGTCTGCTGCTAATATATAGACTGGTTGATAAAGAGATAGTATACTCGTAACTAGTATGTATGTATAAAGAAAGAAAAAAAAACCACGGTTAGGTGGTATATACAATTATGGACGGGCTGCCGAGTGCCGACACAGAGGTAGCCACAGCCGTGAACTACCGCACTGTACTGTGTCTGCTGCTAATATATAGACTGGTTGATAAAGAGATAGTATACTCGTAACTAGTATGTATGTATAAAGAAAGAAAAAAAAACCACGGTTAGGTGGTATATACAATTATGGACGGGCTGCCGAGTGCCGACACAGAGGTAGCCACAGCCGTGAACTACCGCACTGTACTGTGTCTGCTGCTAATATATAGACTGGTTGATAAAGAGATAGTATACTCGTAACTAGTATGTATGTATAAAGAAAGAAAAAAAAACCACGGTTAGGTGGTATATACAATTATGGACGGGCTGCCGAGTGCCGACACAGAGGTAGCCACAGCCGTGAACTACCGCACTGTACTGTGTCTGCTGCTAATATATAGACTGGTTGATAAAGAGATAGTATACTCGTAACTAGTATGTATGTATAAAGAAAGAAAAAAAAAACACGGTTAGGTGGTATATACAATTATGGACGGGCTGCCGAGTGCCGACACAGAGGTAGCCACAGCCGTGAACTACCGCACTGTACTGTGTCTGCTGCTAATATATAGACTGGTTGATAAAGAGATAGTATACTCGTAACTAGTATGTATGTATAAAGAAAGAAAAAAAAACCACGGTTAGGTGGTATATACAATTATGGACGGGCTGCCGAGTGCCGACACAGAGGTAGCCACAGCCGTGAACTACCGCACTGTACTGTGTCTGCTGCTAATATATAGACTGGTTGATAAAGAGATAGTATACTCGTAACTAGTATGTATGTATAAAGAAAGAAAAAAAAACCACGGTTAGGTGGTATATACAATTATGGACGGGCTGCCGAGTGCCGACACAGAGGTAGCCACAGCCGTGAACTACCGCACTGTACTGTGTCTGCTGCTAATATATAGACTGGTTGATAAAGAGATAGTATACTCGTAACTAGTATGTATGTATAAAGAAAGAAAAAAAAACCACGGTTAGGTGGTATATACAATTATGGACGGGCTGCCGAGTGCCGACACAGAGGTAGCCACAGCCGTGAACTACCGCACTGTACTGTGTCTGCTGCTAATATATAGACTGGTTGATAAAGAGATAGTATACTCGTAACTAGTATGTATGTATAAAGAAAGAAAAAAAAACCACGGTTAGGTGGTATATACAATTATGGACGGGCTGCCGAGTGCCGACACAGAGGTAGCCACAGCCGTGAACTACCGCACTGTACTGTGTCTGCTGCTAATATAGTCTGGTTGATAAAGAGATAGTATACTACTAATATTATATACTGGTGGTCAGGTCACTGGTCACTAGTCACACTGGCAGTGGCACTCCTGCAGCAAAAGTGTGCACTGTTTAATTTTAATATAATATTATGTACTCCTGGCTCCTGCTATAACCTATAACTGGCACTGCAGTAGTGCTCCCCAGTCTCCCCCACAATTATAAGCTGTGTGAGCTGAGCAGTCAGACAGATATATAATATATATAGATGATGCAGCACACTGGCCTGAGCCTGAGCAGTGCACACAGATATGGTATGTGACTGAGTCACTGTGTGCTGTGTATCGCTTTTTTCAGGCAGAGAACGGATTATAAATAAAAGTGGTGGTCACTGGTCACTATCAGCAAAACTCTGCACTGTACACACTACTGAGTACTCCTAATGCTCCCCAAAATTAGTAAATCAAGTGTCTCTCTAATCTATTCTAATTCTAAATGGAGAGGACGCCAGCCACGTCCTCTCCCTATCAATCTCAATGCACGTGTGAAAATGGCGGCGACGCGCGGCTCCTTATATAGAATCCGAGCCTCGCGAGAATCCGACAGCGTCATGATGACGTTCGGGCGCGCTCGGGTTAACCGAGCAAGGCGGGAAGATCCGAGTCGCTCGGACCCGTGAAAAAAAACATGAAGTTCTGGCGGGTTCGGATTCAGAGAAACCGAACCCGCTCATCTCTACACAGCACCCCATCTCTGCCTCCTGTCTCCAGCATCTTACCTCTTCCTCCTGCCCCCAGCACCCCATTGCTGTCTCCTGTTCCCAGTACCTAACCTCTTCCTCCTGCCTATACTGTAAATATATATTCTTTCTTTTCATGTATTTCTTTTTTATATTTCTGCAAAGGCTACCAGAAAATATCACTATATATTGCATCATATCAATGTGATATGGAGTAATGTTTGGTAGCCATTCAGGAAAGCTTATCTTTCCTCCAACAAACAGCTCCTCTGAGATCCTGGCAAGCCTTGTGGACAATGTATTACTGTAATTCCGGTAACTGTATTTAGCAGTGCACAAGTGCGGGCAGGACAGGTTGAGGGTGAGGGCAGATGAACCAGCCATATGAGAGTAGGAGCATCGGGCAGTCAGCAGTGGCCCGGCATATGCCAGGTCACTTCACTAATATATGTGCTGCACAGGACAGGGTGGAGGTGGGGGCAGAGTGAGCCCGCCATGAGAGGGGTAGTGGCAGCAGGCTGTATAGGGTACGGGCTGGGTCACTTCTATATAAACTCAGGGAACCTCTCATATCAGTATGATTCAGTCATACGGGGAGAAGGGGGCAGGCAGATTTTCTTATACTTTCTCACTGGGCACCTCTTTGCTGCTCTTCTCTCTTGATTCTCATTACACAGGTACATATAAGGGAGAGGTTAATCTAGACTAGATTAGGTTTCTTTAAGGACGGTCTACCACTTATGGGCCAGTCCTTTGTGCATGCTCCACAGGCTACAATTTGCCAGTTAGCACCTATGGCCCTCATTCCGAGTTGTTCGCTCATTATTTTCCTTTGCATCGGTGCGATTTTCCGCTAACTGCGCATGCGCAATGTTCGCACTGCGGCTGCGTCAAGTAAATTTGCTAAGAAGTTTGGTATTTTACTCACGGCATTACGAGTTTTTTTCTTCGTTCTGGTGATCGGAGTGTGATTGACAGGAAGTGGGTGTTTCTGGGCGGAAACTGACCGTTTTATGGGAGTGTGTGAAAAAACGCTGCTGTTTCTGGGAAAAATGCGGGAGTGACTGGAGAAACGGGGGAGTGTCTGGCCGAACGCTGGATGTGTTTGTGACGTCAAACCAGGAACGAAACTGACTGAACTGATCGCAGTGCCAGAGTAAGTTTCGAGCAACTCAGAAACTGCTAAGAAATGTCTATTCGCAATTTTGCGAATCTTTCGTTCGCAATTCTGCTAAACTAAGATTCACTCCAAGAGGGCGGCGGCTTAGCGTGTGCACTGCTGCGAAAAGCGTCTAGCGAGCGAACAACTCGGAATGAGGGCCCATATGCAGATAATTAGATTTGAGAGGGGCATGTCCAAACTCAAATCTAAATTGCTGTGTAAAAATAAAGCTGTCAAGCATTTGTTGGCTACTGTACATCCAAAAAAAAAACATTATTTATCCTACATGAAAATAAAAATGTATTTGCACCTCTTACAGAGAGAGCTTAGCCTGAAGTGATCATGAGATGCAACCACACTAGGCAAATGTTTAAGCCGCTCTATTTCCTGCACTATGCAATGAAAACATGTGGAAGATGGCTAATTTGAAAGAGTTGTATTTATTTAAAAAAAAAAAAAAACACTTTTACTTTCAGTTCACTGTATTGAAATTCCAAATAAGAAAACACATTTTTGGTCAGTTTGGTTACATTGTATTTGATGCTAGAATGAGCAAAAGACTAATGGCATTTTATGAAAATAATAATGTGTAATTTGTGTTAGTAATGTATTAACCACTTGCCTGGCATGGTCGTATCAGATTCGACCACACCAAGCTGGGCTTCTGATGCGAACTGTCAGAAAGCCCATTGTGCAGCTGCAGGAAGAGAATCATCCTGAAATTGCTGCTCTCAGAGGGACCTCCAGTCCCTTTGCTTCCTGGTTCTCTCCCCCTGTCAGTGCCTGCCACGCTGTCAATCACTGCTGATTGGGCTGCCCTGCAGACGTTAGCAGCCACTGCAGAAATGTGAAAAAGCAGCTACTCACCTTTCCTCTGAACCTGCGAAAGCTACAGAAAGAAGCTGACACTGAAAAAGTGAAGTTGTGATGATCACAATGTTCCAGCCATCAATGTTTTACCGATGATCAAAATTATATTTCTTTTTTCGAAAATGCTTTTATTGTTTATATAAAATTGTATTGGATATATTTTAAATACGTGTTCTTGACCTAATTCAAAAATAATATTGATATCGATGTTGTAATATGATGTCTGCAACATGAAAAAATTGCTGTGGCACAGGGGTGAGAAAACTCCCAGTAGTACAGTAGAATTTATATGAGCAAATTGGAAGAGTTTTTTTTGCGAGTTAATTTGTCATGTCATTGCATCAGAGTGCATTTACAATTCATTTGTGTTTTTCTCCTACCTTTGTTGTTTTTTGCTGTCTCTTTTGCTATTCTATTTTTTCTTCATTTCCCTGGTTTCTTTTTCTTTGTTTTCCCATTTTCTTCTTATGTTTATTTTCTCCTTTCTTTTTCTTCTTTTTCCACTGTCTTTTTTTAATCTTACATCCTAAAAGAGCTGCTACCCCCTACCCCAGCTGGCGTCTTTGCTAATGTGGCTGGATCTTTTCACATATTGATGATGCATGAGTCTGTCTTACTAGTGGCCCCCTTTCTACTGTCTAGCAGTGATTTTGACAGGGTTTCTCTTTATAATCTTCTCCTGACCAGGGATCCTTTTTTTCTTTAGATACCCCTGAAATACCTCACTAGTGCTTCACTATAACAATATGGAAATGAGTTTAAAAACCAAATAGTCATGTTTCTTTATAAAACAATGTACACATGCTCCTCCACTCTCCTCCAATATGAACTGGTAATATCCACCCTGAGGGTTACTTATTGCACTACTGTTTCTATGACACATTTGTGATTGTATATGTACAGTATTTCTTTTTGAATATCTAGAAAAACAACCCCCTACTAGTAGACAAAATAAAATCAGAAATTTTGTATCCTCACTCTATTTGCCAGTCTTACTATAATAGATATATAGTGAATATTCACCTAATAGAAAATGGATGTATGTGTCTCTCAGCTCCCATGGATCTCTTTCTAGGACTATTTATCTGCTATTAATAATAATAATAATAATAATAATAATAATTTTATTTATTTAGCGCTCTTTCTCCAATAGGACTCAAGGCGCTTAACAGATACATAGCATAATATAGTACAGAAAATAATGAAGTACATTTTCATATAATACAGAAGCATGGAGATACTAAAGGGACAATTATGGGAATGCATAAGTAAACAGGAAAGTCTTGAGTCTACTTTTGAAGGTTTCTATAGTTGGGGCCTCTCGCACTGTGCGGGGAAGTGAGTTCCATAGAGTCGGAGCCGCATGACTAAAAGCTCGACCCCCAGATGAATTACGGGAGATTCTAGATACTGCTAAAAGTACTTCATCTACAGATCGCAGTAATCGAGTGGGGCTGCTTCAGGTACCTTGGGCCCTGGTCATGTAGTGCTTTGAAACTCAGTAAGCCAATCTTGAAGATGATTCGCCATCTTACAGGCAACCAGTGAAGGGAGTAGAGAATGGGTGTTATGTGGCTAGAACAGGGCTGGTCGGTTAACAGCCTGGCAGCTGTTCTTTGCACCAGCTGTAAGTGGTGCAATTCTTTAGCTGGGAGACCAAGGTAGAGGGCATTACAGTAGTCTAATCGAGTTGATACAAATGCATGGATGACTTTTGGCAGATCATCTGAGGGAATTAAGTGCTTGATTCTGGCTATGTTCCTCAGGTGAAAGAATGAGGATTTGATTGTGGCTGATATCTGATGTTTAAGTGTCAAGCCACCATCCAGGACAACGCCAAGATTCCACACATGATCAGTGGTTTGTAATTCTGAATCCCCGAGTGTAAGTCCAGTTGGTCGGCTATGCTGCAGTCTTGTCCTTTGATGTTGCGGTCCTATCATAAGGACCTCTGTTTTATCTGGGTTCAGTCACAGCCAACTAGCACTCATCCACTCCTGGAGTTCAGCTAGACAGCTATTTAGGGTTGCTATTGGGTTATCAGTGCCCGGAGCAAAGGACAAGTACAGTTGTGTATCATCTGCATAGCAGTGGTAGACTAGCCCATGGCATCTGATTATTTCACCCAGCGGGAGCATGTATACTGCAAAAAGCATGGGGGATAGTATAGAACCTTGGACACCACATGGCAATGGCACTGGTGGTGATGAGTATAATCCAGATGATACTCTCTGTGACCTGCCTGTGAGAAATGATTTGAACCAGCTTAGGACTGTGCCATCCAGTCCACAAAAATGTATCAGTCGCTCAATCAGAAGCCCATGGTGCATGGTAGCAAATGCTGCAGAGAGATCCAGAAGGATTAATATTGAACAGTCACCTCTGTATCTTGCCATCAGAAGATCATTTAACACACACACCAGGGCTGTTTCAGTGCTATGTCTTCTCCTGAATCCTGATTGGAATGGATCATAGATATCATGGCGGGTTTCAAGTTTGATATTATCTGTTGGATTACTACCAAATATTTCTGAAGTGGCAATAAAACCAATTTTGCCTATCTGATCACACAATTGTATGGTTAGATCTTCAAGGTTGAATGTTCTTGAAGGTTGGCTAGGAACCTCAAACATTCACACTATATTACCATCTTGGGATATCATCTGTTTCTACTAGCTCTGGAAAATAATAGTTACTTTACAGTAGTTTAAAATTAGGGATGTGCACTGGGTCACCTTCCGGGTTTTGTGTTTTGTTTTTGGATCTGGATCTCCTTCGTGTTTTGGATCTGGATTTGTTTTGCCAAAATCACCTTTGAGGGTTTTGGTTTTGGATCTATATTTTTTCGTAAAAATCATCAAAACAGCTGAAATCACAGAATTTGGGGGTATTTTTGTTCCTACGGTATTATTAACCTCAATAACATTCATTTACTTTCATTTTCAGTCTATTCTGTAGACCTCACAGCTCACAATATTGTTTTTAGACCAAAAGTTTGCACCGAGGTAGCTGGAAAACTAAGCTAAGTGACAGTAGTGGGCGGCACAAACACGTGGCACATCTAGGAGTGGCACTGCAGTGGCAGACAGGATGGCAGTTTTATAAACTATGCCCAAAAAATGCTCCAAACATCACATAATGCAAAAAAAAAAAAGAGTTGCAAGATGGAATTGTCCTTTGGCCTCCTACCCACCTGTATGTTGAATATATTAAACAGGACATGCACAGTTTAACAAACCAATCATTTCAGCGATAAAGACTGCTACTTGTGACTGAAATGATTGGTTTGTTTGGGCCCCCACAAAACAAGCTGGCAATGGGCAGTGCACAAACTGACTCTACATAGGCAAGATGTCATCAGCATGGCTGGGAATTGCTTTTCTAGTGAAGTGAAATCTAGATGGGATTTGGTACCAGGGACACAGGACCTCAATCAACTGTCTAAAACCCACTGCATTAATGGTGGACATAGGACATGAGTCTAATACCAGCATAATGGCGTCAGTAATCCGCTGTGCAACTGGGTGACTGCTGTCATACATCATCTCCTTTACAAATTATTGATAATCCTCATCCTTGTGCCATTCCACAGAAGCATTCTTAATCTCAATGTCAGTACGTTGACTGGCGCAGCTCCTCCAGGCACTTGCAGAGGGTGTGCAAATGGTGGAAGGAGCCTCCTCTTCCCATACAGTATTGGAAAGGTCAGGCTTATACATCGCAACTGCGGACACACTTGGACTCTCCTTGGGGATTGGTGATATTTCTGAATGCAAAGCTGGCTAAAACCTTAGCCTGTCTTTGCCACTTCGTGTAGTGAATGGCATATTGCCAATTTTCCGTTTCTTTTCAGCTGGCTTGAATGTTTTTTTTTTTTTATGTATCGCCGTAAAATATTTCTTTTTTATTTTACATGCCCTGTACACCAATGGTCATTGGCCTTAGCCGATGACGTTGATGGAATTGCACTGTTGTTGTCATGATTAGTGGCAGCAGCTTCAGCACTAGTAGTAGTAAGTAGTTACTGATCTTTCACTTGTTTTACCTCCATTTCTCACACACTGAGTGAGCATATATAGCAGTAGTGTACGGCAGTACTGGTAGTCGTCACTGAGTGATGCACCAATAGAAATATATTGTTTGCTCTGGATCACACAGGATATATAGCAGTAGTGTACGGCAGCCACTGTACTAGTAGTCAGAGTGATCCACCAAAATCCACCAACAGAAATATTTTTTTGCTTTGGATCACACAGATATATAGCAGTAGTGTACAGCAGCACTGGTAGTTGTCACTGAGTGACGCACCAACAGAATTATATTTTTTGCTCTGGAGCACACACAGAGGATATATAGCAGTAGTGTACGGCAGTACACAGTCCCTTATAGACAGAGAACACCTCTTAAACAGCCACAGTATGCTACTATGCAGAGCCCTAACACAGTGACAGCACACCCAACTCAATTCTCCTGCAAAACAACCCCTCTGCTCTCTGCTGCCCCTTTTGCTCTCTCCTGCCCCCCTTTGCTCTCTCCTACCCTGCTTTGCGCTCTCCCTGCTTGCTCCTTCCCTAACAGCACACAACACAGAAGGAACACATCCTTACTGTGCACTCTCTAAGTCCGGACAGAAGATGAGCTGATCACCGGGACTATATATAGAATCCTAAACTTGCGAGATCAGACAGCAGGATGATGATGTTTTGCCTCGTTTTTGGATCCAAGTTAGGTGTGCAAAACCGAGCTTGATTCGAATCCGGGCTCAGATAGATTTATATATATATAATATATATATATATATATATATACATACAAACAAATATAAAACCACAGCACTCACCACCCCAGAAGCGGGGTGCAATGATGCATTCACCACTCATAGGGTGGGGTGAATGTAGCCCATGGCCACCTACTTAAATATATACAAACAGAAAAATCAGCATTCACCATAGCAAGCTCACTTATCCTCACAACATTAAAAAATAAATGATGGGGGTTTTTAGTTAGTGAATTGGTCAATGCACGGAAGCCTGCAAACCGATCGCCAAGGTACCGCACCTTCATGCAGGTCCTACACTATTGATTGATGTTGTGAGGATACGTGAGCTTGCTGTGGTAAGTGCTGAATTTTCTGTTTGTATATATATAGTAGAGATGAGCGGGTTCGGTTTCTCTGAATCCGAACCCGCCCGAACTTCATGGTTTTTTTAACGGGTCCGAGCAGACTCGGATCCTCCCGCCTTGCTCGGTTAACCCGAGCGCGCCCGAACGTCATCATGACGCTGTCGGATTCTTGCGAGACTCGGATTCTATATAAGGAGCCGCGCGGCGCCGCCATTTTCACACGTGCATTGAGATTGATAGGGAGAGGACGTGGCTGGCGTCCTCTCCATTTAGATTATAAGAGAGAGAGATTTACTGGAGCTTAGGACTAGGAGGAGTACTGTAGAAGTGTAGAGAGTGCAGAGAGTTTACTAGTGAGTGACCACCAGACAGTGCAGTTTATTTAATATATCCGTTCTCTGCCTGAAAAAAGCGATACACACAGTGACTCAGTCACATACCATATCTGTGTGCACTGCTCAGGCTCAGCCCAGTGTGCTGCATCATCTATATATATTATATATCTGTCTGACTGCTCAGCTCACACAGCTTATAATTGTGGGGGAGACTGGGGAGCACTGCAGTGCCAGTTATAGGTTATAGCAGGAGCCAGGAGTACATAATATTATATAGTGAGTGACCACCAGACAGTGCAGTTTATTTAATATATCCGTTCTCTGCCTGAAAAAAGCGATACACACAGTGACTCAGTCACATACCATATCTGTGTGCACTGCTCAGGCTCAGCCCAGTGTGCTGCATCATCTATATATATTATATATCTGTCTGACTGCTCAGCTCACACAGCTTATAATTGTGGGGGAGACTGGGGAGCACTGCAGTGCCAGTTATAGGTTATAGCAGGAGCCAGGAGTACATAATATTATATTAAAATTAAACAGTGCACACTTTTGCTGCAGGAGTGCCACTGCCAGTGTGACTGACCAGTGACCTGACCACACTGACCACCAGTATAGTTAGTAGTATACTTATATTGTGATTGCCTGAAAAAGTTAAACACTCGTCGTGTGACTTCACTTGTGTGTTGTTTTTTTTTTTATTCTATAAAAATAAAACTCATTCTGCTGACAGACAGTGTCCAGCAGGTCCGTCATTATATAATATATAATATATACCTGTCCGGCTGCAGTAGTGATATATATATATTTTTTATATCATTTATCATCCAGTCGCAGCAGACACAGTACGGTAGTTCACGGCTGTGGCTACCTCTGTGTCTGTACTCGGCAGGCAGTCCGTCGATAATTGTATACCACCTAACCGTGTTTTTTTTTTCTTCTTTATACATACATACTACTACGACATCTCTTTATCAACCAGTCTATATTAGCAGCAGACACAGTACAGTACGGTAGTTCACGGCTGTGGCTACCTCTGTGTCTGCACTCGGCAGGCAGTCCGTCCATAATTGTATACCACCTAACCGTGTTTTTTTTTTCTTTCTTCTTTATACATACATAGTTACATAGACATCTCTTTATCAACCAGTCTATATTAGCAGCAGACACAGTACAGTACGGTAGTTCACGGCTGTGGCTACCTCTGTGTCTGCACTCGGCAGGCAGTCCGTCCATAATTGTATACCACCTAACCGTGGTTTTTTTTTCTTTCTTCTTTATACATACATAGTTACATAGACATCTCTTTATCAACCAGTCTATATTAGCAGCAGACACAGTACAGTACGGTAGTTCACGGCTGTGGCTACCTCTGTGTCTGCACTCGGCAGGCAGTCCGTCCATAATTGTATACCACCTAACCGTGGTTTTTTTTTCTTTCTTCTTTATACATACATAGTTACATAGACATCTCTTTATCAACCAGTCTATATTAGCAGCAGACACAGTACAGTACGGTAGTTCACGGCTGTGGCTACCTCTGTGTCTGCACTCGGCAGGCAGTCCGTCCATAATTGTATACCACCTAACCGTGGTTTTTTTTTCTTTCTTCTTTATACATACATAGTTACATAGACATCTCTTTATCAACCAGTCTATATTAGCAGCAGACACAGTACAGTACGGTAGTTCACGGCTGTGGCTACCTCTGTGTCTGCACTCGGCAGGCAGTCCGTCCATAATTGTATACCACCTAACCGTGGTTTTTTTTTCTTTCTTCTTTATACATACATACTACTACGACATCTCTTTATCAACCAGTCTATATTATTAGCAGCAGACACAGTACAGTACGGTAGTTCACGGCTGTGGCTACCTCTGTGTCTGCACTCGGCAGGCAGTCCGTCCATAATTGTATACCACCTAACCGTGGTTTTTTTTTCTTTCTTCTTTATACATACATAGTTACATAGACATCTCTTTATCAACCAGTCTATATTAGCAGCAGACACAGTACAGTACGGTAGTTCACGGCTGTGGCTACCTCTGTGTCTGCACTCGGCAGGCAGTCCATAATTGTATACTAGTATCCATCTCCATTGTTTACCTGAGGTGCCTTTTAGTTGTGCCTATTAAAATATGGAGAACAAAAATGTTGAGGTTCCAAAATTAGGGAAAGATCAAGATCCACTTCCACCTCGTGCTGAAGCTGCTGCCACTAGTCATGGCCGAGACGATGAAATGCCAGCAACGTCGTCTGCCAAGGCCGATGCCCAATGGCATAGTACAGAGCATGTCAAAACCAAAACACCAAATATCAGAAAAAAAAGGACTCCAAAACCTAAAATAAAATTGTCGGAGGAGAAGCGTAAACTTGCCAATATGCCATTTACGACACGGAGTGGCAAGGAACGGCTGAGGCCCTGGCCTATGTTCATGGCTAGTGGTTCAGCTTCACATGAGGATGGAAGCACTCAGCCTCTCGCTAGAAAAATGAAAAGACTCAAGCTGGCAAAAGCAGCACAGCAAAGAACTGTGCATTCTTCGAAATCCCAAATCCACAAGGAGAGTCCAATTGTGTCGGTTGCGATGCCTGACCTTCCCAACACTGGACGTGAAGATAATCTGTGAGGAGGGGGATGTACACGGTGATATATCGGAGGGTGATGATGAGGTGGACATCTTGCCTCTGTAGAGCCAGTTTGTGCAAGGAGAGATTAATTGCTTCTTTTTTGGGGGGGGTCCAAACCAACCCGTCATATCAGTCACAGTTGTGTGGCAGACCCTGTCACTGAAATGATGGGTTGGTTAAAGTGTGCATGTCCTGTTTTGTTTATACAACATAAGGGTGGGTGGGAGGGCCCAAGGACAATTCCATCTTGCACCTCTTTTTTCTTTTCTTTTTCTTTGCATCATGTGCTGATTGGGGAGGGTTTTTTGGAAGGGACATCCTGCGTGACACTGCAGTGCCACTCCTAAATGGGCCCGGTGTTTGTGTCGGCCACTAGGGTCGCTAATCTTACTCACACAGTCAGCTACCTCATTGCGCCTCTTTTTTTCTTTGCGTCATGTGCTGTTTGGGGAGGGTTTTTTGGAAGGGACATCCTGCGTGACACTGCAGTGCCACTCCTAGATGGGCCCGGTGTTTGTGTCGGCCACTAGGGTCGCTAATCTTACTCACACAGCTACCTCATTGCGCCTCTTTTTTTCTTTGCGTCATGTGCTGTTTGGGGAGGGTTTTTTGGAAGGGACATCCTGCGTGACACTGCAGTGCCACTCCTAGATGGGCCCGGTGTTTGTGTCGGCCACTAGGGTCGCTAATCTTACTCACACAGCTACCTCATTGCGCCTCTTTTTTTCTTTGCGTCATGTGCTGTTTGGGGAGGGTTTTTTGGAAGGGCCATCCTGCGTGACACTGCAGTGCCACTCCTAGATGGGCCCGGTGTTTGTGTCGGCCACTAGGGTCGCTAATCTTACTCACACAGCTACCTCATTGCGCCTCTTTTTTTCTTTGCGTCATGTGCTGTTTGGGGAGGGTTTTTTGGAAGGGACATCCTGCGTGACACTGCAGTGCCACTCCTAGATGGGCCCGGTGTTTGTGTCGGCCACTAGGGTCGCTTATCTTACTCACACAGCGACCTCGGTGCAAATTTTAGGACTAAAAATAATATTGTGAGGTGTGAGGTATTCAGAATAGACTGAAAATGAGTGTAAATTATTGTTTTTGAGGTTAATAATACTTTGGGATCAAAATGACCCCCAAATTCTATGATTTAAGCTGTTTTTTAGTGTTTTTGGAAAAAAACACCCGAATCCAAAACACACCCGAATCCGACAAAAAAAATTCGGTGAGGTTTTGCCAAAACGCGTTCGAACCCAAAACACGGCCGCGGAACCGAACCCAAAACCAAAACACAAAACCCGAAAAATTTCAGGCGCTCATCTCTAATATATATATATATATATATATATATATGAAACTAGTGAAGAACAAGGGCGCCTATTTAGTGTTTTAAAGAATTGATATAGAGTGGACCAAGTGGTAATGTATGGACATCACTTATCTTATACACACACTGTCTTCGGTCACATGACCAATGCACATATGTGAAAAGAAATAGAACAGAAATAACATAGTGCGTACAGTTTTCAAAGCATATTTCACCATAAAATGCAGTTGTATCTAAAAAAACCTCCTAAAGATAAGCAAATCCTCAATGGTAAAAATCCAATGGCAGAGATTATTTTAAGGTTTTTCACATATTTTAATACAACATATAAAACATAGAAACAGATGGTAAAAATGCAAGCGTACAGAATATAACAAGAATTCGAGCTTATCAGTCCGTATATGCAATCGGATACATCCTGTTTTCCATAAAAATCCAATACTGGTAAAAATGCAAACGTACAGGAATGTTTAAGTTAAAAAGCTTATCTGTCCATAAGGAGGTCTCAGGTGCAGCAGGACCAACGCGTTTCGTCAGCAGTATGACTTCACCATGGGGATAGGGTCAGTGGAGAAGGGTAGCCTTATTTAAACCTGTGAACAGTATGAGGGTCTAGCACATGGCCAAGCCAGTGATGATCTCACTTCCTGTCAAAGGTAGTGATTAGGTTCCAAGATGATTACTAAAACGTGTTTTATATACGAAGGAATTATATTGATAAGTTTAAATCAATTTATAAGTCAATTAAAAACTATTTTAATAATGGGTATAAATAATTGAGAAAGAAATATCTATAAACAGCGTGGAACACATGCTGGAAAGCAATGATACTTCCGGGTCCGGAGGAGGAAGTTCGGACATAACTTCCGGTAACGGGAGAACCTTTAAAGAATTGCAAATTTATATTTCTATATGCCCGCTGGGATCAGCCACCTCAGAAACTAGGCGCGCTGACCCCAGACAGGCTGAAAGTGTAGCGCGCTGTGTAGCGATATATATATATATATATATATATAGCAATAGGAGTACGGCGCCACAGGTGGGTGTGAATAAACTCCAATAAATGGTCACTGTTGATACAATATAGACACTTCCTTATTTTAATAGGGTGTCAGCTAGCCCCTAAGTATTTGGCATGGGTAGGGTGCCTTCTAAAAAATAAAGATGGGGCAATAGGGGTATCAGCGACCGATGGTGTCTAAATTGTTAAAAATATCTATGAAGAAATGGCATAAAAAGATATGTATTACAGGTTGAGTATCCCATATCCAAATATTCCGAAATACGGAATATTCCGAAATACGGAATTTTTTGAGTGAGAGTGAGATAGTGGAACCTTTGTTTTCTTATGGCTCAATGTACACAAACTTTGTTTAATACACAAAGTTATTAAAAATATTGTATTAAATGACTTTCAGGCTGTGTGTATAAGGTGTATATGAAACATAAATGAATTGTGTGAATGTACACACACTTTGTTTAATGCACAAAGTTATAAAAAAATATTGGCTAAAATTACCTTCAGACTATGCATATAAGGTGTATATGAAACATAAATGCATTCTATGCTTAGACGAAGGTCCCATCACCATGATATCTCATTATGGTATGCAATTATTCCAAAATATGGAAAAATCAGATATCCAAAATACTTCCGGTCCCAAGCATTTTGGATAAGGGATACTCAACCTGTACTGGGATAAAAGGGTTTAAACAATAATTTATATATATATATATATATAAATAATAAAAAAAATTATAATAAAAACATGTATTTTTATAAATGATACAGGTGAAAAATAAAAAATGGACTAAAAAAGGGAGAAGGAAATAGTGAGGCACTGAATATTCATAAAGGCTAAAACCATAAATTTTCATAAACACACATTATAAATTCACATTATACCACACTGTATGATCCAAAATTCATATTGTGCAACACGGTATGATCCACAATTCACATTATGCAACACGGTATGATCCCCTATTCCCATTATACAACATGGAATGATCCAAAATTCAAATTATGTAACACAGTATGAGCCGAAATTTACATTTTGCCACACAGTATGAGCTGAATTCACATTATGCCACACAGTATGAGTCAAATTAACAGTACGCCACACAGTATGAGCCACATTCACATTACACCACACGGTATGAGTCAAATTCACATTACGCCACACAGTATGAGCCAAATTCACATTATGCCACACAGTATGAGCCAAATCCACATTAAGCAACACAGCATGAGCCAAATTTACATTACGCCACACAGTATGAGCCAAATTCACATTACACCGCACAGTATGAGCCAAAATTCACATTACACCATACATTGTGAGCCAAAATTCACATTACACCACATAGTATGAGTCAAATTCACATTACGCCACACAGTATGAGCCAAAATTCACATTATACCACACAGTATGAGCTGAAATTCACATTGCCCCACACAGTATGAGCCGAATTCACATTACGCCACACAGTATGAGTTAAATACACATTACACCACACAGTATGAGCCACATTCACATTACGCCACACGGTGTGAGCCACATTCACATTACACGACACGGTATGAATCAAATTCACATTACGCCACACAGTATGAGCCGAATTCACATTTCGCCACACAGTATGAGCCAAATTCACATTACGTCACACAGTATGAGCCAAATTCACATTACGCCACACAATATGAGTCTAATTCACATTACGCAACACAGTTTGAACCAAATTCACATTACACAACACATTATGAGCCAAATTAACATTACGCCACACAGTATGATCCAAATTCACATTACACCACACAGTATGAGCCAAAATTCACTTCCAGCCACACAGTGTGAGCCAAAATTCACATAACACCACACAGTATGAGCCAAATTCACATTATGTCACACAGTATGAGCCAAAATTCACATTACGTAACACAGTATGAGCCAAAATTCACATTACGCCACACAGTACAAGTCAAATTCATATTATGCCACACAGTATGAGCCAAGTTCACATTAAGCCACACAATATGAGCCAAAGTTCATGCTGTGCACCCACAGATCTAATTTTTTTGGGGGGGGTAACTTCACTTCCTGGATGTAACAAAATCATGTTGAACCCCCTGGCCTGACCCCCCTCTTTCAGCGCTGAGCGGTGACCTACTGTTTCAGCGACAGTATTCTGCAACAGCGGCTTCAAGTCCTCACGAGAGGAATGCTGAGAATTGAGAGCGCTGGCGGTGGGAGAAGAGAGAGAGAGCGCAGGCCAGTGGAGAGGAAGGACACATGTTGTCACGATTGCTTGAAGAGTTTGTAAAAAAAAACAGATAAGTGCTGGTTTATACCATTGGCATATCCACTAAGCATTTTCACGATAACCATACAATATTAGGTGCTCTCTCTCTCCATTTCCTATATATATATATATATATATTTATTTATATTAGATTAATTGACAATGGTTGTTTCACTATTATCTGTCAATCTCGTTATGAGGCCTTGGCATTTATGCAAGGTTTTTGTGCAGGGACTTTATTAATAAAGATGATATTGAGTCAGGCTGCTTCAGCCTCATTCGCTTTGTTACTTGGGTTTTTATGTCTACAGAGAATATTATGCTGACAATGCTGTAATTAGACATTATAGTGCTGTGTGCAAGAAACAGCATCGACCCCTCCCACCACCACCACGCATATTCAAAATAGGGAAGGCTCATATCAAAAATATAGTGGAAGGGGCGTGGCCACAAAATAATACCAATTCCTATTACGCTGCACAGTAGTATCCTTTATTCAAATTACATCACACAGTAGCGCCACTTACACACATTACAACAGGTAGAGCCCCTTTTACACATTACACCAGGTAAAGACCGTGTCACACATTACGCCTGGTAGATCCCCATTTTACACTTTACTTCAGGTAGAGCTCCTATCACACATTATGCCAGGTAGAGCCAGCTTTTCCACATTAATCCAGGTAGAGCCAGTATCACACATTACGCCAGGTAGAGCTCCCTTTTACACATTACACCAGGTAGAGTACCCTTTTACACATTACTCCAGGTAGAGTCCCCTGCTACACATTGCACCAGGTAGAACCCACTTTAACACATTCTGTCAGGAAGAGCCCTTATACACATTATGCCAGGTAGCCCTTTATATTGTCTCTCTCTCTTTCTCTCTCTCTCTATATATATATCTATATATATATATATAGAGAGAGAGAGAGAGGGAGAAACAGAGAGAGAGAGAGAGAGAGAGAGTGAGTGAGAGTGCGTGTGTCTGTGTATGTGTGCACACACGCCATCCTCCCCAGAGCCTATTGGGCCCTACACACCAAGCGATGTGTCGCCGAGGTGCCCAATGGCCGATACGGCTGATGGGCGACCCGGCGGCGGGGGAAAAGTGATGGGGGAGTGAAGTTTCTTCACTCCCCCAGTCACCCGGCTCTATAGCAGGGCATGCTAATATAGATGAGATTTTTCATATTGGCATGCATGTATAAGGGTCACGGCACCAATGATGAATGAGCACGTGGACGTGCATCGTTGGTGCCTACACATTGAACAATATGAACGAGTTCTTGTTCATATCATTCAGTTAGATCTTTAAGTGTGTAGGGCCTATAACTCTACTAACCATGATCCGGTCGGCGTCCATGGCAGACTGGCAGTAGGTCCCCCACACTCCTGTTTCTCCTTCTCACATGCTGTGTGCACGGCCAGTGGGGGCAGAAGTGATTAGCATGGGGGAGGGGAAGTGGTGGTCTGTGCGGCCAGTGGAAGACAGAGGTGAATGACGGGGGTAGCGAAGTGCCGGGCAGCAGCGGCCGGTGCGGGCAGTGGTGGATGGCCTGGGGAGAGAAGTGCAGTGCTGCAGTGGCAGGAGGCAGGTGGCAGTGATTCAGTGAGTGGCTGTGTGGGTGGTGCTGCCAGGTGGTATGCCCACAGTACTTATGCACTGGTGGCAAGGCACAACTGGCACACACCCAATTACGGCCCTGCTTATGTACTGCACCACATCTTTTTAAAAATGTAAGCTGCTTCTTACAGTGGTGTATTCAAGTGGTCACCTACAGTAAGTAGCCCATTACTTGGATGATTTGCTCATTATTAGGTCAAGTGACCGCAGAATGTGTGCTTTTGGGATTTTGATGGACAAAATACCACTGTCGGTATATTGACCGCAGGCATCCTGTCCAGCGGCATATTATACTGATCCCCTGTGAAATGCTCTAACATGCACAACAAGACTTTTTTGCTAGTCCCCATATCATCCAAGCATTCCCTAAAAACTTATCCTCCTTTGACAAGATTATTAAATTCCACAAAAACTCACATAACCTCCAGAAGCTATTATCCCCAATTACATCCTCTCCATATAGTCCACACATACTGTGACTTTACATATTTTCTCTTTCTTCATTTTCACATCATGCCGACTGTAGGCCAAAATTCCTGTGTGACTGGATCATACAGCCTGCAAAGAATCTCTGCAATTTGACTGGACCAATATGCAATATGTAGCACCTATCAGGGCGTATTTGCTATATAATGTAAGCTTGCAAGCAGGGCCCTTTCACCTCTTTGTCTGTGTGATAAGTCGCTGAGCGGCTTGCTTCCCACGCAAGTCCCTATTGTTGCGGGATGCTGCGTCTTCCAGGCACAAGGGTCGCCGGCCCCTGCCTGTAACTAGGAAACGGGGGCATCACTCAGCTACTGCGACCCGGGTTGCCTAGCAAAATAGCAGCTCCCTGTCAGTGGAGCTTGTGTACGTGCAGCACTGCAGCTGCATGGAGTTTGTAATTAATTAAACACTCCCAGACTGACTTTCCTCCATTGGTCAGTGTTCCCTTTACAAGTCAGTCAGCCCAGCTCTCTGTGCTGGTTTCACTTTGTCAGTATTAGCTGCTGGTCCCTGTCCTCAGACCGTGCAGAATTTCTGTCAGTCCTATGATATTCTGCCCATTTACCTGCCCCTGTATAGAACCTTGTCCTGCCTGTACCTATATACTTTCCCAGTGTATTAACCCTTGGTTTACCAGTCCAGTGCTCCTGTGCTCAGCCTGCAGGATATATCCACTGCACAGTGCCTGCAAGCCATCTGCACAGCACTTGTATACCATCTCACAGTGCGTCATCTGTGCTGACTGAGATCCTGACCAAGACCTGACCTTAACCCTCTATGCTATTTCCACTTGGACATCATCCAATTTATTCGTCATAGAACGCACATTAGCCAAGAATAAACTATGCAAAGGAGGCTTCAGAGGGCAAAGCTGTAGTCTTACGTTGACTCCCACCCTCTTTCCACGCTTCTGCCACCTCTCCTTTCGTGGACACCATATCCAACCTCCTACAAGGTCAGACCCCAGCGAGAATCTCTATGTCTCGGGCCATGACCAGCTCTCCTGTTGTAGTGGTGGTGGGGGTAGCGGCTATGATGTCCTCCCCTTCCTTGGCTGCAGGTAACCTGCTCCGGCAGCTGTGGCTCCAGCTTGCCCAGCTCCCCCTCCTTCACCGGGGATACCAGCCTATCCTGCATAGCAGCCATGGCAGGGAGCACATGACCACTGTAGTTCTGCAAAGTAGATCATTGTACAATAAGAGAATAAACAGTGCACGAAAATAAGATATAAGTCTCTGGGGTAGAGAAGACTTAACACAGCCTGTCAGCAACTTATGCACAGATAACTGAGTAGTAACAAAAATGGAGGATCTAATCCTTTGATCTGTCACATGGCAAAAGGCAGCTAAGCATAGACAAACAAATGCAGAAAATATAACATGGGTGCCTATTCGGAATAGCAAGGTGTAACATTTTCATCAAGATGTGATGGACTTTGAACGTCGTTATCAGGGGCAATACAATGAGAGTGTGATGGGAGATTATATTTGGGGGCTAATACGAGAAAGTCCATACAATCACAGAAGAAATACGAAAAATATTCATTTCTAAACTTTTTTTTATGTATTCTGTTACAGTAGTTGTTTGTTTGTTTTAAAAAAATTGTAAATAAAAGTAATTCCATTTTTTTTTATTTTTACATACAATAAAGTTATGAAAATAGGGAAATTTTCTTAAAATCCATAATTTTTTTCTGAAAGCTACAAAAGCAAACTGTTTCAGGTAAAACAATTTTTCTTTCATTAGTAATGTGGAAGAAATAAAAATCAGATATGCAGAACCCATACTCAAAATTCGTGTTGACCGGTGTTATACTGTATAGGGAACATTCCTTTAATAAGCAACTTAACAAGAACTAAGACATCACTAAGGCTGCAGCTATAAAATGTGTACACCAATGAGTAAACTGGCCATAAACTGTATGAACTGCTGAAACGTTATTAGCGTGGGTTATATGATCTAAAATGGGATTCATGTATGTGAATCATAACATTATTGCAGTGACAATGTTCAATATTAAACTAAAGGACTTAAGTTAGTGGATTTTGATGTGGGATGTTGTTTTCCAAAATTAGAAATTTCTGAGTAGCCATAAATATATTGGGTTGAAAATAGCATAACATATTCCTCCTACTCTACAAGGGATGTTGCATTGAATTAAATCTATATATATAATACAACTGTAAGGGTTGTGTCTGTACATACAATTTATGATAGATATACTTATAGGGACTGTTTATGAACCATGGAGATGAAAAAAAAAAACATTTCTGTTTGTCTGTCTTTTCGTTCCAGGATCACCCAATCATTTTCATTGTATAGCTTAGTGACCTAGAAAGAAACTGAGGTATGTATGATCTTGATGTGACATCAGGGGGAGGAGTAATAAAGGAAAAACCTGACGCTTGACACTTGGCGCGTGCGGTGTGCAGGCTCCTCAAGTCCAAAGTGACTATTTGTGTGGAATTTCTGAATTTAGTGCAGATGGACTTTCAGTGCACATCAATAGTTGGTGTTTCGATCATGCTTCTGCAGAACTTGACTCCATCCCAGTTACAGTATGCAACAGAACCTGACTTAAAGTGACTGCTCTGCAGAAGATCCTAATTGAGGCAGAGATTCTAATGGGATGTGGCACAGGTGGGACTGTGTTGATACCACATATACAGATGTGTACACTTACACCTTTTCTGTTTTTCTCAATTTGGCACGCCATGGCATACCATGCATAGCATGACCAGCTTTTTTTATGATTAGCGAGTGGATGGATTTAAAACATTTTGTTTGCCATAATAGAGTATGTATAAAAAAGCATATTAAAGAAGCATTTTTTTTAAAAATCACACAGTATGGCTAAATCTCTAAGTCTATGGCATGCCAAGCCGTGGCAGGATAGTGGAAAGGTGCATGTGGACACATTTGTACCCCTGACCCCCAACAATTTTCCTTTTCAATTCAAGCACCTGCAGATTCCTGTTAGTGTCTGCTTCTCAAAGAGGATCAACATACTGAAGGGGCAAATACTCACGGCTGCAGGTATAGATCTCAAGACCAGTAGCTTCATGACTCATGAGCAAGCTTTACATGGCTTGCTCATGAGTTATATGAGTACCCCTTTCACATTGCATCAATAAATCGGGATATTGCTGGGTTGTTGCCGAGTTGACCCGGGTCGAGGTGCAGTGTGAAAGTGCCAAAGTTATTTACCCGGGTCGAGCATCCCAGCATTTCAACCCGGGTAAAAAATAGGTTTAAATGCGGGTCCGACCCAGGTCGTTGTGCAGTGCGAAAGCCTCTGACCCGGCATATTCAACCTGGGTCTCTGAAAAAGGTGCTGATTGGCTGTTTATGTGTGTGTTCAGAGCAGTGCCCAGACCCTCCTTTTATTTCCTTTGAAACCTCATCAATGTGAGCCAGAAAAGTCAATTTTAAATCACGTCACAGTGTTTAACATGGGTGATCCGGCTTCAGCGTGAAAGGCACCAACCCAAGTCAAAACTGCAATGTGAAAGGGCCTGAGCCTGCTCGGACCAGGGTTGAACCTGGGTTTAAAAGCAGAGTCTGACCTGGGCTTGCGATCTGAAAGTGGTATTAGTAGCCCCAAGCATCTATTTGTGTCAATCCATGAAGGAAAAACTGCAAATTTTGTGATCTATGTGTACAATATAAAATATACATCACAATATTAGATGGCTACTGTCTTTGTAAAATTAGTTCCACTGAGCAATAGCAAACATCCATGTGAGCAATGTCATGGGCAAATACTAGTTTAATATATACTTGTATGTAGTGGTCGAAGTATGCTGGTACGCAGAGGAATGACATACTGTACAAGTATATCAATTCTATTGACCCTCTGGGCCGGTCCCATCTGACCCCCTTCCCCAGTCGGGCCAGCTTACCTCACCTGCCGGTGTATGTGTTTTCATATTGCAGCATCTGTTCAAACTGCAGGGAGAGCTTTGGGGCTGACTAGCATCTACATGAGTGCTGGGCATGACCCCTACACCAATGAAAAGCTGTGTTTATTAAAGGCCCCCTTTTGTGGTACGCACACACAATAGTATACCCTGAGGTGAACAATAAATACTTTTCCATTTTCCATACCCCCACTTTAAAATTCCTATTTTGAACACTACTTGTATGCCTAGGGATAAGCTACAGATGGAACCAATCTAATCGGGGCTCCTTCTATGCTTGGGCTTGCCTGCCTGGGCACGCCTATCGCCGCGTCTCACTAGAATGGGAGCGTCTCTGTGCACTCCCATATCCTGCCGGGAGTGCACGTATGTGATGGAACCGCACTTGAAGAGTGTGGCTCCATCTGTAACTTATCGTTATTAATGAAGAATACAGTTGTGTCCTCCCTCATTGTTGCTGCGATGTATTCGTGCATGTACACTCACAGCAGCAACTACACGGGACTGGGTGCAAATAGTCAAATCTGCAATAGCACAATGCATTTTCTATGGATCGCGGGTGTGACTATTCGCAAATGCCTGTGATCAGGCACACTAGTCACTCAGCCTCGTTAAAGCTATACAGCGAAACGTGCACGTCTGCATTTCAGCGGCTTGCCACACTCCCTAATCTATGTACAATGGTGTAGAATTTACTTAGATAGAAAGTTTGAATGGACCCTCATTGACACCCTCTTATATTGAGGTTATCAAAATAAAGTTTAAGTGTCAGGAGTGGCCATCACGGAGTAACACTGAGAGTGATGAGATAATATATGTGACCTACCCTGACATGGCTCTATGAATGATTGATGCTATTAACTAATATGTATGGCATTGTTACTAGCAACAGCATTGCGCGGCCACTTTGAATTATATAAGTAAATGCGCTGTACCCATGACATTGCTCAGTAACAGAATTTCCTACATATTACATTAACCCAGTATTGTCAATAATTGACCAGCGGCAGCTGCAAATGAATAATGTGCTCTGTTTAGCAACTTAATAGATACAAATCAGTAATCCAGCACATACTTTCCAGTTCTCAAGTACAAACCAGTGATACATAAGTGAAGTGAACTGTGCAACAGAATACTGATACATTGTATGAATACATAGCACAGGTGTAGCTAGAAGGAGAATATTAATGTAGCAACTTTATCTCCATACCTACTACTGCAAGAACAGGCTGTTACAATTTTTAAACAGTTCTGTATGAAAAGCACAGCAGTAGAGCACTACTGGAAATTGTATATTAGCAACCGCACATGAACTATTGATTTATTACATATGCAATACAAATACTGCAAGATAACCATGTGATACATTCCTCCAGTACTATCTATCCTTATTGAGTGGGTATTAACCCATGGTTATTCTAAGTAAAATCAATGACATATAAAGTGAGGTAAATGTGTAGAATTCAACAAAACAATAAAAGTGTGCATATTGTATGAATAAAAACACACACTGTATTTGCAGGAGCAATTTATTGTGATAAATGATCATTCATGTTATATTTCCATAACATCAGGTTGCCACACATATATATATCACTCTTGAAATGATTTCCAAACATAATGTAGGCATGATAATATTTGAACTGATCTTTCTTGCTTTTTGTATATAAGAGCTCAACAGAACCAAGGGGTCTGGTCATCCAATACATTTCAGATTCTCAGTGCCTCCACGAGTATCTCTAATACTACACCTTGTGGGAGTTATTAGTGGAAGTACCACTTTTTAAATGTATTCACATCTATATCTATTTCTTTTCACTTGTTTGTCTGTATGTTTCCAAGTTTTTAACCTCTATGTTTTGGTGTGTAATCCCCAGATAAATGGGGCGTTTTAGAAAGCATAAGCAATAAATGGGGCGTTTTAGAAAGCATAAGCAATAAAAGCTATGTTTCATATAGTTAACATGTTTAAATGATATTTTGTGCGCCCATCTAAGCAACCACTTTCTGGTTCTCTCTTTGTCACACTAATCATAGAAAATGGATCATCAGTGCAAATGGTCTCACCCGCTATGACATTGGACACATATGTAACTCTTATTGTTGCTGTATTCTGCATAATAAAACTTGTGGTTCTCTGTCTAGTGGTAGTCCAATATCTGGTATGTTACTGTGTTCCTGGTATGTTACTGTATTCCTGTAGGAAAAAATGGAAATAAAGGGTAATTAGTTTTCCACAAATAAGACCTACAGTATACCAAGGCTTAGGGTTTTCCCAAGCAAGCCCCTTGGTGGAAGGTATACAAGAGTAAAAACATGGGCAGAGGCACTAACTACTATCAGCTAACCCATTTCTAAGATAGAACACAGTAAACTAGGTTTACACAAGTATATTGCATCTTACCAAAACCATATTGCACTTGGGAGAAACAGATTAAAAATTTACAAAGAGATTTATATTTTATATGGTCGTATCCAAACTTAAATCTAAATTGCATTGTAAGTAAAAATAAAGACATCCAGTATTTGCAGATTACATGCAAATGCATAAAAGTTTTCACCCCGCATGCAAAAAATGTACCTCAGGTATTGCGGTCTTCAGTTATATTTTTTTATAAATAAAAGCCAGCTTTTAATAAATGTGATGTGTTTACAGATGGCAGTAAACATTTGATATATTATTATCATTAATTTGCACATACAGAAATCCACCGCACTCACCATTCCCAGGTTGGAGTGTGGTGGCCTGCGACCACATTGCTTAAATAAATAAAATCCAGAGAGCCCAGCACCCACCATAGTAAGCTCACTCCTCTTAATATATAAATAAATAAATTATGGAGCTTTGGTTTATGGATTGATCAATTCATTTAAGCTTGCAGCTCAACATTAAGGGACTCCAAATTTGGACATTTATTCTACTAACACGTATTCTTATGAGTCTATGAATGGAGTGACAGATATCCAAAATTATTCCATTTGCTAAACTGCACTGGGCACTAAATAGATCACAAGTGCTCAAGATATGTGGAATTCATTTGAAATAACATTTGATGTATCTGTACCCCCATTACTATAATTTATTTGAGAATGTGTGATTGTTTTGTGGTTAATGTGATCTTGTGCCTTTATCATGTTCTGTATTGTTTCCTAAATAAATTCACAAATTGTATGAGTTTGTAAAGCAAATATAGCTCAATGAAGAACTCTCAGGCAGCTTAAATATTAAAATTGAATATAAATGTTCAAGTTCTGTATTCCCCTAACTTTACTGAATGTTATTTTCTATTATATTTCAGAGTACTGCTTTTTGCACTGTGTAAATTGATTCTTTCCATCACTATATCACTCCTTCCCATACACAGCACTTGTGGATTATAGAAACATTGAGTTTTCACCAGACAGAAAAGGGATAAGAACATTGATTAAAACAAGGAAGAGTTTTTTCTTTGAAGTCCTCAGACTGCTGTAAGTCTCTTCCTCACTATGATGAGCTTTCTTCACAGCAGACTGTCCCCTCCTTGCCATTTGTTGACCTGTTTTATTGATATTTTGCATTCAGTGTTGAACTTTGTAAATCAATGGGAATCAGCATCAAACGCTATTTGCATTAGGAGCTTTGGAATTAGTAGTGTGTGACTAATTATATTATACAGCAATCCATTGAGACATAGTTTATAGGATAGTAAAATGTCCCTATTTATAATATACATGTTCATTTGCCTCTATATAGTTACAGTACCAACTAAAATCTGCCAAGGTTTCTAATTACTCCCATCATAGTGACTTCTGCCATTTCCAAATATTTAAACATTGCTTGAAACTGCAGCACAGCTCATAATATTTCATATGTAACCCATCTATAATTACTGTATATTTAGTTTGTTAGTGTTATCTGCATGCTTGCCTTGGAATGTTCAATTTGCCCTGGTGGCCAACAAAGTTTAACACTAGAGATGTGCGCTGAACCCTTGTTTTGATTTTGGATATGTATTAACTTTGTGTTTTATTTTTTGTTTTAGTTTTGCAAAATCTGCCCTGGCATGTTTTGGTTTTGGATCTGTATTTTTTTTCCCAAAATGTATAAAAACAACAAAAATCACATAATTTATGCCTTATGCTGTTCTTACAGTATTAATAGCCCCAATAACATTCATTTCCAGTCAATTTCGACCATCTCACACTTCACAATATTGAGGATAAACCGAGCTAGTTGGTTGAATAAGCTAAATGACAGCAGTGGGTATCACAAACAAGTGGCAGTTCAACTTCAAACATGGCACATCTAGAAAACAGAGTGGCACTACAGTGGCAGACAGGATGGCAGTTTAATAAACTATATGATCCCATAGAAAGTAACAAGAACATTTTCATTAACCAAGAACTAGATCAGAAGGAAGGAAGGAATGATCCATTGGTTAATTTAATTTAATTTGTTTGATTCCAAAAATTTTATAATCAATGGGGGCATTGGGACGGTAATGATCTAACATCCTTCTTTCATGGCCTTTTCTGAATTTCGCTTAGAAATGGACTGCAGATAAGAACCACTTGGCCCATCCAATGCACATTTAATTTCAGTCTTTTTGTCATGAGCCTATAAAACTAACTGTATATTTTTGGATTGTGGGAGGAAATTGGAGCACACGGAGGAAATCCACACAAGCATGGGGAGAATATACAAACTCCACACCATTAGGGCCATGGTGGGAATCAAAGCCATGACCTCAGTGCTATGAGGCAGTAATGCTAACCATTACACCATCCTTAGTAATTTAATTTGTTTTATTCCAGGAAAATTATAATTGATGCAAACAATAATGATTAAAAATTCTTCTTTCATGCCTTTTCTCTTCTCAGTTGCTGTAAATGAAAGAAAGAAAGAAGGATTGGTTATTTACTATAGTTCATTTAATTTAATTGGTTGATTGACTAAGAACATTTGTGAGGGAGGAGGGGGTAGCATGGCCAGCAGGCCATCAATGCATCTGTGTTTAGATGGTTAATTGATGACAATTGTGTTCCTACTCCCAAATTCCATCTTGATTCCATGTTACCAAAACAGTGATTCTTTGCCTGTACTAGGAGGCAGAAAAAAATGAATTTTCAGCCTACAAAATGCCATTGTACCCACTATCTACTTAGTCACAGATCTGTGGACAAGTGCAACTAGTCAAACAAAAGGGTTATGGATCAAAGGGTCAACAGTCAGAAGGTCGACAATGTCTAGGTTGACACCAAATGGTCAACATGCACAAGGTCAACATGGTCAAAAGGTTGACAGGTTGACACAGAAATGGTCAACACATGAAATAGTTGACATGAGTTTTTGATGTTATTTTGGTGTCAAAATTTCTCTTCCCACATGTGGATCCCCAATTAGTGCACCACTTCGCTTGCCATGCTACAGGCAAGGTGCCTCGCTCCTGCTTTGCATGGTACAGGTTACAGTTCTGAATTATAGTCCATGAAGATGGTAAAGTATAAAAAAGTCCTAAAAATGAAAAAAAATCCAAAAAAACTCATGTTGACCACATGCTGTGTCAGTCATTGTCTGGGTGACCATTTGAACCTGTCGACCTTTTGACCAAGTTGACAAATTGAACCTGTTGGCCTATTGACAATGTCGACCATATGCATTTGTTGTCAGCCTATTGCTTTTCGACCTTGTAACTGTCGACCTATCATCCGGATACCAAACAAAAGATTACATGACTGGTAGCCCATTGGGTAGATGTATCACCTTCAGCAGCAGCAATATCTAACACACAATGCCAGCTCATTCACAGGCAGGCTACTCTCTGTATCACCGGCTTCACTAAGAGGCCTACCAGTGTCAACCTGTTAGAAAAATTCAGGGATGTCATAGCAAAATGGCTTACCCTGCTAAGACTCTCCTGAGGATGTCATTTCCGATAATGCACAGTATGTAACATTGTGAGAGCATTACAACTGGGTGAATTTGAACACGTCCCATGTTTTGCCCACACAATAAACTTGTTAGTTCATAATTTTTCTCAAAATGATGGGGGCATGCAGGAGATGATGTTTGTACCCTGAAAAATGTTTGGATATTTTCGGCATTCATTCAGTAACCGCATGTAGATTGCAACAGCTGCAAGAACAGTTCCATTTTCCATGCCACAAACTGAAAAAAACCTACAGAAGAAGTAATAAAATAAAGAGAAGAGGGGGATGTACCTTACTCCAGCACAAAGGATAATTCTTTCTGTTTTCTGCAAACCACTAATAAAAAATTTGAAGTATCAACTAATTAAATGTAGTAAAAGACTTGTGTTCTTAAAAATGAACTACAAATTCCATGAGGAAGATTTTTGCCATCCAATGCAACAAAGTACAGAGACTTCTGTACTGGTGGATTTCAATGTTGGGAATTATATACAGATCTTTTTGGCAGTAAACGTTCCCTTTATTACAGGTGATGTTTTTTCTTTAGCATTGTAAAGTATTGTTTTGATTTCAGGTGCCCTTTCTTAATTTGTATATGACTTTGCTCACTGGCTTTAGTTGATGTTGAAGAACTACATACTAATATCAATATCATGATGATTGGCAGCAGCCATAGCACTAGTACTTGGGTGCTGCTACTTCTCTTTTATCGATTGATCATGATTCATATATATTTATTAATGCAGTGGGGCACAGCACCTACTGGGCTTTATTGAATACACACATTGAACAAAAAAATAACAGCTTTTTTTTTTTTTACAAATGCCAACTCACACTACAGTGTGTACACTCTAGTACAGCACACACAAGTTGTACAAAAAAACTTTTTTTTACTTTTTTTTTTGCAATTGACAACTCACACTGTGGGGAGTCAGTTACCACCCACATCTTGCCAATGCCTGTGTGACCAGATTTTTTGCACCATCCTGTCGCTGATCAGCGATGCCCTTTGTTGTTGTCCGAAGTGCGTGCACAGTGCAGTGCATACGCATGTGCAGTTAGGACCTGATTGCCCGCTGTGCGAAAATGCACAGCAGCGATCAGGTATGAATCAGGCCCTATGCCCACTAGCTCCACCTCCCTTGTTCTAGTTGCCCTTGTCTAATTCACAAACTTGCTGAATGTCTAGTCTAAAAAGCATAATTGAGTATTATGGACATTCTGAGGTTGATACAGGGTTGTACACAAATTTGTTTTGCATAAAAATCTTGTGATTTTTAGCACTGCTCCATAGAGCATACTGTAGCAATCATGGGAGTCTCCTTAAACTTGTGGTTGCAGTGGCATAATCACTTAGTAATGGGCAGGGGCGTCTTAAGAGAGGAGGGGGCCTGTGTGCACACTCCGGGTGGGCCTCCTCCTCTCCACGGTGCCATAGGTTTCAGCAATATGCTGGAGGCTACTGAGCAAGTGCAGGTTTCCTGAAATATGTCACCTGCCATGTATCGGAGACAAAAGTCATACTGCGCGTGCACGTCATCCATTTTTGGAGTGTTTCTTTGCAGCGATGGCTGCTGCTGCAGATCCCGGCAGTGGACTTCGGAGAGGTGAGTATGAGAATATGGGTGCAATGTGTGTGGTGTGTGACTACCCTTAACCCAGGGGCCGGTGTGCACAGCACACATATGATAGAAATGCCAGTGGTAATGGCGTATATCGCATATGAGCTAAATTGAGTGAGAGTGTGTCATTAGTTTGTGGTCAAAACTGTAGATTATGGCAAATTTAGCATAGAGAATGCATATTTCCAGAGGGATTATTTAAGAAGAGGCATACGGCTGGAGCAAGTGTGCATTGATAGTGAAGGTCACAAGTGGATGGTTAGGAGTGGTGCTGACCCATAGATGTTGAGCATATCGGCATATCGGCAAACATTAATTTATTTCGCTGCATGCAGTTGCAGCCAACTTGCTTGAAATTCTGCTTCTGCTCCTATATGTCTATTGTACTTTCATTTTTGCTTTATTCGCAGCTGTCTCAAATTCTATTTTAGAATGTCCCTGTCATTGTTTTTTCAAATTTTTAACTTGAAAATGCTATTTAATGATCATAAGAATACTTTTATTTAAATATTGCTTTTCTCCCAATAGGACTCTAAGCATATTAAATTTGCACATTACAAAACACATTTAACAAAATAAACTTATACAAAATAGCGTTAAGCAAAATAAAGGGGCATTAATGAAATAAATGAGTAAACAGTTGTTAAGGAAATTAAGCAATTTATAGCATCTATTCTGTCTTTTTATATCATGTAATACTTAAAAGGCATTATTAGGTAACACTTGTTTGTGACAAGGAATGTATGTTCGTGACAAGAACTTGCTTTACTTTGCTAAGTCACCCTAGTCTTGCTGACTTGTGTCATGTGCCCAAGCCAGGACCAGATGGTATTCGATAAGGAGAAATGGGCCTCAAGGCCTGCTATGATTGGTCCAAGCTTGGGTGGAGGAATTTTTGTAATAGGCAATATTAAGGGCTTTTGTTTGCCATATTCTGGGCAGACTGAGCGCTCTTGTAATTTTACTTGTAAGTGCATGCTGACTGTCACTTTATTGTAATCTTGCTCTGCCATTATCAATATAAACTTTGAATTTGACCACAACTGTTCATGTTGTTTTTTTATCCAAAACAATTTGGTGCCGAAACCCGGGATCTGAAAGCGATTGGAACGGAATCAGGACAGGAACGGAGGACTGGATACCAGATTGGAGCCATTCATAAAAAGGTGAGAACATTTGTGTCTCTGTCTGCTCTCCCCTCCTCCGCTCCTAAGACCCTCTGTCCCACTATCGTGAGTACAGATCCCAAGAACCTGAACAGTTGTTTTGTGTTGCAACATCTGTATGGATATGCATGTGTGAGTGTATGTAGATGCTGGCACATTGCCACATCAGCATGAGAGAGGCCCTTTACGGCTGAATAAGAGTGCTGCCCAAAGCATGCCGGGGGCAACGGAGTAAAAAGTAAGAGGACCCTACCGTCCTCAGACACGAATGTTTCCTGTTTTCTCAGTCTGTCACATAAACTGTCATTAACATTGTCTGCATAGTGGAAGGACAAATATAAGGATAAGTCTTGGTGAAGAGTAGTTTCTCTGCTGGTCTACCTTTACTTTTCAATGCAGGAACAGGAGCAATCTAATCTCTGATTACCTCCTGGACTGCTATCTGACAGCTCTTGGTACACTGGTTTGAGTCTGCTTCTCGCTACACTGAAGGGCGTGCCCTGAAGCTGCAGACTTGTGTCTCATCAAAAATCATAATTCTTACTTAGATAATCCCTTACTTGCATGGTTTGACCAAGAGGACATTAAAGGGCAAATGTTGTTTGGCATCTTCGCATTGCTGATTTTCATTTGGCTTTGTTGGAAAATTTGGAGGGACCAAAAGCGGGGATTCGCTGTGTGGGACTTCCCCTAACAGCCAATAGCCATAGAATATAGTGCTGTGAAACACTGAGAGAGGGGTAAAAACATAAAAGTGGTTCCAATCTGCACTTCTAATTGATGCAGCTGGCAGCCTGATCAGGTTACACCGTTACCCGTGGTTCAAACAGCAAGTAAAAAGATAGTTTAGTTTGCCTGCGCTGGAATGCAATAAAACAGTAATATATATTATGTGCTACTGCCAATTCTGTAAAACAGATATCCGTGTTAATACCCAACATCTAATGATAATTGCTGAGCAGCGATGATCCTTTTTTATATAAAAAAATCCATGATACAATTTAGACCATTAAAAACACAGCCTGATTAAGTGTAAAACTCCTGTCCTGAAACAGTAACAATTATGTAGCTGTACGGGTGTTACAATGTTCCTCCTTTCAATGTAAGTCTGGCTGACAGTACAGTGAGATTCCCCTTTTGTGGCTTGGCTAATGGGCCAACACTTACTTCAGTGTTCTCACCCGCAGTCATCAAAAGGTATCTTTATAGTGAGCCCAACTATTCTCTGCGATCTGTGCTGAAATAGCAAGTACAACTTACATTTGGATTCAGTCTCGCGTACTCCAAAAGGTTTCTTTATGGTCCCCCACTTCTTATCAGACAAATGAGTGTAGTGCAGGTCCAAAAAACAGGTTTATTAAACCAGCAACAGGTAAAAACACAGGTGTGTTGAGACTAGTGATGTGCACCGGACATTTTTCGGGTTTTGTGTTTTGGTTTTGGATACGGTATCGCGGCCGTGTTTTGGATTCGGACGCGTTTTGGCAAAACCTCACCGAAATTTTTTTGTCGGATTCGGGTGTGTTTTGGATTCGGGTGTTTTTTTCAAAAAACCCTAGAAAAACAGCTTAAATCATAGAATTTGGGGGTCATTTTGATCCCATAGTATTATTAACCTCAATAACCATAATTTCCACTCATTTCCAGTCTATTCTGAACACCTCACAATATTATTTTTAGTCCTAAAATTTGCACCGAGGTCGCTGTGTGACTAAGCTAAGCGACACAAGTGGCCGACACAAACACCTGGCCCATCTAGGAGTGGCACTGCAGTGTCAGACAGGATGGCACTTCAAAAAAATTGTCCCCAAACAGCACATGATGCAAAGAAAAAAAGAGGCGCACCAAGGTCGCTGTGTGACTAAGCTAAGCGACACAAGTGACCGACACAAACACCTGGCCCATCTAGGAGTGGCACTGCAGTTTTCTAGCGAGAGGATGAGTGCTTCCATCCTCGTGTGAAGATGAACCACTAGCCATGAACATAGGCCAGGGCCTCAGCCGTTCCTTGCCACTCCATGTCGTAAATGGCATATTGGCAAGTTTACGCTTCTCATCAGACGCTTTCAATTTTGATTTTTGGGTCATTTTACTGAACTTTTGTTTTTTGGATTTTACATGCTCTCTACTATGACATTGTGCATCGGCCTTGGCAGACGACGTTGATGGCATTTCATCGTCTCGGCCATGACTAGTGGCAGCAGCTTCAGCACGAGGTGGAAGTGGATCTTGATTTTTCCCTATTTAACCCTTCACATTTTTGTTCTCCATTTTTTAATGTGTGGAATTATATGCCAGTATCAATAGCAATGGCCTACTACTATATATACTGCGCACAACTGAAATGCACCACAGGTATAGAATGTAGATGGATAGTATACTTAATGATGACACAGAGGTAGGTACAGCAGTGGCCTTCCGTACTGTACTGCTATATATAGTATACTGGTGGTCACTGTGTCAGCAAACTGCAAAACTAAAATGCACCACAGGTATAGAATGTAGATGGATAGTATACTTAATGACGACACAGAGGTAGGTACAGCAGTGGCCTTCCGTACCGTACTGCTATATATAGTATACTGGTGGTCACTGTGTCAGCAAACTGCAAAACTAAAATGCACCACAGGTATAGAATGTAGATGGATAGTATACTTAATGATGACACAGAGGTAGGTACAGCAGTGGCCTTCCGTACTGTACTGCTATATATACTGGTGGTCACTGTGTCAGCAAACTGCACAACTGAAATGCACCACAGGTATAGAATTAGAATGTAGATGGATAGTATACTTAATGACGACACAGAGGTAGGTACAGCAGTGGCCTTCCGTACCGTACTGCTATATATACTGGTGGTCACTGTGTCAGCAAAACTCTGCACTGTACTCCTCCTATATAATATTATACTGGTGGTCCCGACTCCCTAGTCCCCACTAAAGCAGCACACTGAGCACAGATATGGAGTGTTTTTCAGGCAGACAACGTATACTGGTGGTCACTGTCAGAAAAACTCTGCACTGTACTCCTGCTATATAATACAGCTGCTCCCCAGTCCCCACAATTAAGCAGTGTGAGCACAGATATATGCAGCACACTGAGCACAGATACGGAGCGTTTTTTTCAGGCAGAGAACGGATAAAACTGGTGGTCACTGATCAGCAAAACTCTGCACTGTACTCCTCCTATATTATACAGCTGCTCCCCAGTCCTCCCCACAATTAAGCAATGAAGCACAATCAAGTTCAACAATAACGGAGAGGACGCCAGCCACGTCCTCTCCCTAACATTTCCAATGCACGAGTGAAAATGGCGGCGACGCGCGGCTGCTTATATAGAATCCGAATCTCGCGAGAATCCGACAGCGGGATGATGACGTTCGGGCGCGCTCGGGTTAACCGAGCCATACGGGAGAATCCAAGTATGGCTCTGACCCGTGTAAAAAAGGTGAAGTTCGGGGGGGTTTGGTTTCCGAGGAACCGAACCCGCTCATCACTAGTTGAGACAGTCACTTTAAAGGAGGTAAATAAAACGCGTCCCTCCCGGTCTCTGCTCGTGCTGCAGCTCACGATTGATGCCGGGCGAGTGGATGTTTGATGCGGCTTTGCCCTCCCTGGAGTGATGCTCACAGTTCCTGGTGTACAGACGGCCTCAACGCGTTTCGGATAGTTCTCTATCCTTTTTCAAGAAATGCCGCCATGTCTGCTTCCCCGGGTATTTATCCTCTGAGGCTCCCGATCACGTGATCCGAAGAATCCAATGAATGCTGTCTACACCCGGCTTCTTACAATTAGTTTAAATAGGCTTAGAATAAACAGTCGCTAATAAAACTACTCTACTATACATACAATGTGGTATAAAATCAATTCTAACACATACACTACTTGATCCACAAAGGTGATACAACCAATGTGTAGAGCACCATGATAAAAAGGATTTACAACAATAATATCAATGGGTAACCTCATTTAACACCACTGTGCAATGGTTTCAGTTGTTAAAACATGCTGATTGGGCTGTCCCACATTATTAGAAGCCGGGTTTATGAATGAGTGTCCATGAAAAAAAAGATAGAAGACAAAAAAGGAACATGTATTAGATATTGTGCAAAAGTAAATAGCTTATTTTCTCTCTAATGCTTTCTGTATGTTATAGGAACCATTTAGATTCAAATTCAATATTCAGTCCATTGGGTGTCAAAGTTTTCATATCATATATGGTGCGCATTTCTAATCTGGCACCATCATCCCTCGTTTGAAGCCTTTATTTAGGGATTGTTTTTCCATAATATCTGCTTGTTCTTCATATGTTTCATCCTCAAAACCAGGGATGATTCAAGATGCCAGGCAGAAATGCACAAAGATGGATAGGCATACGATGCTACAGGGCATGAATAAGAAGAATAACTCATATGGCTTTAATAAGCAGGTTCTTTTCATCACCTCCTATACTTCACAGTACCGACAGGTGGAAAAAATTATTAAGAAACATTGGGCCATCCTTAAAAGAGATCCTCTACTTAAAAATGTGATCACATATTGTCCAAAGTTTGTATACAAAAAAGCGGAGAATTTGGGCTCCAAACTAGTTAGAAGTGCCTTGCCTATACAAAAAATGACCACTAGCATCACATCCAAAGGCTTTTACAGATGTGGTCAGTGCACTATGTGCAAAAACTGTAAAACTCCAAATAAGGTGGAAAAGTACAAATCCAATATAACTAAGGTGGAATATCCAATTAGAGAGTTCATTACTTGCAACAGTAAAAATGTCATATATCTTTTAGAATGTATTTGTGGGAACCAGTACATTGGTCGAACAGGTAGAATGTTAAAAGAACGTTTATCAGAACATGTACGAAATATCAAAAAAGGATTTGAGAACCACAGTGTGTCCATGCATTTCAGGGACAAACATAAATGTGAGATCAATGAATTAAAATCGTTCTGTGGGATCAAACTAGGAAAAGGTAACTGGCCCACTAAAGACATTGAATCTGCATTAGCCAGATTAGAAATGCGCACCATATATGATATGAAAACTTTGACACCAAATGGACTGCATATTGAATTTGAATCTAAATGGTTCCTATAACATTCAGAAAGCATTAGAGAGAAAATAAGCTATTTACTGTTGCACAATATATAATACATGTTCCTTTTTTGTCTTCTATCTTTTTTTTCATGGACACCTATTCATAAACCCGGCTTCTAATAATGTGGAACAAACAGTAAAACAAGAGTTCGGCGCTAGAGCTAATTGCGACTATGAATACCTTTCTGCCAATGCTCAATAGTTACACCAATCTTACAGCAGCTTTTAGAAGGGGAGTACTCAACCCCTAAATAGACATAAAACAAACAGACATCAAACAGCGCTAAAAAAGAGGTGTATATACTTTTTAATAAAAAATAATTAAATGAATATAATAATGTGTACAAGTACCGGCAATGATTGCACTTAGAGCCCTACATGCATAACAGTTCCAGCTTATTTGTGAGTTTAACTGATTAGTAATCATGCACAGATGGTATGTTAGTCCGAGATAATAAGAAACTTAATGCAGTTAAAAACAGCTGTAATGGTGGCTTTTTCAGTGCACTGAAATTGATAGTTCCTTGTCCAGTTTAAAGATGGTAACAATGTTAATATGATGATGAAACTTGGACAGGAGTTTTAATCGGAGATGTTTAGAACAGTGAAGCACATCGGTATTTGATATCACCTTTTGCGTAACGCCCAGCTCCCAGCAGGGGGCAGTTTCGGGGACTCCCGGCTCCTGGTGTCTTCAACACATTAGTGGTGCCATATCTGGAGGATCCAAATCAGAGGGCTTTTCAGAGGATAAATTTACCGAGTGACGGATGCCAGTACTGGACACCAAAGATGACGCTTACGCGTTTCTCTGCCTTCAGTCACGTCAGTGGCTTCTTCAGAGACGCTATGCAGAGTGTCCCTGTGTGTCCATTTATATAGCGGGTCCCGGCCGCTCACGTAGGCGTATTTCCTTTGTGTTCCAAGCCTCGTCTTCAGCTGGGACGCACGCGAATGCGTGTCACTCCGTTCTCTGTCATTACATACTTTGTCAGCTTAAAAATTATATAGTCTTAAATTGTTAGATCAAGAGCTTTACTATTACCTGGACATGAATGGTAAAAAAACCTTCACAGCCTTATTGGTAGCCCCTACACCAACAATATATAATTGGTGTCTCGGGACATCCTAATTCTAACTTCATACTCTTGATATGGAGTATGTAGTGATACAATGATACACTTGATGGATTTTGATTGCGTTATATATATATTTAAATGTTTTTATGTTTATATGTTTTTTATAATAATGGTTTATAAATTTCAGCCAATGCTCTATTTTATTGTTTATTTTAAGTATATAAGTACTGTGATCTTTGTTTATTAATTTATTAATACATCCCTGTGTCAAGACGTGCTATGTGCCTTTCCTATATGAGCCACCTCATGTAGTGCTACACGCTATAATGCGGACGTTTAACTGGTGACAAAGTTGCAGTAAAAAGTAACAGAGAGTCTGAAACCAGGTCGAGCCGTGGGAAGCTGACAAAGTATGTAATGACAGAGAACGGAATCACACGCATGCGCCCCAGCCGAAGACAAGGCTTGAAACGCAAAGGAAATACGCCTATGTGAGCGGCCGGGACCCACTATATAAATGGACACACAGGGACACTCTGCACAACGTCTCTGAAGAAGCTGCTGACGTGACTGAAGGCAGAGAAACGCGTAAGCGGCATCTTTGGTGTCCAGTACTGGCATCCGTCACTCGGTAAATTTATCCTCTGAAAAGCCCTCTGTTTTGGATCCTCCGGATATGGCACCACTAATGTGTTGAAGACACCAGGAGCCGGGAGTCCCTGAAACTGCCCCCTGCTGGGAGCTGGGCGTTACGCAAAAGGTGATATCAAATACCGATGTGCTTCACTGTTCTAAACATCTCCGATTAAAACTCCTGTCCAAGTTTCATCATCATATTAACATTGTTACCATCTTTAAACTGGACAAGGAACTATCAATTTCAGTGCACTGAAAAAGCCACCATTACAGCTGTTTTTAACTGCATTAAGTTTCTTATTATCTCGGACTAACATACCATCTGTGCATGATTACTAATCAGTTATACTAACAAATAAGCTGGAACTGTTATGCATGTAGGGCTCTAAGTGCAATCATTGCCGGTACTTGTAAACATTTATATATTTATTTAATTATTTTATATTAAAAAGTATACACACCTCTTTTTTAGTGCTGTTTGATGTCTGTTTGTTCTAATAATGTGGGACAGCCCAATCAGCATGTTTAACACTTGAAACCATTGCACAGGGATGTTAAATGAGGTTACCCATAGATATTATTGTTGTAAATCCTTTTTATCATGGTGCTCTACACATTGGATGTATCACCTTTGTGGATCAAGTAGTGTATGTGTTAGAATTGATTTTATACCACATTGTATGTATAGTAGAGTAGTTTTATTAGCGAATGTTTATTCTAAGCCTATTTAAACTAATTGTAAGAAGCAGGGTGTAGACAGCATTCATTGGATCCTTCGGATCACGTGATCGGGAGCCTCAGAGGATAAATACCCGGGGAAGCAGACATGGCGGCATCTCTTGAAAAAGGATAGAGAACTATCCGAAACGCGTTGAGGCCGTCTGTACACCAGGAACTGTGAGCATCACTCCAGGGAGGGCAAAGCTGCATCAAACATCCACTCACCCGGCATCAATCGTGAGCTGCAGCACGAGCAGAGACCGGAAGGGACGCGTTGTATTTACCTCCTTTAAAGTGACTATCTCAACACACCTGTGTTTTTAACTGTTGCTGGTTTAATAAACCTGTTTTTGGACCTACGCTACACTCATTTGTCTGATAAGAAGTGGGGGACCATAAAGAAACCTTTTGGAGTATGCGAGACTGAATCCAAGTGTAAGTTGTACTTGCTATTTCAGCACAGATCGCAGAGAATAGTTGGGCTCACTATAAAGATACCTTTTGATGACTGCGGGTGAGAACACTGAAGTAAGTGTCGGCCCATTAGCCAAGCCACAAAAGGGGAATCTCACTGTACTGTCAGCCAGACTTATATTGAATGGAGGAACATTGTAACACCCGTACAGCTACATAATTGTTACTGTTTCAGGACAGGAGTTTTACACTTAATCAGGCTGTGTTTTTAATGGTCTAAATTTTTGGGATGGATTTTTTTATATAAAAAAGGATCATCGCTGCTCAGCAATTATCATTAGATGTTGGGTATTAACACGGATATCTGTTTTACAGAATTGGTAGTAGCACATAATATATATTACTGTTTTATTGCATTCCAGCGCAGGTAACCTGAACTATCTTTTTACTTGCTGTTTAAACCACGGGTAATGGTGTAACCCGATCAGGCTGCCAGCTGCATCAATTAGAAGTCCAGATTGGAACCACTTTTATGTTTTTAGACTTGTGAACTAGAATACACGTAGGTTTCAATCAGTTGCTACTAATCCATCAGGTCACGGGTGACGTTACCGTTTCCATTCACTTTAGTGCCCATTGGTCTCCAATATGTTTAAACACAGAATTGAGAGATAAGGGTGGCTTGATAATCTTTTCAGCGCAGACCATGACCAAACCTCTCTGAGAGATGACAACATGGAAAGCGCAATGCTCAAAATGGAAAAATTACTCATCAGAGAAGGAAATATGTGGTGGGAAGTATCTGCGCTTGAAAGATATATTAAGAAACAAATAATTCCAAGAGGTCTAAGATTAGACAAACTGCCAACTTTTGGTAATGAATCTGAACTCTTTATTAATATTTGGTGTGATATTTTAAATGCATGCTCTTTCAAATTAATGAACCACATCATTGAGGAGAAAGGGAGACTTTTGAAAGAGGTAGAACAAGAAATTAAGATTATGGAGTCTTTATTGAAACCCTTTGAAAAATTAGAGGATTATAAAGCATATGAAGAAAGAATCGCCACAAGGATAGATAATAAGAAATGAAAGGGAACTCAGAAACAAAAAAATTCAAAAAGTATATGAGGGATAAGAAAGAATATGAGGAAGGAAAACAATATACGACTTGTGGAGTATACAGAAAAGAAATTGAAAACACTCCTGTGTCATTTAACAGGGAAAAAAGCACATGATGTGAATCGGAATGATAATGATAATGGTAATAGGATAAAGGTCCATAATGCAAAATCTAGATACTGCCATTATCAGGATATAATCACTTATTATAAACCAAGATACCATACCAATAAGGAAGATAGACCCAGACACTATTCCCCACGTTGGAGAGACGTCCATCTCCCAAAAGAAGGAACCAACAGGTCTCCATACCATAAAAGGGAAATACCGGTCACCTCGTCCCGTATTAATCAAAATATAGGAAGAAATCAGGGCTTCATAACTCCTTACAGATATACTCTCAGATATAGAGGGGCACAAAATCAGGAGGAGAGGCATGAAAGCAATATGGGAGTAAATGGACATAAGGAAGAGGTTCATGCGATTAGGGAAAGAGGGTGCAGGGATAGAAGTAGATCATCTCATTATACAAGATCTTTTTTAGACAAGGACAGAAAGAAAAAACGATACCCCTAAAACCCTATAAAATCCCCAGGAGGAGGGGATGCCGAGCAGGGAGACTCACTAAACAACATAATAAAAATAAAACCATTGTTTCCCCAGTTGAAGAAATAGACCAGGCCAATAAAAAGTAAAACAATATCCAACAGGAGGTCTCTGGTAATACTAAGATCTTCAATTTGAGTAACTATACGCTTTCCAAGGATGAACAATCCTTGTTAGGGAAAGGATTGAAGTTTGCTCCATCCAATAAAACAGACGATTTTGAGACATTCATAGATCTAGAAAGATTTATTAGGAAATTTGCCCTTAAACTTTTTTTTTTTGAGGAAAAGGATCATTTGGATATTCCGCAGGATCTGGGTATACAAATTTTTAAGAAAAAATCCAAATTTTATCCCAAGCATAAAAAAGGATGCTTTGTGGAAGCATTCGAATCCTTAGTTAAAGAAGATCTCAGCTGTACAAAATTCACTCCCAAAAAAACCCCTAACTTAACTCGGGGGGAGAGACAGGCCATTAAATCTTTGAGAACGAATAATGAGATTATCATTAAACCGGCAGATAAGGAGGGGGGGGGGTAGTCATTCTCAATCGAGACAATTACCACCAAGAAGTCCTTAGACAATTAACTGATAAGGAGACATACAAAAAGTTACGGGGAGACCCCACCAAGATCATTCAAAAGAAATTAGAAACTTTTTTGGCACTATATATCACTCTGGAAGTATTAACCGAGGAAGAAGCTGGTTTTATCCGTCTAGATAAACCTGCCATCCCGGTAATATATATGTTGCCAAAAATCCATAAAGACATTGAAAAACCACCAGGACGCCTAATAGTAGCAGGAGTTGACTCCATTACATCGAATCTATCCTTCTTTTTAGATCACAAAATCCAACCCAAGGTACATCTTACAAAATCATACATTAAGGACACCATTACGGTTATTAACAAATTGGAGGAGATTGAATGGTTACCGCATTACATATTAGTGACGCCGGACATCACCTCTTTATATACCATTATCCAACCCTCCTTTGGCTTGGAAGCAATTAAGTACCACTTAGATAAACATTTGATTAATGATAAAGAACAACAATTTATATTAGAGGGTATCGCTTTAATTCTTAACAACAATGTCTTCTGGTACGAAGGAGACTTTTTTATGCAGACATCCGGGACAGCGATGGGCACTAGGCTGGCACCCAGTTATGCTAATTTATGTCCCTCTGGGAAGACCTACAAGTCTGGACAGGAAACCCATGGGGTGCCAGCCTAGTGTCCTGGTTCCGCTATGTGGACGATATTATGTTCATATGGGGTGGCACAGAGACTGCCCTGCAAGATTTTTGCTCCTTCTTAAACTCAAATGATAAACATATACAACTAACTTTTGAAATAAGTAAGATGGAAATTAATTTTTTAGACCTTACAATATGTCCAGAGGGTACCAAATTGATTACTAAAAATTACACCAAACCAACGGACTGTAATTCTTATATTGATTTTAATAGTAATCATCATGGTAATTGGATTAAAAGTATACCCAATAGCCAGTTCCAAAGACTTAGGAGGAATTGCTCCAAGTTGGAAACATATGAAGAACAAGCGGGTATTATGGAAAAACAATTCATAAATAAAGGCTTCAAACCAGGGATGATTCAAGATGCCATGCAGAAATGCAAAAAGATGGATAGGCATACGATGCTACAGGGCATGAATAAGAAAAATAACTCATATGGCTTTAATAAGGAGGTTCTTTTCATCACCTCCTATACTTCACAGTACCGACAGGTGGAAAAAATGATTAAGAAACATTGGGCCATCCTTAAAAGAGATCCTCTACTTAAAAATGTGATCACAGATTGTCCAGAGTTTGTATACAAAAAAGCGGAGAATTTGGGCTCCAAACTAGTTAGAAGTGCCTTGCCTATACAAAAAATGACCACTAGGATCACCTCCAAAGGCTTTTACTGATGTGGTTAGTGCACTATGTGCAAAAACTGTAAAACTCCAAATAAGGTGGAAAAGTACAAATCCAATATAACTAAGGTGGAATATCCAATTAGAGAGTTCATTACTTGCAACAGTAAAAATGTCATATATCTTTTAGAATGTATTTGTGGGACCCAGTACATTGGTCGAACAGGTAGAATGTTAAAAGAACGTTTATCAGAACATGTACGAAATATCAAAAAAGGATTTGAGAACCACAGTGTGTCCATGCATTTCAGGGACAAACATAAATGTGAGATCAATTAATTAAAGTCATTCTGTGGGATCAAACTAGGAAAAGGTAACTGGCGCACTAAAGGACATTGAATCTGCATTAGCCAGATTAGAAATGCGCACCATATATGATATGAAAACTTTGACACCCAATGGACTGAATATTGAATTTGAATCTAAATGGTTCCTATAACATATAGAAAGCATTAGAGAGAAAATAAGCTATTTACTGTTGCACAATATCTAATACATGTTCCTTTTTTGTCTTCTATCTTTTTTTTAATGGACACTCATTCATAAATTCGGCTTCTAATAATGTGGGACAGCCCAATCAGCATGTTTTAACACCTGAAACCATTGCACAGGGATGTTAAATGAGGTTACCCATTGATATTATTGTTGTAAATTCTTTTTATCTTGGTGCTCTACACATTGGTTGTATCACCTTTGTGGATCAAGTAGTGTATGTGTTAGAATTGATTTTATACCACATTGTATGTATAGTAGAGTAGTTTTATTAGCGAATGTTTATTCTAAGCCTATTTAAACTAATTTTAAGAAGCCAGGTGTAGACAGCATTCATGGGATCCTTCGGATCACGTGATCGGGAGCCTCAGAGGATAAATACCCGGGGAAGCAGACATGGCGGCTTCTCTTGAAAAAGGATAGAGAACTATCCAAAACGCATTGAGGCCGTCTGTGCACCAGGAACTGTGAGCATCACTCCGGGGAGGGCAAAGCTGCATCAAACATCCACTCACCCGGCATCAATCGTGAGCAGCAGCACGAGCAGAGACCGGGAGGGACGCGTTGTATTTACCTCCTTTAAAGTGACTATGTCAACACACCTTTGTTTTTACCTGTTGCTGGTTTAATAAACCTGTTTTTGGACCTACGCTATACTCATTTGTCTGATAAGAAGTTGGGGACCATAAAGAAACCTTTTAGAGTACGCGAGACTGAATCCAAATGTAAGTTGTACTTGCTATTTCAGCACATATCGCAGAGAATAGTTGGGCTCACTATAAAGATACCTTTTGATGACTGTGGGTGAGAACACTGAAGTAAGTGTCGGCCCATTAGCCAAGCCACAAAAGGGGAATCTCACTGTACTGTCAGCCAGACTTATATTGAAAGGAGGAACATTGTAACACCCTTACAGCTACATAATTGTTACTGTTTCAGGACAGGAGTTTTACACTTAATCAGGCTGTGTTTTTAATGGTCTAAATTTTTGGGATGGATTTTTTTATATAAAAAAGGATCATCGCTGCTCAGCAATTATCATTAGATGTTGGGTATTAACACGGATATGTGTTTTACAGAATTGGCAGTAGCACATCATATATATTACTGTTTTATTGCATTCCAGCGCAGGCAACCTGAACTATCTTTTTACTTGCTGTTTAAACCATGGGTAATGGTGTAACCCGATCAGGCTGCCAGCTGCATCAATTAGAAGTGCAGATTGGAACCACTTTTATGGTTTTAGACTTGTGAACCAGAATACACGTAGGTTTCAATCAGCTGCTACTAATCCATCAGGTCACGGGGGACGTTACCGTTTCCATTCACTTTAGTGCCCATTGGTCTCCAATATGTTTAAACACAGAATTGAGAGACAAGGGTGGCTTGATAATCTTTTCAGCGCAGACCATGACCAAACCTCTCTGAGAGATGACAACATGGAAAGTGCACTGCGCAAAATTGAAAAATTACTCATCAGAGAAGGAAATATGTGGTGGGAAGTATCTGCGCTTGAAATATATATTAAGAAACAAATTATTCCAAGAGGTCTAAGATTAGACAAACTGCCAACTTTTGGTAATGAATCTGAACTCTTTATTAATATTTGGTGTGATATTTTAAATGCATGCTCTTTCAAATTAATGAACCACATCATTGAGGAGAAAGGGAGACTTTTGAAAGAGGTAGAACAAGAAATTAAGATTATGGAGTCTTTATTGAAACCCTTTGAAAAATTAGGGGATTATAAAGCATATGAAGAAAGAATCGCCACAAGGATAGAGAGAAAGAAATGAAAGGGAACTCAGAAACAAAAAAATTCAAAAAGTATATGAGAGATAAGAAAGAATATGAGGAAGGAAAACAATATACGACTTGTGGAGTATACACGAAATAAATTGAAAACACACCTGTGTCATTTAACAGGGAAAAAGCACATGATGTGAATCGGAATGATAATGATAATGGTAATAGGACAAAGGTCCATAATGCAAAATCTAGACACTCCCATTATCAGGATATAAGCCCTAATTATAAACCAAGATACCATACCAATAAGGAAGATATACCAAGACACTATTCCCCACGTTGGAGAGACGTCCGTCTCCCAAAAGAAGGAACCAACAGGTCTCCATACCATAAAAGGGAAATACCGGTCACCTCGTCCCGTATTAATCAAAATATAGGAAGAAATCAGGGCTTCATAACTCCTTACAGATATACTCTCAGATATAGAGGGGCACAATATCAGGAGGAGAGGCATGAAACAATATGGGAGTAAATGGACATAAGGAAGAGGTTCATGCGTTTAGGGAAAGAGGGTGCAGGGATAGAAGTAGATCACCTCATTATACAAGATCTTTTTTAGACAAGGACAGCAAGAAAAAACGATACCCCTAAAACCCTATAAAATCCCCAGGAGAAGGAGTGGATGCCGAGCAGGGAGACTCACCAAACAACATAATAAAAATAAAACCATTGTTTCCCCAGTTGAAGAAATAGACCAGGCCAATAAAAAGGAAAACAATATCCAACAGGAGGTCTCTGGTAATACTAAGATCTTCAATTTGATTAAATATACGCTTTCCAAGGATGAACAATCCTTGTTAGGGAAAGGATTGAAGTTTGCTCCATCCAATAAAACAGACGCTTTTGAGACATTCATAGATCTAGACAGATTAATTAGGAAATTAGCCCTTAAACTTTTTTTTGAGGAAAAGGATCATTTGGATATTCCGCAGGATCTGGGTATACAAATTTTTAAGAAAAAAAAATCAAATTTTATCCAAAGCATAAAAAAGGATGCTTTGTGGAACCATTCAAATCCTTAGTTAAAGAAGATCCCAGCTGTACAAAATTCACTCCCAAAAAACCCCTAACTTAACTCGGGGGGAGAGACAGGCCATTAAATCTTTGAGAACTAATAATGAGATTATCATTAAACCGGCAGATAGGGGGGGGGGTAGTCATTCTCAATCGAGACGATAACCACCAAGAAGTCCTTAGACAATTTACTGATAAGGAGACCTACAAAAAGTTATGGGGAGACCCCACCAACATCATTCAAAAGAAATTAGAAACTTTTTTGGCACTATATATCACTCTGGAAGTATTAGCCGAGGAAGAAGCTGGTTTTATCCGTCTAGATAAACCTGCCATCCCGGTAATATATATGTTGCCAAAAATCCATAAAAACATTGAAAAACCACCAGGATGCCCAATAGTAGCAGGAGTTGACTCCATTACATCGAATCTATCCTTCTTTTTAGATCACAAAATCCAACCCAAGGTACATTTTACAAAATCATACATTAAGGACACCATTACGGTTATTAACAAATTGGAGGAGATTGAATGGTTACCGCATTACATATTGGTGACGGCGGACATCACCTCTTTATATACCGTTATCAAACACTCCTTAGGCTTGGAAGCAATTAAGTACCACTTAGATAAACATATGATTAATGATAAAGAACAAGAATTTATATTAGAGGGTATCGCTTTAATTCTTAACAACAATGTCTTTTGGTACGAAGGAGACTTTTTTATGCAGACGTCCGGGACAGCGATGGGCACTAGGCTGGCACCCAGTTATGCTAATTTATTTATGTCACACTGGGAAGACCTAAAAGTCTGGACAGGACACCCATGGGGTGCCAGCCTAGTGTCCTGGTTCCGCTATGTGGACGATATTATGTTCATATGGGGTGGCACAGAGACTGCCCTGCAAGATTTTTGCTCCTTCTTAAACTCAAATGATAAACATATACAACTAACTTTTGAAATAAGTAAGATGGAAATTAATTTTTTAGACCTTACAATATGTCCAGAGGGTACCAAATTGATTACTAAAAATTACACCAAACCAACGGACTGTAATTCTGATATTGATTTTAATAGTAATCATCATGGTAATTGGATTAAAAGTATACCCAATAGCCAGTTCCAAAGACTTAGGAGGAATTGCTCCAAGTTGGAAACATATGAAGAACAAGCGGATATTATGGAAAAACAATTCCTAAATAAAGGCTTCAAACCAGGGATGATTCAAGATGCCAGGCAGAAATGCACAAAGATGGATAGGCATACGATGCTACAGGGCATGAATAAGAAGAATATCTCATATGGCTTTAATAAGGAGGTTCTTTTCATCACCTCCTATACTTCACAGTACCGACAGGTGGAAAAAATTATTAAGATACATTGGGCCATCCTTACAAGAGATCCTCTACTTGATCACAGATTGTCCAAAGTTTGTATACAAAAAAGCTGAGAATTTGGGCTCCAAACTAGTTAGAACTGCCTTGCCTATACAAAAAATGACCACTAGGATCACCTCCAAAGGCTTTTACAGATGTGGTCAGTGCAGTATGTGCAAAAACTGTAAAACTCCAAATAAGGTGGAAAAGTACAAATCCAATATAACTAAGGTGGAATATCCAATTAGAGAGTTCATTACTTGCAACAGTAAAAATGTCATATATCTTTTAGAATGTATTTGTGGGACCCAGTACATTGGTCGAACAGGTAGAATGTTAAAAGAACGTTTATCAGAACATGAACGAAATATCAAAAAAGGATTTGAGAACCACAGTGTGTCCATGCATTTCAGGGACAAACATAAATGTGAGATCAATGAATTAAAATCATTCTGTGGGATCAAACTAGGAAAAGGTAACTGGCGCACTAAAGACATTGAATCTGCATTAGCCAGATTAGAAATGCGCACCATATATGATATGAAAACTTTGACACCCAATGGACTGAATATTGAATTTGAATCTAAATGGTTCCTATAACATATAGAAAGCATTAGAGAGAAAATAAGCTATTTACTGTTGCACAATATCTAATACATGTTCCTTTTTTGTCTTCTATCTTTTTTTCATGGACACTCATTCATAAAGTCGGCTTCTAATAATGTGGGACAGCCCAATCAGCATGTTTTAACACCTGAAATCATTGCACAGGGATGTTAAATGAGGTTACCCATTGATATTATTGCTGTAAATCCTTTTTTTATCATGGTGCTCTACACATTGGTTGTATCACCTTTGTGGATCAAGTAGTGTATGTGTTAGAATTGATTTTATACCATATTGTATGTACAGTAGAGTAGTTTTATTAGCGAATGTTTATTCTAAGTCTATTTAAACTAATTTTAAGAAGTCAGGTGTAGACAGCATTCATTGGATCCTTCGGATCACGTGATCGGGAGCCTCAGAGGATAAATACCCGGGGAAGCAGACATGGCGGCATCTCTTGAAAAAGGATAGAGAACAATCCGAAACGCATTGAGGCCTTCTGTACACCAGGAACTGTGAGCATCACTCCAGGGAGGGCAAAGCTGCATCAAACATCCACTCACCCGGCATCAATCGTGAGCTGCAGCATGAGCAGAGACCGGGAGGGACGCATTGTATTTAAAGTGACTATGTCAACACACCTGTGTTTTTACCTGTTGCTGGTTTAATATCCTGTTTTTGGACCTACGCTACACTCATTTGTCTGATAAGAAGTGGGGGACCATAAAGAAACCTTTTGGAGTACGCGAGACTGAATCCAAATGTAAGTTGTACTTGCTATTTCAGCACAGATCGCAGAGAATAGTTGGGCTCACTATAAAGATACCTTTTGATGACTGTGGGTGAGAACACTGAAGTAAGTGTCGGCCAATTAGCCAAGCCACAAAAGGGGAATCTCACTGTACTGTCAGCCAGACTTATATTGAAAGGAGGAACATTGTAACACCCGTACAGCTACATAATTGTTACTGTTTCAGGACTGGAGTTTTACACTTAATCAGGCTGTGTTTTTAATGGTCTAATTTTTTGGGATGGATTTTTTTATATAAAAAAGGATCATCGCTGCTCAGCAATTATCATTAGATGTTGGGTATTAACACGGATATGTGTTTTATAGAATTGGCAGTAGCACATAATATATATTACTGTTTTATTGCATTCCAGTGCAGGCAACCTGAACTATCTTTTTACTTGCTGTTTAAACCACGGGTAATGGTGTAACCCGATCAGGCTGCCAGCTGCATCAATTAGAAGTGCAGATTGGAACCACTTTTATGTTTTTAGACTTGTGAACCGGAATACACGTAGGTTTCAAACAGCAGCTACTAATCCATCAGGTCACGGGGGACGTTACCGTTTCCATTTGCTTTAGTGCCCATTGGTCTCCAATATGTTTAAACACAGAATTGAGAGACAAGGGTGGCTTGATAATCTTTTCAGCGCAGACCATGACCAAACCTCTCTGAGAGATGACAACATAGAAAGCGCAATGCGCAAAATTGAAAAATTACTCATCAGAGAAGGAAATATGTGGTGGAAAGTATCTGCGCTTGAAAGATATATTAAGAAACAAATAATTCCAAGAGGTCTAAGATTAGACAAACTGCCAACTTTTGGTAATTAATCTGAACTCTTTATTAATATTGGGTGTGATATTTTAAATGCATGCTCTTTCAAATTAATGAACCACATCATTGAGGAGAAAGGGAGACTTTTGAAAGAGGTAGAACAAGAAATTAAGATTATGGAGTCTTTATTGAAACCCTTTGAAAAATTAGAGGATTATAAAGCATATGAAGAAAGAATCGCCACAAGGATAGAGAGAAAGAAATGAAAGGGAACTCAGAAACAAAAAAATTCAAAAAGTATATGAGGGATAAGAAAGAATATGAGGAAGGAAAACAATATACGACTTGTGGAGTATACACGAAATAAATTGAAAACACACCTGTGTCATTTAACAGGGAAAAAGCACATGATGTGAATCGGAATGATAATGATAATGGTAATAGGACAAAGGTCCATAATGCAAAATCTAGACACTCCCATTATCAGGATATAAGCACTAATTATAAACCAAGATACCATACCAATAAGGAAGATATACCCAGACACTATTCTCCACGTTGGAGAGACGTCCGTCTCCCAAAAGAAGGAACCAACAGGTCTCCATACCATAAAAGGGAAATACCGGTCACCTCGTCCCGTATTAATCAAAATATAGGAAGAAATCAGGGCTTCATAACTCCTTACAGATATACTCTCAGATATAGAGGGGCACAATATCAGGAGGAGAGGCATGAAACAATATGGGAGTAAATGGACATAAGGAAGTGGTTCATGCGATTAGGGAAAGAGGGTGCAGGGATAGAAGTAGATCACCTCATTATACAAGATCTTTTTTAGACAAGGACAGCAAGAAAAAACGATACCCCTAAAACCCTATAAAATCCCCAGGAGGAGGAGTGGATGCCGAGCAGGGAGACTCACTAAACAACATAATAAAAATAAAACCATTGTTTCCCCAGTTGAAGAAATAGACCAGGCCAATAAAAAGGAAAACAATATCCAACAGGAGGTCTCTGGTAATACTAAGATCTTCAATTTGATTAAATATACGCTTTCCAAGGATGAACAATCCTTGTTAGGGAAAGGATTGAAGTTTGCTCCATCCAATAAAACAGACGCTTTTGAGACATTCATAGATCTAGAAAGATTTATTAGGAAATTAGCCCTTAAACTTTTTTTTGAGGAAAAGGATCATTTGGATATTCCGCAGGATCTGGGTATACAAAATTTTAAGAAAAAAAAAATCAAATTTTATCCAAAGCATAAAAAAGGATGCTTTGTGGAAGCATTCGAATCCTTAGTTAAAGAAGATCCCAGCTGTACAAAATTCACTCCCAAAAAACCCCTAACTTAACTCGGGGGGAGAGACAGGCCATTAAATCTTTGAGAACTAATAATGAGATTATCATTAAACCGGCAGATAAGGGGGGGGGGGTAGTCATTCTCAATTGAGACGATTACCACCAAGAAGTCCTTAGACAATTTACTGATAAGGAGACCTACAAAAAGTTATGGGGAGACCCCACCAACATCATTCAAAAGAAATTAGAAACTTTTTTTGGCACTATATATCACTCTGGAAGTATTAGCCGAGGAAGAAGCTGGTTTTATCCGTCTAGATAAACCTGCCATCCCGGTAATATATATGTTGCCAAAAATCCATAAAAACATTGAAAAACCACCAGGATGCCCAATAGTAGCAGGAGTTGACTCCATTACATCGAATCTATCCTTCTTTTTAGATCACAAAATCCAACCCAAGGTACATCTTACAAAATCATACATTAAGGACACCATTACGGTTATTAACAAATTAGAGGAGATTGAATGGTTACCGCATTACATATTAGTGACGGCGGACATCACCTCTTTATATACCGTTATCAAACACTCCTTAGGCTTGGAAGCAATTAAGTACCACTTAGATAAACATTTGATTAATGATAAAGAACAAGAATTTATATTAGAGGGTATCGCTTTAATTCTTAACAACAATGTCTTTTGGTACGAAGGAGACTTTTTTATGCAGACGTCCGGGACAGCGATGGGTACTAGGCTGGCACCCAGTTATGCTAATTTATTTATGTCACATTGGGAAGACCTAAAAGTCTGGACAGGACACCCATGGGGTGCCAGCCTAGTGTCCTGGTTCCGCTATGTGGACGATATTATGTTCATATGGGGTGGCACAGAGACTGCCCTGCAAGATTTTTGCTCCTTCTTAAACTCAAATGATAAACATATACAACTAAATTTTGAAATAAGTAAGATGGAAATTAATTTTTTAGACCTTACAATATGTCCAGAGGGTACCAAATTGATTACTAAAAATTACACCAAACCAACGGGCTGTAATTCTGATATTGATTTTAATAGTAATCATCATGGTAATTGGATTAAAAGTATACCCAATAGCCAGTTCCAAAGACTTAGGAGGAATTGCTCCAAGTTGGAAACATATGAAGAACAAGCGGATATTATGGAAAAACAATTCCTAAATAAAGGCTTCAAACCAGGGATGATTCAAGATGCCAGGCAGAAATGCACAAAGATGGATAGGCATACGATGCTACAGGGCATGAATAAGAAGAATAACTCATATGGCTTTAATAAGGAGGTTCTTTTCATCACCTCCTATACTTCACAGTACCGACAGGTGGAAAAAATTATTAAGATACATTGGGCCATCCTTACAAGAGATCCTCTACTTGATCACAGATTGTCCAAAGTTTGTATACAAAAAAGCGGAGAATTTGGGCTCCAAACTAGTTAGAACTGCCTTGCCTATACAAAAAATGACCACTAGGATCACCTCCAAAGGCTTTTACAGATATGGTCAGTGCAGTATGTGCAAAAACTGTAAAACTCCAAATAAGGTGGAAAAGTACAAATCCAATATAACTAAGGTGGAATATCCAATTAGAGAGTTCATTACTTGCAACAGTAAAAATGTCATATATCTTTTAGAATGTATTTGTGGGACCCAGTACATTGGTCGAACAGGTAGAATGTTAAAAGAACGTTTATCAGAACATGAACGAAATATCAAAAAAGGATTTGAGAACCACAGTGTGTCCATGCATTTCAGGGACAAACATAAATGTGAGATCAATGAATTAAAATCATTCTGTGGGATCAAACTAGGAAAAGGTAACTGGCGCACTAAAGACATTGAATCTGCATTAGCCAGATTAGAAATGCGCACCATATATGATATGAAAACTTTGACACCCAATGGACTGAATATTGAATTTGAATCTAAATGGTTCCTGTAACATATAGAAAGCATTAGAGAGAAAATAAGCTATTTACTGTTGCACAATATCTAATACATGTTCCTTTTTTGTCTTCTATCTTTTTTTCATGGACACTCATTCATAAACTCGGCTTCTAATAATGTGGGACAGCCCAATCAGCATGTTTTAACACCTGAAATCATTGCACATGGATGTTAAATGAGGTTACCCATTGATATTATTGCTGTAAATCCTTTTTTATCATGGTGCTCTACACATTGGTTGTATCACCTTTGTGGATCAAGTAGTGTATGTGTTAGAATTGATTTTATACCATATTGTATGTACAGTAGAGTAGTTTTATTAGCGAATGTTTATTCTAAGTCTATTTAAACTAATTTTAAGAAGTCAGGTGTAGACAGCATTCATTGGATCCTTCGGATCACGTGATCGGGAGCCTCAGAGGATAAATACCCGGGGAAGCAGACATGGCGGCATCTCTTGAAAAAGGATAGAGAACAATCCGAAACGCATTGAGGCCGTCTGTACACCAGGAACTGTGAGCATCACTCCAGGGAGGGCAAAGCTGCATCAAACATCCACTCACCCGGCATCAATTGTGAGCTGCAGCATGAGCAGAGACCGGGAGGGACGCATTGTATTTAAAGTGACTATGTCAACACACCTGTGTTTTTACCTGTTGCTGGTTTAATAAACCTGTTTTTGGACCTGCACTACACTCATTTGTCTGATAAGAAGTGGGGGACCATAAAGAAACCTTTTGGAGTACGCGAGACTGAATCCAAATGTAAGTTGTACTTGCTATTTCAGCACAGATCGCAGAGAATAGTTGGGCTCACTATAAAGATACCTTTTGATGACTGTGGGTGAGAACACTGAAGTAAGTGTCGGCCAATTAGCCAAGCCACAAAAGGGGAATCTCACTGTACTGTCAGCCAGACTTATATTGAAAGGAGGAACATTGTAACACCCGTACAGCTACATAATTGTTACTGTTTCAGGACTGGAGTTTTACACTTAATCAGGCTGTGTTTTTAATGGTCTAATTTTTTGGGATGGATTTTTTTATATAAAAAAGGATCATCGCTGCTCAGCAATTATCATTAGATGTTGGGTATTAACACGGATATGTGTTTTATAGAATTAGCAGTAGCACATAATATATATTACTGTTTTATTGCATTCCAGTGCAGGCAACCATAACTATCTTTTTACTTGCTGTTTAAACCACGGGTAATGGTGTAACCCGATCAGGCTGCCAGCTGCATCAATTAGAAGTGCAGATTGGAACCACTTTTATGTTTTTAGACTTGTGAACCAGAATACACGTAGGTTTCAAACAGCAGCTACTAATCCATCAGGTCACGGGGGACGTTACCGTTTCCATTTGCTTTAGTGCCCATTGGTCTCCAATATGTTTAAACACAGAATTGAGAGACAAGGGTGGCTTGATAATCTTTTCAGCGCAGACCATGACCAAACCTCTCTGAGAGATGACAACATAGAAAGCGCAATGCGCAAAATGGAAAAATTACTCATCAGAGAAGGAAATATGTGGTGAAAAGTATCTGCGCTTGAAAGATATATTAAGAAACAAATAATTCCAAGAGGTCTAAGATTAGACAAACTGCCAACTTTTGGTAATTAATCTGAACTCTTTATTAATATTTGGTGTGATATTTTAAATGCATGCTCTTTCAAATTAATGAACCACATCATTGAGGAGAAAGGGAGACTTTTGAAAGAGGTAGAACAAGAAATTAAGATTATGGAGTCTTTATTGAAACCCTTTGAAAAATTAGAGGATTATAAAGCATATGAAGAAAGAATCGCCACAAGGATAGAGAGAAAGAAATGAAAGGGAACTCAGAAACAAAAAAAATTCAAAAAGTATATGAGGGATAAGAAAGAATATGAGGAAGGAAAACAATATACGACTTGTGGAGTATACACGAAATAAATTGAAAACACACCTGTGTCATTTAACAGGGAAAAAGCACATGATGTGAATCGGAATGATAATGATAATGGTAATAGGACAAAGGTCCATAATGCAAAATCTAGACACTCCCATTATCAGGATATAAGCACTAATTATAAACCAAGATACCATACCAATAAGGAAGATATACCCAGACACTATTCCCCACGTTGGAGAGACGTCCGTCTCCCAAAAGAAGGAACCAACAGGTCTCCATACCATAAAAGGGAAATACCGGTCACCTCGTCCCGTATTAATCAAAATATAGGAAGAAATCAGGGCTTCATAACTCCTTACAGATATACTCTCAGATATAGAGGGGCACAATATCAGGAGGAGAGGCATGAAACAATATGGGAGTAAATGGACATAAGGAAGAGGTTCATGCGATTAGGGAAAGAGGGTGCAGGGATAGAAGTAGATCACCTCATTATACAAGATCTTTTTTAGACAAGGACAGCAAGAAAAAACGATACCCCTAAAACCCTATAAAATCCCCAGGAGGAGGAGTGGATGCCGAGCAGGGAGACTCACTAAACAACATAATAAAAATAAAACCATTGTTTCCCCAGTTGAAGAAATAGACCAGGCCAATAAAAAGGAAAACAATATCCAACAGGAGGTCTCTGGTAATACTAAGATCTTCAATTTGATTAAATATACGCTTTCCAAGGATGAACAATCCTTGTTAGGGAAAGGATTGAAGTTTGCTCCATCCAATAAAACAGACGCTTTTGAGACATTCATAGATCTAGAAAGATTTATTAGGAAATTAGCCCTTAAACTTTTTTTTGAGGAAAAGGATCATTTGGATATTCCGCAGGATCTGGGTATACAAATTTTAAGAAAAAAAAAAAATCAAATTTTATCCAAAGCATAAAAAAGGATGCTTTGTGGAAGCATTCGAATCCTTAGTTAAAGAAGATCCCAGCTGTACAAAATTCACTCCCAAAAAACCCCTAACTTAACTCGGGGGGAGAGACAGGCCATTAAATCTTTGAGAACTAATAATGAGATTATCATTAAACCGGCAGATAAGGGGGGGGGGGTAGTCATTCTCAATTGAGACGATTACCACCAAGAAGTCCTTAGACAATTTACTGATAAGGAGACCTACAAAAAGTTATGGGGAGACCCCACCAACATCATTCAAAAGAAATTAGAAACTTTTTTGGCACTATATATCACTCTGGAAGTATTAGCCGAGGAAGAAGCTGGTTTTATCCGTCTAGATCAGACATGTCAAACTCGTGGCCCTCCAGCTGTTGTGAAACTACAAGTCCCAGCATGCTTTGCCAGCATACCTTCCACTGATCAGCTGGTGAAGCATGCTGGGACTTGTAGTTTCCCTACAGCTGGATGACCATGAGTTTGACATGCCTGGTCTAGATAAACCTGCCATCCCGGTAATATATATGTTGCCAAAAATCCATAAAAACGTTGAAAAACCACCAGGATGCCCAATAGTAGCAGGAGTTGACTCCATTACATCGAATCTATCCTTCTTTTTAGACCACAAAATCCAACCCAAGGTACATCTTACAAAATCATACATTAAGGACACCATTACGGTTATTAACAAATTGGAGGAGATTGAATGGTTACCGCATTACATAATGGTGACGGCGGACATCACCTCTTTATATACCGTTATCAAACACTCCTTAGGCTTGGAAGCAATTAAGTACCACTTAGATAAACATTTGATTAATGATAAAGAACAAGAATTTATATTAGAGGGTATCGCTTTTATTCTTAACAACAATGTCTTTTGGTACGAAGGAGACTTTTTTATGCAGACGTCCGGGACAGCGATGGGCACTAGGCTGGCACCCAGTTATGCTAATTTATTTATGTCACACTGGGAAGACCTAAAAGTCTGGACAGGACACCCATGGGGTGCCAGCCTAGTGTCCTGGTTCCGCTATGTGGACGATATTATGTTCATATGGGGTGGCACAGAGACTGCCCTGCAAGATTTTTGCTCCTTCTTAAACTCAAATGATAAACATATACAACTAACTTTTGAAATAAGTAAGATGGAAATTAATTTTTTAGACCTTACAATATGTCCAGAGGGTACCAAATTGATTACTAAAAATTACACCAAACCAACGGGCTGTAATTCTGATATTGATTTTAATAGTAATCATCATGGTAATTGGATTAAAAGTATACCCAATAGCCAGTTCCAAAGACTTAGGAGGAATTGCTCCAAGTTGGAAACATATGAAGAACAAGCGGATATTATGGAAAAACAATTCCTAAATAAAGGCTTCAAACCAGGGATGATTCAAGATGCCAGGCAGAAATGCACAAAGATGGATAGGCATACGATGCTACAGGGCATGAATAAGAAGAATAACTCATATGGCTTTAATAAGGAGGTTCTTTTCATCACCTCCTATACTTCACAGTACCGACAGGTGGAAAAAATTATTAAGATACATTGGGCCATCCTTACAAGAGATCCTCTACTTGATCACAGATTGTCCAAAGTTTGTATACAAAAAAGCGGAGAATTTGGGCTCCAAACTAGTTAGAACTGCCTTGCCTATACAAAAAATGACCACTAGGATCACCTCCAAAGGCTTTTACAGATGTGGTCAGTGCAGTATGTGCAAAAACTGTAAAACTCCAAATAAGGTGGAAAAGTACAAATCCAATATAACTAAGGTGGAATATCCAATTAGAGAGTTCATTACTTGCAACAGTAAAAATGTCATATATCTTTTAGAATGTATTTGTGGGACCCAGTACATTGGTCGAACAGGTAGAATGTTAAAAGAACATTTATCAGAACATGAACGAAATATCAAAAAAGGATTTGAGAACCACAGTGTGTCCATGCATTTCAGGGACAAACATAAATGTGAGATCAATGAATTAAAATCATTCTGTGGGATCAAACTAGGAAAAGGTAACTGGCGCACTAAAGACATTGAATCTGCATTAGCCAGATTAGAAATGCGCACCATATATGATATGAAAACTTTGACACCCAATGGACTGAATATTGAATTTGAATCTAAATGGTTCCTATAACATATAGAAAGCATTAGAGAGAAAATAAGCTATTTACTGTTGCACAATATCTAATACATGTTCCTTTTTTGTCTTCTATCTTTTTTTCATGGACACTCATTCATAAACTCGGCTTCTAATAATGTGGGACAGCCCAATCAGCATGTTTTAACACCTGAAATCATTGCACAGGGATGTTAAATGAGGTTACCCATTGATATTATTGCTGTAAATCCTTTTTTATCATGGTGCTCTACACATTGGTTGTATCACCTTTGTGGATCAACTAGTGTATGTGTTAGAATTGATTTTATACCACATTGTATGTATAGTAGAGTAGTTTTATTAGCGAATGTTTATTCTAAGTCTATTTAAACTAATTTTAAGAAGTCAGGTGTAGACAGCATTCATTGGATCCTTCGGATCACGTGATCGGGAGCCTCAGAGGATAAATACCCGGGGAAGCAGACATGGCGGCATCTCTTGAAAAAGGATAGAGAACTATCCGAAACGTATTGAGGCCGTCTGTACACCAGGAACTGTGAGCATCACTCCAGGGAGGGCAAAGCTGCATCAAACATCCACTCACCCGGCATCAATCGTGAGCTGCAGCATGAGCAGAGACCGGGAGGGACGCATTGTATTTACCTCCTTTAAAGTGACTATGTCAACACACCTGTGTTTTTACCTGTTGCTGGTTTAATATCCTGTTTTTGGACCTACGCTACACTCATTTGTCTGATAAGAAGTGGGGGACCATAAAGAAACCTTTTGGAGTACGCGAGACTGAATCCAAATGTAAGTTGTACTTGCTATTTCAGCACAGATAGCAGAGAATAGTTGGGCTCACTATAAAGATACCTTTTGATGACTGTGGGTGAGAACACTGAAGTAAGTGTCGGCCAATTAGCCAAGCCACAAAAGGGGAATCTCACTGTACTGTCAGCCAGACTTATATTGAAAGCAGGAACATTGTAACACCCTTACAGCTACATAATTGTTACTGTTTCAGGACAGGAGTTTTACACTTAATCAGGCTGTGTTTTTAATGGTCTAATTTTTTGGGATGGATTTTTTTATATAAAAAAGGATCATCGCTGCTCAGCAATTATCATTAGATGTTGGGTATTAACACGGATATGTGTTTTATAGAATTGGCAGTAGCACATAATATATATTACTGTTTTATTGCATTCCAGTGCAGGCAACCTGAACTATCTTTTTACTTGCTGTTTAAACCACGGGTAATGGTGTAACCCGATCAGGCTGCCAGCTGCATCAATTAGAAGTGCAGATTGGAACCACTTTTATGTTTTTAGACTTGTGAACCAGAATACACGTAGGTTTCAAACAGCAGCTACTAATCCATCAGGTCACGGGGGACGTTACCGTTTCCATTTGCTTTAGTGCCCATTGGTCTCCAATATGTTTAAACACAGAATTGAGAGACAAGGGTGGCTTGATAATCTTTTCAGCGCAGACCATGACCAAACCTCTCTGAGAGATGACAACATAGAAAGCGCAATGCGCAAAATGGAAAAATTACTCATCAGAGAAGGAAATATGTGGTGGAAAGTATCTGCGCTTGAAAGATATATTAAGAAACAAATAATTCCAAGAGGTCTAAGATTAGACAAACTGCCAACTTTTGGTAATTAATCTGAACTCTTTATTAATATTTGGTGTGATATTTTAAATGCATGCTCTTTCAAATTAATGAACCACATCATTGAGGAGAAAGGGAGACTTTTGAAAGAGGTAGAACAAGAAATTAATATTATGGAGTCTTTATTAAAACCCTTTGAAAAATTAGAGGATTATAAAGCATATGAAGAAATAATCGCCACAAGGATAGATAGATAGAAAGAAATGAAAGGGAACTCAGAAACAAAAAAACTCAAAAAGTATATGAGGGATAAGAAAGAATATGAGGAAGGAAAACAATATAAGACTTGTGGAGTATACACAAAAGAAATTGAAAACACTCCTGTGTCATTTAACAGGGAAAAAGCACATGATATGAATCGGAATGATAATGATAATGGTAATAGGACAAAGGTCCACAATGCAAAATCTAGACACTCCCATTATCAGGATATAAGCACTAATTATAAACCAAGATACCATACCAATAAGGAAGATAGACCCAGACACTATTCCCCACGTTGGAGAGACGTCCGTCTCCCAAAAGAAGTAACCAACAGGTCTCCATACCATAAAAGGGAAATACCGGTCACCTCGTCCCGTATTAATCAAAATATAGGAAGAAATCAGGGCTTCATAACTCCTTACAGATATACTCTCAGATATAGAGGGGCACAAAATCAGGAGGAGAGGCATGAAAGCAATATGGGAGTAAATGGACATTAGGAAGAGGTTCATGCGATTAGGGAAAGAGGGTGCAGGGATAGAAGTAGATCACCTCATTATACAAGGACAGAAAGAAAAAACGATACCCCTAAAACCCTATAAAATCCCCAGGAGGAGGAGGGGATGCCGAGCAGGGAGACTCACTAAACAACATAATAAAAATAAAACCATTGTTTCCCCAGTTGAAGAAATAGACCAGGCCAATAAAAAGGAAACCAATATCCAACAGGAGGTCTCTGGTAATACTAAGAACTTCAATGTGAGTAACTGCACGCTTTCCAAGTATGAACAATCCTTGTTAGGGAAAGGATTGAAGTTTGCTCCATCCAATAAAACAGACGATTTTGAGACATTCATAGATCTAGAAAGATTTATTAGGAAATTAGCCCTTAAACTTTTTTTTTAGGAAAAGGATCATTTGGATATTCCACAGGATCTGGGTATACAAATTTTTAAGAAAAAATTCAAATTTTATCCCAAGCATAAAAAAGGATGCTTTGTGGAAGCATTCGAATCCTTAGTTAAAGAAGATCTCAGCTGTACAAAATTCACTCCCAAAAAAAACCCTAACTTAACTCGTGGGGAGAGACAGGCCATTAAATCTTTGAGAATGAATAATGAGATTATCATTAAACCGGCAGATAAGGGGGGGGGTAGTCATTCTCAATCGAGACGATTACCACCAAGAAGTCCTTAGACAATTAACTGATAAGGAGACCTACAAAAAGTTACGGGGAGACCCCACCAACATCATTCAAAAGAAATTAGAAACTTTTTTTGCACTATATATTACTCTGGAAGTATTAGCCGAGGAAGAAGCTGGTTTTATCCGTCTAGATAAACCTGCCATCCCGGTAATATATATGTTGCCAAAAATCCATAAAAACATTGAAAAACCACCAGGATGTCCAATAGTAGCAGGAGATGACTCCATTACATCAAATCTATCCTTCTTTTTAGACCACAAAATTCAACCCATGGTACATCTTACAAAATCATACATTAAGGACACCATTACGGTTATTAACAAATTGGAGGAGATTGAATGGTTACCGCATTACATATTAGTGACGCCGGACATCACCTCTTTATATACCATTATCCAACACTCCTTTGGCTTGGAAGCAATTAAGTACCACTTAGATAAACATTTGAGTAATGATAAAGAACAAGAATTTATATTAGAGGGTATCGCTTTAATTCTTAACAACAATGTCTTTTGGTACGAAGGAGACTTTTTTATGCAGAGGTCCGGGACAGCGATGGGCACTAGGCTGGCACCCAGTTATGCTAATTTATTTATGTCACACTGGGAAGACCTAAAAGTCTGGACAGGACACCCATGGGGTGTCAGCCTAGTGTCCTGGTTCCGCTATGTGGACGATATTATGTTCATATGGGGTGGCACAGAGACTGCCCTGCAAGATTTTTGCCCTTCTTAAACTCAAATGATAAACATATACAACTAACTTTTGAAATAAGTAAGGTGGAAATTAATTTTTTAGACCTTACAATATGTCCAGAGGGTACCAAATTGATTACTAAAAATCACACCAAACCAATGGACTGTAATTCTTATATTGATTTTAATAGTAATCATCATGGTAATTGGATTAAAAGTATACCCAATAGCCAGTTCCAAAGACTTAGGAGGAATTGCTCCAAGTTGATAACATATGAAGAACAAGCGGATATTATGGAAAAACAATTCATAAATAAAGGATTCAAACCAGGGATGATTCAAGATGCCAGGCAGAAATGCACAAAGATGGATAGGCATGCGATGCTACAGGGCAAGAATAAGAAGAATAACTCATATGGCTTTAATAAGGAGGTTCTTTTCATCACCTCCTATACTTCACAGTACCGACAGGTGGAAAAAATTATTAAGAAACATTGGGCCATCCTTAAAAGAGATCGTCTACTTAAAAATGTGATCACAGATTGTCCAAAGTTTGTATACAAAAAAGTGGAGAATTTGGGCTCCAAACTAGTTAGAAGTGCCTTGCCTATACAAAAAATGACCTTTAGGATCACCTCCAAAGGCTTTTACAGATGTAGTCAGTGCACTATGTGCAAAAACTGTAAAACTCCAAATAAGGGGGAAAAGTACAAATCCAATATAACTAAGGTGGAATATCCAATTAGAGAGTTCATTACTTGCAACAGTAAAAATGTCATATATCTTTTAGAATGTATTTGTGGGACCCAGTACATTGGTCGAACAGGTAGAATGTTAAAAGAACGTTTATCAGAACATGTACGAAATATCAAAAAAGGATTTGAGAACCACAGTGTGTCCATGCATTTCAGGGACAAACATAAATGTGAGATCAATGAATTAAAATCATTCTGTGGATCAAACTAGGAATAGGTAACTGGCACACTAAAGACATTGAATCTGCATTAGCCAGATTAAAAATGCGCACCATATATGATATGAAAACTTTGACACCCAATGGACTGAATATTGAATTTGAATCTAAATGGTTCCTATAACATACAGAAAGCATTAGAGAGAAAATAAGCTATTTACTGTTGCACAATATCTAATACATGTTCCTTTTTTGTCTTCTATCTTTTTTTTCATGGACACTCATTCATAAACTCGGCTTCTAATAATGTGGGACAGCCCAATCAGCATGTTTTAACACCTGAAACAATTGCACAGCGATGTTAAATGAGGTTACCCATTGATATTATTGTTGTAAATCCTTTTTATCATGGTGCTCTACACATTGGTTGTATCACCTTTGTGGATCAAGTAGTGTATGTGTTAGAATTGATTTTATACAACATTGTATGTATAGTAGAGTAGTTTTATTAGCGAATGTTTATTCTAAGACTGTTTAAACTAATTGTAAGAAGCCGGGTGTAGACAGCATTAATTGGATCCTTCGGATCACGTGATCGGGAGCCTCAGATGATAAATACCCGGGGAAGCAGACATGGCGGCATTTCTTGAAAAAGGATAGAGAACTATCCGAAACGCGTTGAGGCCGTCTGTACACCAGGAACTGTGAGCATCACTTCAGGGAGGGCAAAGCTGCATCAAACATCCACTCGCCCGGCATCAATCGTGAGCTGCAGCACGATCAGAGACCGGGAGGGACGTATTGTATTTACCTCCTTTAAAGTGACTGTCTCAACACACCTGTGTTTTTACCTGTTGCTGGTTTAATAAACCTGTTTTTTGGACCTACGCTACACTCATTTGTCTGATAAGAAGTGGGGGACCATAAAGAAACCTTTTGGAGTACGCGAGACTGAATCCAAATGTAAGTTGTACTTTCTATTTCAGCACAGATCGCAGAGAATAGTTGGGCTCAATATAAACATACCTTTTGATGACTGCGGGTGGGAACCCTGAAGTTAGTGTCGGCCCATTAGCCAAGCCACAAAAGCAAGACTTATATTGAAAGGAGGAACATTGTAACACCCGTACAGCTTAGTGATGTGCACTGGAAATTTTTCGGGTTTTGTGTTTTGGTTTTGGATTCGGTTCCGCGGCCGTGTTTTGGATTCGGACGCGTTTTGGTACAACCTCCCTGAATTTTTTTTGTCGGATTCGGGTGTGTTTTGGATTTGGGTGTTTTTTTAACAAAAAACCCTCAAAAACAGCTTAAATCAAAGAATTTGGGGGTAATTTTGATCCCATAGTATTATTAACCTCAATAACCATAATTTCCAGTCTATTCTGAACACCTCACACCTCATAATATTATTTTTAGTCATAAAATTTGCACCGAGGTTGCTGGATGGCTAAGCTAAGCGACCCAAGTGGCCGACACAAACACCTGGCCCATCTAGTAGTGGCACTGCAGTGTCAGACAGGATGGCAGATTTAAAAAATAGTCCCCAAACAGCACATGATGGAAAGAAAAAAAGAGGTGCACCAAGGTCGCTGGATGGCTAAGCTAAGTGACCCAAGTGGCCGACACAAACACCTGGCCCATCTAGGAGTGGCACTGCAGTGTCAGACAGGATGGCAGATTTAAAAATAGTTCCCAAACAGCACATGATGCAAAGAAAAAAAGAGGTGCAATGAAGTAGCTGTGTGACTAAGCTAAGCGACCAAAGTGGCCGACACAAACACCTGGCCCATCTAGGAGTGGCACTGCAGTGTCAGACAGGATAGCACTTCAAAAAATAGTCCCCAAAGAGCACATGATGCAAAGAAAAAAAGAGGTGCACCAAGGTCGCTGTGTGACTAAGCTATGCGACCCAAGTGGCCGAAACAAACACCTGGCCCATCTAGGAGTGGCACTGCAGTGTCAGACAGGATGGCAGATTTAAAAAATAGTCCCCAAACAGCACATGATGCAAAGAAAAAAAGAGGTGCAATGAGGTAGCTGTGTGACTAAGCTAAGCGACACAAGTGGCTGACACAAACACATGGCCCATCTAGGAGTGGCACTGCAGTGTCAGATATGATGGCAATTTAATAAATAGTTCTCAAACAGCACATTATGCAAAGAAAAAAAGAGGTGCACTGAGGTAGCTGCGTGACTAAGCTAAGCGACCCAAGTGGCCGACACAAACACCTCGCCCATCTGGGAGTGGCACTGCAGTGTCAGACAGGATGGCAGATTTAAAAAATAGTCCCCAAACAGCACATGATGCAAAGAAAAAAGAGGTGCAATGAGGTAGCTGTGTGACTAAGCTAAGCGACACAAGTGGCCGACACAAACACATGGCCCATTTAGGAGTGGCACTGCAGTTTTCTAGAGAGAGGATGAGTGCTTCCCTCCTCATGTGAATCTGAACCACTAGCCATGAACATAGGCCAGGGCCTCAGGTGTTCCTTGCCACTCTGTGTCGTAAATGGCATATTGGCAAGTTTACGCTTCTCATTAGATGCATTTAATTTTTATTTTTGGGTCATTTTACTGAACTTTTGTAGTATACTTGACGACACAGAGGTAGAGCAGTGGACTACTGTACCGTACTGCTATATATATACTGGTGGTCACAGCAACATTCTGCACTGTCCCCTCCTACTATATACTGCGCACAACTAAAATGCAGCACAGATATGGATGCACAGTATACTTGACGACACAGAGGTAGAGCAGTGGACTACTGTACCGTACTGCTATATATACTGGTGGTCACAGCAACATTCTGCACTGTGCCCTCCTACTATATACTGCGCACAACTAAAATGCAGCACAGGTATGGATGCACAGTATACTTGACGACACAGAGGTAGAGCAGTGGACTACTGTACCGTACTGCTATATATATTCTGGTGGTCAGCAAAATTCTGCACTGTCCTCCTACTATATATACTGCGCACAACTAAAATGCAGCACAGGTATGGATGGATGGTATACTTGACGACACAGAGGTAGAGCAGTGGACTACTGTACCGTACTGCTATATATACTGGTGGTCAGCAAAATTCTGCACTGTCCTCCTACTATATACTACAATGCAGCACAGATATGGAGCGTTTTTCAGACAGAGAACGTAGATATTTTCAGCACACTGAGCACAGATATTTGCAAGCACACTGAGCACAGATATTTGCAGCACACTGAGCACAGATATTTGCAGCACACTGAACACAGAAACTGAGAGAACGCTGCACGTCCTCTCGCTTTCATCTCCAATGCACGAGTGAAAATGGCGGCGACGCGCGGCTCCTTATATAGAATACAAATCTTGCGAGAATCCGACAGCGGGATGATGACGGTTGGGCGCGCACGGGTTAACCGAGCAAGGCGGGAAGATTCGAGTCTGCCTCGGAACCATGAAAAATGGGTAAAGTTCGGGGGGGTTCGGATCCCGAGGAACCGAACCCGCTCATCACTAGTACAGCTACATAATTGTTACTGTTTCAGGACAGGAGTTTTACACTTAATCAGGCTGTGTTTTTAATGGTCCAAATTGTATCATGGATTTTTTTATATAAAAAAGGATCATCGCTGCTCAGCAATTATCATTAGATGTTGGGTATTAACACGGATATCTGTTTTACAGAATTGGCAGTAGCACATAATATATATTACTGTTTTATTGCATTCCAGCGCAGGCAACCTGAACTATCTTTTTACCTATTGAGAGAGGGGTGTAAGAGTCCCCTCCACCATAGCAGGGCTATGGGAAACAGTCACAGCAAACATGGATTTGGCTGATCACCAAATCAGAGTAATGGACGTCCTGAGACTCCTCGTACCCCACAGAAGGAGATGAGTAAGAAATATGGCAAATGGGTCAGCCGGCATTTACCTAAGTGGGGCAGGCTGACTAGGGGGATGAATTGTGGGATCCCAAAAGAGGGAACCTTTGAATTATCCCGCTGGGCAACCCTCTACAAAAAATAAAACAAAATTCACTGAGCCAAATGAACAGGCAGCTTGGAGTAGGTGGATGGTAGAATCTTATAAAAGACAGCAAAAAGCCTAAGGTATTTTTACATTAGAAACAAGAACAGTAAGGGCAAATCAGCAAGGAGGGGATGTACAGTCAGATGAGAAAGAGGGGGAGGAAGGGTATTGTGTGGAGTGGAGGGTGAGCTTCTCATCACTCCCAAAATAACCGAAGGTGAGAGAGATGAAAGGGCTGAGGAATATCGCTTGCCTCAGCCTATCCAGTTAGAGACCAATTCATGCCTGGTACTAGTGAGTCTAGCCAGCTCAATCCGGAGAAATTTACAGGAGGTACAGGTGAAAAAGGTCCAGAGGGTGATGGTAGTTGACATGCGGCAACCCCCAGAGGGGTAAGTTCAGGTGGAGAAACAATTGGGAGCCCAGAAATGTGAAGTGCTACAATTGTGGGAAACAGGTCCACATTGCAAGAAATTGTCCAGCTCCAAAAAAAGGGAGGCAGGATAGCGAATGACAGGGAGGGCTTCCAGTGTTACCAGTCATCTTGGTGTTATGAGCCACAGCAGTGGTTCATTCCTGTTTGCATTCGGTTCATGTATTTTATGTTAGATTTCTGTTTGCATGTCAGGATTTCTTATGTACTTGTTTAGAGTGCTATACTTTTGTTTACTAGCCTGTTAACTACAGTGTCATATTTTGTGGGTCTCCACACTAGCCTTAGTTTTGTGTTTTTGTACTGGTGGCAGCACCACACATAACCTGTTTGTTTAGTTCTCATGTTATAGTCTCCTTAGCTGTAGCTAGTTTTCCCCTTACTCACTCGCAGTCTCAGGTGGTGCCTTGTAATAGAGCCACACTCTGAAATATGTTGACACCTATACAATCTGTACCAGATGGGATCTATATGACAGATGTACCTCAACTTATTAGTGATATCCGATACAATGGTTGCATGTAACAACCTTTATGACATCATTCATCCTCAGGCCAATTAAATATGAGTGCATTCAATTTTCATATTTACACACACATATTCTTTTAACACACTCCTTTTTTTGACCAATCTTTTTATCCATTTTACTCTATTTCATTCACACTTTGTTCAGAATAGGTGACTAGACGGTGATTTAAGTTATATGAATACTCAGGAAAACATGCATTTTTTGGAATAACAGCCTTTATTTATTGACACTCTGCTGCTACATGTTTTTCCAAATGTATCTCAATAAGGGAATTGACAATAGAATGGAAGATCTCTCACGCTACCATAATTGCCAGCATGGGATCGGAGTTAGGATCCAATGGTTTGCATTTTACACTCAGTATGTCTGTGTTCAGCTGTCCCAGATCACTGTCACCCATGGGTTAATAGCCTCCATCCATCTTTCTCAGATCCTTATTAGCCGCAATCGGTTAAGCACCGGGTCCCGATCACGTGACCGGAGCCGTAACTCACACACGGCAGATAATGACGTCAGCGCAGAGTCTCCGCAACTATGCTCGAGTCTGCTAGACGATCCTCAGGATAGGTTAAGAGTAACATGTGACTCTTCTCTCTGACATGATTGGTCACACTCACCTATTAAATCACGTCTGTGGGAGACAATCGGGTTCAGCCTCGTTAAAGCTGCCCGTACAGCGAAACATGCATGTCGGCCTTTTAGTGGGCCACCACACTCCTTGAAAGTTATAGCAATATTGTATTTAGTGTAATATATTTATGTCTATACCCGCACCAGCACTGATCTTAAGATAGCCTTTAGGATCCGCTCAGCAGACTGTGTGCAGGAGTTTAGAAAATTGTGCAAAAACCACTCAGGCTAATAACAAAGGGGATTACCCTAGATCACTAGTGTATTAGAAGAATCAATCATCTGTTGTAATATATAGCACACATTTATGGACAATTCGATTATTCAATCAACTGCTGAAGTTTAATCTCATTTATAATGATAATTTATCTTAGCGAAGCACCACAGCAATCGCATTACCCAGAAGAAAACTGCAGGGATCAGAAATCTCACTGCAGCTAGTGGATTAAGCTACACCATATTCCAGGGGTCATTCTAGTCAGCAGCAGCGGATTCAATCAGCACAACAATCCCTATAGAAAGGACTTGTCTCCCTGTATTAGGGACTACCGACCGCTAAGGCTGACAGGATTATTATTACAATACTACCATGTATTAGCATCTATGATCCTTTAGTGGACATGGCCATACAGCACACACAGTATATATCCCTATAATACAAGCAATTAGCTCTTTAAGAGGGATATACGTATATGATCTGCAAGTTCACAGTGTGTCCCTTATTTATAACATAAGCGGTTGACTTTGTAATAAATACATATGTGTATGATACAGAATGACAACAGTGTGCTATAGATTTACACAGTAAGATACTAATCACCTAGAATGATACAATACTAGATACACCAGTGAAGTGTCATATTACAAACCCTTACCCTGTCTCATGAATCTGCATTGCAACAATTGTTGCTCTTATGTAACATCAGTCCAAGGACATCCTGCCACTTTCCTTTCTCTATATCTCAACAGTGTGGACTCAAGTAGACACATTTTGTGCCCATATTTACAAACAACTATAACTGCAGCATCAAACTAGATTTTCTACTACACAGCTTAGTGCAAGATAGGGCACTGGTGGCATACTTCCCCTCATGTCCTAACCATCTATGCTAATATAGTCTCTGTTATCTATCAAAGAATAACCCACCTACACTGTTTTGAGGTAGGAAAGGAGTCCTAATTGCGGCATTCATTATATCCTACTGCATCCATGTATTAGTGGCAGTACCAACATTCAAGTTGGCTTAGGTGACAGATACCCAGAGACAAGGGCATACCGTATAGGCAGGTTTAGAGTCCCAATACAATATGTACTCAATGGTGGTTACATTTAACTTCCCCACACGACATTTAGTATATTCAGGGACGTGTTAACCACATCTAGTTTGTGTCCTGAGCGGTTTTTGCTCCACACAGAAATAAACAATTATTCAAGTTGCAGGAGTTACTGTGGTGACCCCACTTTTTAAGTATCTGTCCTACACAATTTTTCTTTCTTTATCACATATATGTTTGTAAATGTCATGTTTTTAACCCTTATATTTTGCTGTATGTGTCCCCTGACAAGGACCTTCTTATTATTAATATAAATAATAAAAGTTACGTTTTAAATTTGACAATTAAATCAACAAATAGATATTGTGCACCCAACCTAACAACCGCTTTTCTAGTTCTTCTTATACGTTGCCTTGTAACCTTGTAAGACTGGGGGGCATCAGAGTTTGGGTGAACCTAATTTGCCCATTCAAACGCGGCTGCCGTGGGTAGAAGACTAGCACTGCAGCCACTATCCGACCACTGGGAGGAGTAACGGAGTTAGGGTTAGAATAGGTCTTGCTGCGGTCATTCATACTGGCCGCAACTTCACTCATGTGTGCTGGAACTCCGCAGTTGTCACACATTCCACAGAGTTCCAGGGTCTCAATTTGTAACATTGTACTCATTTTCTAACACTCGGAGAGTAGGGGGGTGATGCCTTTGTCCACTTGACCCTCTCTGAAATGCCTTTTTACTCCGTGGAGTATCTGGTGGACAGTAGAGCAGCCCGTATTCTCAAGATATATAGACAGTATGTCAATATATACTCTAATTACCCTGCAAAATCAGGCAGGTCCCCAAACACTTGATTAAATGGGGGAGGGCAGGTTGCAAATAAATAAATATTGTTTGGAAACATGAGGATGGTCGATTGTGTGCACATCTCCCTTCATATGTTTCCAAAGGGGGAATGATTGCTATGATTGCTAAATTTTGGTTTGCAAAGTGTTTGAAATAATTTACAACAGAATGGTTATGTTCTCCTTGTAGATAGAGGCGTGGCCTGTTGCCAAGGTAACGGCTACAGTAACAGCAAAGAAATTGATATCTGAATTTGTGTGCAGGTATGGCCTACATGAAACGGTTGAGAGAGCAAATAGCGTATTAAAAAATGGCTAAGATCTGTGAGCAAACAAAACTTACATGGGTACAAGCTTTACCAGTAGCTCCTTTTGCAATGAGGTATACCCCAAAGGGATTACATGGACTTTCATCATTTGAGATACTGTTTGGCAGGCTGCCACTCAAATTACATGGACAGTACGCTTCTCTTACTGACTACATTGTTCAGCTTCATAAGCCACTGACTAATTTGCATGGCAAAGTGTTTTCTTCTTTACCAGATCCACAAGACACATCTGGAACCCCGATTTGATGGCCCATACCAGGTGCTATTGACCACAGCTACCTCCATCAAGGTGGAGTGTAAAGTACGCTGTAAGAAAATTAACTTTCAGGACAATTATGCAAACTGGTCCCAAAAGCGTGGGGCCCCCGGGGAGAAGAGAACTGAATGGACTGTTAAGATACTCTTGTTTTTCTGCCTGCTTGTTTGTGCTTTATATCAGTGTGTGCAGGTGAAAGGAGAAAAGCAAAAGAACTCTATATGGCTTCTACATCAGCAGACAGCTAAGGAGCTGAACGCCACTGACTGTTGGATCTGTTCTTATGTTCCTGCTAACCATAAAGAAATCCCTTTGATTGGTATTCCTATCTCAATGAACGATCTTAACCTCACAGATTATAGCTATAATGTTGAAATAGAGTAGACATAAATCACACTGCTCACAATGCTCTTTCAGACCTAGGAATATATTGAGAAATTGCTGGTATAATCTCTCTGCCCACTATGTGTATAGGGCCTATGTTTATTAACCACGTGGCCAAACTAAAAGGTCACCTAGTCAACTTACCTAAGGTATACGTTGGAGAAACAAATTGTAAAAATTCTGCCTTAGTGTTTAACATGGAATACAATGAAACGTTATGCGACAAGGTGAATGGTAACTGTAACAATCAATGTTAGTGTGCAAATATGAAAGCTCTTTGTGCCCCTAGGTGTGCCTGTCCTAACCAGACGGATGAGGATGATTAGGATTGTAAGACCCAAGTGCACAATAATATGGTATGGTTTTAGAGCTGGTTGGGAAACCATGGTAAGATAATCCCTAGGGTACTGAAGCAAGGCTTATACTATATTTGAGGAAATAGGGCCTACTCATGGCTTCCTATGGGAGCATGGGGGAACTGCACTATAGGAAGAGTTGTGCCAGCCATAAGACAGCGTGAAAACATCTCTTTTACCAATATGATAGAAACAGGCCCTAGAGAGACTAGATACAAGAGAGAATTGTTTACTGCAGCAGATAAAGCATGGATGTGGTTCCCTGCCTGATCAGGCTGGGGAATTGAATTAGCAAATAAGTTAAATAAATATGCGAATATTATGGATGGGATAATTAATGAGACCACAAGTGTCATCCATGCTATCAATGAGGAAATGGCTCAAATCAGGAAGGTGACCCTACAAAATAGGATAGCTCTCGATTACTTGTTAGCCATGGAGGGAGGAACTTGTGCTGTTATAGGGGAGGAATGTTGTACCTGGATTGAGGACTCACATGACCCCATAGAAGCGCACATGAATAAAGTAAAGGAATTACAGAAACAAGTTAGAGACATATCCAAGGAGGGATGGAATCCCTTCTCCTGGATGGGGTCAATTGGTGTATGGTTTAACAATCTGTTATCAGATTTAATAAAACCCATAGTGGTAGTGATAGGATTGATTGTATTTCTTTTGATCGATTGGAAATTATTAATGTGCTGTATTTCTCATTTCAGGAAAAATGTAGATTCGCTCGCTTAATAGGAAGAATGATAACAGCCACAGGGGTGACCGTCTGATGGCCCAGCCCAACTGCCCATCTCTTCTGAGAGACCCCTCAGTTGTTGTAAGAGTTGGGTGGAAGACATCATCTCTGAAAGAGGGTCCCGTAGGTGCACTTCGACAGTTTGGACACCACCCCAGAGGGAGTTTATCCCGAGAAGTGATTTCGACGAGTCAGTCATTCCGATTCCAGCGAATTCACCGAGTGGTCTCTGTGCCCTAGTGTACCTCCGGCTACTGTTATTATTCTTACAGCTAGATAGACAGGTGTGTGAATGCTTAGCAGTATAGCAACCGCGAGGCAGTGCTTAGTCAGTTCTTCCTTTTGCTTACATCCTGTCTCAATTGGTACTTTGTCATGCAATAAAACCTGGGGGCATCAGAGTACTGGGGGGACCTAATTCGCCCGGGAAAAGCGGCTGCTAAAGGACAAGACTTTGATCTGCAGGTACCAATTGACTGCGGGGTGTGGCAACAGAGTCAGGGTAGGCCCAGGTGCGTTTGTGGCTATATCATCCCCAGTCACAGTCACACCACCTTTTTAGCATTACTAGTACTGCCATTGTTACATTTTAGTTGATGTTTTTATATATGTGTGATAATAAAATTATCAAAAGGGTGAGAATTGTTAAGGAAATTAAGCAATTTATAGCATCTATTCTGTCTTTTTATATCATGTAATACTTAAAAGGCATTATTAGGTAACACTTGTTTGTGACAAGTAAAGTATGTTCGTGACAAGAACTTGCTTACTTTGCTAAGTCACCCTACAGTAATTCTTGAGTAGCAAAGCTAAAATATTAAAATGTATGGAAGAGTCAAGTTAGTAATTAGTAGTCCTAATTCTGTGGATTGAAGTGAGCAAGAGGGACTTTAGGGATTCAGAAGCTGATTCAAGTACAGTACCTTATTTTATGGTTATGTTGATTTTTAAATGTCAATAAGCCAATCTTGAAAGCGATTCACCATCAGTTTTGGGTGGGATGCATTCCACCAGACTTCACACTGACATTGCAGTGGTACTAATCGCATATGCACTAACATATGCGATTAGTACTGCAAAGGACAGCTCTTCCGTCAAGAGCTGTCCTTTACAATGTCCTTCCGTCACTGGACTTCCCGGTTTCAGCTCCGGGAGTCCATCTGCTCATGTGCAGAGTGACATGACAGCCGCGGGCAATGCTGAGAGGGATCCCTCACACACTGCATTGCGGAAAGAAGCCCATAGGCTTCTATAGGGTAATGCCAGCATAAGCTGTCATTACTCTCTGCAATGAAGCCACGGGATGCTGGGCTTAGTGCATATGTAAATGCAGTAAAAATAAAAACCCAGAAAACAGGGTTTTTACCGCATTTTTCTTTTAGTGCATCCCGTCCAAAAAATAAATGAAAAACAGGTGTTATGTGGTCTAATTAGTTTACCGCATGGGCATAGCTATAATAGTTAGCTATCATAGTTGCAGGAAATGCAGCTGCTATGGTGCCCAGAAAAAAAAAAAACAATGGAAGCAGTGCTAAAACAGATGGATTGTCTGTTAACAACACATGTTATTAGATTAAAATAAATTTGTATAAAATACAGCAGGTTAAAAATTCATTCATGAATAATACACTGTAAACATGAAGCTTCTCGTCACCATATATATATGCATACCACACATCTCACCTGTTCCAAATATTTCTCATAGGACAATGAAAATTTTGCAGGGGGGCAATAGTAGTTTCTTAGGACTGATGGCACAGTCCCAGGAACGGTATATCTCACTTCCAACGCTGGAGGAGTAACAGTCCCAAATTAATGGAATTCAAAAATGGAGAGTCCTCACCAGAATTGTGGTGGCTTAAAGAGAGTCTGATCCTTTAGGCAGAAATCAGTCCAACAATAACTGATTTGCGGGTCCAATGAGGGTTCAGATGCTGATCAGTCTTTTCATCGGATTGAGGAGACAAAGAAGCGCACACCTGATGCGTTTCACAGCCAGCACTGCAGTTCTGGCTGTGAAACGAATCTGCTGTGCACTTCTTTGTCACCTCAATCCACTGAAAAGACTGATCATCGCCTGAACCATCATTGGACTTTCGGTGATACAAGGTCATCTCCATGAGTGAAGTTTTTTTGGGGGGAGGTCACAACTGACAACCACAAAACCTGTCAGTGTTTAATTTAATACCAATAAATTAAATATTACATTTTATTATGGTTTAATATGAACTGTAGCATGTGGAGAGTGGAGTTAAAAATAAAGTTTTAGGTGAAAAAGTACATTGAGCTATGAGTGTGGTTAACATCATGATAACTGTAGTTAGTGATTGGAGAGGGGCATTGTGCAATTTTTCATTCAAGTCCTTGCGTGACCTAAAATTAGAGTGGACTTATGTTCAGAGTCCAATATTTGTTTGTGTTTATGAGCTCTTTCTTCCCTAAGGATATATTTAAATCCTAAGAATGTTAAACAAACCAATACTCTTGTTGAATGAGAGTTACGTAATTTTGACACAGAGCAGTGGTGAGTGGTGTCTTTATGGATTTGTTGGATAGAATCATAGCAAATTTGTTTTTTTACTCTTGGATAGGATCATAGCAAATTAGTTTTTTTAATGTTTCAAATGTGGTATTCAATGCAGAGAACATGCGGATCTGGAGAAATTTTCATTGAAAGAGGTATCACGAGGGTGGTTCAATAGGTAAGGTAACAAGACCTTGCATATGTGTAATGTTCTCTATATCATTCTAATTTCCCTCTAGGCCAAAGCAGGTAGACCACTGCCTCCCCTCACAGCCATTAGAATGTGCCTTATATCAGTCCTACTGTCCCAACATCAGTTGAAAGATGGCGGGGCTGGCAGAAACATTGTCACACATTGAGGTGTGTAGTGTGATCACATTTCTGCATCTAAATGGCACATTAGCAGCTGAAATTCATTGCCAACTCATTACGGTGTATGGTGATAACATTATGTCACAGAGACAGGTTTGGGTTTGGTTAATTGCATTTAATAACGAAGGAACAGACTTCCAAGATGAGCAGCAATCTGGCAGGCCAAGCACGTCCACCACAGATGACAATTTGTGCCGCATTGAAGGTCTGATTCAAGAGGACAGACGCATTTGAGTTAGTGATATTGCTGATGAACTGAACATCTCAGTGGGTGCTGTGGACAACTTCGTTCATGAGCAACTGGCTTCATGCGCTTGACCCTGATTTCTACTATGCCGGGATAGATACCTTGGTGTACCGTTGGAACAAATGCTTAGACAAGTATGGGGACTATGTTGAGAAATATTCTGTACCAAGGCCATACTATTATTTATACATATACTGTATGTATGAGTTAAATATATTTACGTAAGGAGAGGTCTTGTTATGTAATTTATTTATTGAACCACCCTAGTATTTAACACTAATAGTTAAAGCTTAATGTAAATCCTCCAATAGTTTGTTGATTCTGTAGTAATTGCTTTTCAATTGAAGCTGTTTTGTAGGAAAGTTTAGGAGCATGTACAAAGTGAGGCAGCCATTATGAATGTACTAACATACAGTATCTCATCATAATAATGAACAAAGTGGAATGTAATATAATATACAGTAATATAGGGAGTTGAAGTAAAGACAGTATAGGAGGTGTAATCTAAAGGTTAATTAATTAAATTAGCGACATTGTTATAATATTATTTTTAACTGTGGTGGGCAGACTGTATAGGGATATTATGGGTAAACTAAATGTTAACAAATAATTTTTTTGAGGAGCAAATTGAACTCAGTGTTTTTTGTGATATTTTAATGGATATAAGTTTATCTGAACATGAGAAGTGTCAACAGACTGAACCCTTGGGGTTTCTAGCTATACCCCAACATGGAAGATGGTACTATACAAATAAAAAGTTCTGATATTATATCCAACACTAGTCTTAATCAGTTGTTCAGGATTTAGATATTTTTGAATTCATTCTTTTCGTTGCTCTTTCTTACCAGTTCCCAGTGGTATCTGAAGAATTCTAAACAACTTGTGAACAGAGAGTATTCCTATAGGAGCAAGCTGTGAGTCTTGAAATGTTCAGGCTGTCACTATTTTAATCTCACAGTAATACTTATCCAAATAGCCATCTAAAATCAATTACACATTAGCTATCAAGACATATGACAGGAGACATGATGACATATAGCTTTTATGGATTGATTGATTGATTTATTGATTGATTGATTGATCGATCGATCAATGGAATAAAACAGAGTTAGTGATTTATCTGGCTGAGGTTTGATGATGATCTAACAATGACATGCCATTATATCATTGTCATTGATTACTCTTCCCAGTTTATCCTCTTATTTCATGTTTGAATGCCCCTAAATAAAAATGCATTGGCAACTTCATATAGAGTAGTGCAGTTTTTATGTAAGTGTGTTTTAAAAGCCTCCAAGCAATGATACTCTTATTTACTGTAATTAGAAAAGTTGTGTCCAAGGGCTCATGGGAAATGACATAAGTACTATCATTCGACATCTAGCTTACATATAACCAGCATCAGCTAACTAAATTAATTCTGCAATAATAGAATTAAGTTAGGGTTCCTATTACTTTCAGGAGTTTGCTGATGTCATAACAACCCCCCCCCCAATATTTTTGTGAGCATCATAAAATAAAATTTTAAGAAATTAGGCATTGTGAAATAAAAATAATCTAGTGGTAACAGCACCCATGGAACACCAGGACATGTGGGTCAAAACCAACAGTGTCTAGTTTTTCTGTAATCCATTATCTAGGGATATTTATCTAGTAAAGATAACATTCTTAAAAGTAAAGTACATAGTCTTATGGTGCCCATACACTCGTGTGACTGCATTCGATGCAATATCGGGCCCGATTTCCCTTGAAGCTCACCTTGAGATAAATTGCATCGATAGTGCTTTTTTTGTGCATTCGATGTGCATACAATCCTGTGATTTATCGCATGCCCCTTATGACCTGTAATCGGGTGGCATTGGATGATCGAATGCAAGCGCATGCTGACCAAAGCACGCCAAATTTATCTGCAAGATTTCTAAAAATTTAAATAGAGGGCTGGGCTATCTGGGGGATATATAAACAGTGACTAGAGAAGTTTGGTTTATATGTGCTGCTCATTCCACATTGCTAGCGACCGTGCACTGCTTTGTTTTGCTTGCATTATAAAGTGTTTCTAAACTGCTGTGTGTGTGTAGAGATGGATTCTGCTTGCTATCAGGCTCTCATGTGCTACTCTGTGCTAAAGATGAGGGGAGACAGGGAGAGGGCCCAGCAAAGGTGGAGAGAGAGATCTTGCTGGACGAAGGAGTGGCTGCTTAAGCGGCCTACTCGTTCCTACATGCCCCTCCTGGATGAGATCAGGGACAACAACCCGGATGACTACCGCAACTTCCTGCGCATGGATGATGACACCTTCCAGGAGTTGCTGAGTCTGGTACCCTCCTTATACAGAAGCGGAATACCAAATGGCGGGTTCCTATCCCTGCTGAGGAGAGGCTCATGGCTACCCTGTAGTTCCTTGCTACTGGACAATCATTTGAGGAGCTGAAGTTTGGTACCCGTATCTCTGCGCCTGCTTTGGGACACATCATACCTGAAACCTACAAGGCTATTATCAAGGTGCTTCAGCAGAAGAACTGCAAGGTAAGAAAATGACACAACACATTGCTTGTCGTGTAACAAAATGTTTTATTTTGCAAACTGAAGTTGGTCTAAAAAATATATGCTTTTTATTTCAAGACATAACTTTCTGATTAAATATGTGGCCAACATGGCTGAACTTTAGCAAACAGTATAAATTTTCATGATGCAGCAGATCTGCATCATTACAATTATGAAATGAAAAAAAGCCATATATAGCGACAAATGTGGTGCATTCTGATACTTCGGCATTGAGTGGCACCGTAGCCAGGTGCACAATGCACACATGCAATTTGGGGTAGGAAGATTGGTCCCCGATTCCATCAACCTTCACCAAGCTGCATGTGTGCATTGTGCCCCTGGCTGCAGTGCTACTCAATGCCGTAGTATCAGAATGCACCAGAGCTGTTGCTATATATAGCAAGGGCAGCATTACATTTGTGAAACATAAAAAAATGCCATATATATATATATATATATATATATATATATATATATAAAAATATAACTATTTTTATAAATATGCTGCCAACATGGCTGAACTTTTTCAAACACTATCTTTATAGTAGCATCTGGTGCAGTATGAGATATGGTGGTAGTGGCACATGATTTCAGACTCTACCGAGAGGAAGAGAGCCTGTGGGTTACTGAAAAAACAGAAGAGAGAGACTGCCTATAACTTCCTGGTGGAGTATTCAAAGCCCACCTTCTTTACAGACACTGTGGCCTAGGTCTTGAAAAATTGAGGTTCCCCAGCACCAACAACCTGCCCCTAGCAGCATGTGTGTATTGTGCGCCTGAAAGTGGTGCCACTCATAACCATGGTTTTCATGATGCAGCACATCTGCGTCATTACATTTCTGAAATGAAAATAAATTGCTGTATATAGCAGCAGATGTGGTGCATTCTGATACTACGGTGTTGAGTGGCACAGCAGCCAGGGGCACAATGCACACATGCAGCTTGGGGTAGGAAGATGGGTCCCTGGATCCATAAATCTGCACCAAGTTGTATGTGTGCATTGTACCCCTGGCTGTGGTGCCACTCAACGCCGTAGTATCACAATGCACCATATCTGCTGCAATATTTGTGCATGAATACATTTGTGAGCACAAAAAAATATTGTATATGTATTTGTAAAATTGTATATATACGTGAAGTGGCTGCTCAGCTTAACAAACTATTGCAATGTTTTGGAACTAACATTCCCTGAATTCAGATGAATTACAGTTTGAAGTGTTAATATTAGGTGAGTGCTGAATTTGTATGATCTTTTTATTTAAATGGTGTGGTCACAAATACCACTGGCACCGCGTATGTATGAGTGCTGTGGGTTCTAGCCTATTGTTTATATAAAATATATGTGGTCGCACTTTTTCTTGCACCCCTATTGTCTATATGTAAATTAAATGTTAAGAAATTCCCCAGGTGTTTATTAACTGATATGCTTGGGTGTGGTTCCTGCCTCTTTAAAAGAGTGAGACGGGGCCAAAACCCTTGATGGTAGAAGCATACTGTGTATTTAAAATCCAAAAGATGCCTGAGACAATGCTCAGATTTTTGAAAGTCAGTGTAGGGACTGACCAAATGGGAATGGCCGTGAAGTGGCTCGTCAGCTTAAAAACTATTGCAATATTTTGGAACTAACATTCCCTGAATTCAGATGAATTACAGGGGGAGATGTATGAAAGTGCGCTATGTGCCTTTGTGCACATATCGCATGCTAAGTACTGCTGTCTCCGCTTCTCACTGATGTAAGAAACGGCTATCAGTGTAGTTTTAATGAATGCACACAGCACTCAGGACTGTAACGTATCCCGCGCTGTGTGCATAGGAAGACGTACCATACCTAATGTATGAATGGGGACACTGCACTTTTCGCCACGTTGTGTCTCTCTGCATTCTTCGTCTTCTCCGACCTGGCGTTGTAGGCATTTCCTTGTTCTTTCTGCCTATCCTGTTTTTTAAAAGAGTTTGAATAAACTTTATTGATTGTCCCCGTCAGGTGCACATGTGCAAACGACCCGGCGGGGGACAGCGCATGCATGCACCCACAACGAAGTGACCCAACGGACCAGGAAGACATCGCCGCAGGGCTGTCATAGCGTATCGCTATGACAGCTGCCCAGCGTGACATACATTCAGGTGATCTGCGCAGGCAGATCACCGCGAAAAACAAGTGAAGTGACACAGCGCTCATAAGGGACGGTAAGGAGATGTTAATACATCTGCCTCACAGTTTTAAGTGTTAATATTAGGTGAGTGCTGAATTTGTATAATTACCACTGTACAAATACCACTGGCACCGCGGATGTATGAGTGCTGTGGGTTCTGGCTTATTGTTTATACAAAAATTTTGTGGTCACACTGTTTCTTGCACCTCTATTGTCCATATGTAAATAAAATGTTAAGAAATTCCCCATGTGTTTATTAACTGATATGCTTGGGTGTGGTTCCTGTCTCTTTAAAAGAGTGAGACAGGGCCTAACCCCATGATAGAAGCATAGGGGTCTATTTACTAAAGTCCCGATTTTTTCCAAGTTGTTTTTTTTTTCAAAGTGTTAACAACGGGAATTTACTAAGCACAAATCTCGGCAGTTTTGGGGCTATTCGTAATGTTTTTCACAACAGAGGTCAGAAATACGAATGAATAGACCATCGGTCAAATGCGGCTGTTTGTTCATACAGCATGGTAATTTACTAAGAATTGGTATTCTCAATCATTGCCGACAATAGCCAAACATTGCCGGTAAAGCATAGACTTCATATAAAAAGCAGCAAAAAAATAGACCTGCTTTTTCCTGGCGTGTTTGGATAGTCATGCACTGACCAGTAATATCCATGCATGCTCATCTATGGGAAAGGGTCTGTTTTCCTTAAAAATGTTGAAAAAAATTGCATGGGGTCCCCCATCCTATGCATAACCAGCCTCGGGCTCTTTGAGCTAGTCCTTGTTGTCAAAATACAGGGGGAAAAATGCGTAGGGTACCCCATATTTTTAAAACCAGAACCGGGCTCCACTAGCAAGGGACATTTTTATATAGGTCCCTTTTGGCCTTGGCATTATCCCCCAACTATTCACTCCTGGCCAGATGTCCCGGGATGAGTGGGGACCTCTTAAATCAGGGGATCCCACCACATCAAGCACCCAAGGACCAGGGGTGAAGCTCAAGGCTGTCCCCCCCATCCCTGGGTGGTGGATGGGGGGCTGCTAGCCTTTGTGTAAAAAAAAATATTGTTTTTTATGTGGTAGAACTACAAGTCCCAGCAAGCCTCCCCCGCAAGCTGGTACTTTGAGAATCACAAGTACCAGCAGGCAGGCAAATAATGGGCCCGCTGGTACCTGTAGTTCTACAACAACAAAAATACCCCCAAAAAAACATAAGACACACACTGTGAAAGTAAAATTTTATTCATACACACTTACACACTCACATACTTACTAGTGATGAGCGGGTTCGGTTTCTCGGAAACCGAACCCCCCCGAACTTCAGCCTTTTTACACGGGTCCGAGGCAGGTTCGAACCTTCCCGCCTTGCTCGGCTAACCCGAGCGCGCCCAAACGTCATCATCCCGCTGTCGGATTCTCGCGAGGCTCGGATTCTATCGCGAGACTCGGATTCTATATAAGGAGCCGCGCGTCGCCGCCATTTTCACACGTGCATTGAGATTGATAGGGAGAGGACGTGGCTGGCGTCCTCTCCGTTTATAGAGAAGAGAGTAGAGAGTTAGAGACACTATTTGGTATTTACTACTTTTGGGGAGCATATTAGGACTGGAGTACTACTACTTGCTGATAGTGTGACCATTGACCACCAGTTTAATTAATCCGTTCTCTGCCTGAAAAAAAACGATACACAGTGTGACACAGTCACATACCATATCTGTGCTCAGCCTCAGTGTGCTGCATCATCATATGTAATACTGTATATCAGACTGTGCTGAGTGCTCACTGCTCACACAGCTTAATTGTGGGGGAGACTGGGGAGCAGTTAGAGCAGGAGTACATAAATAAATAATATATTTTAAGTACAGTGCACACTTTTGCTGCCAGAGTGCCACACTGCCAGTGTGACTGACCAGTGACCACACTGACCACCAGTATATTGTGATTGTCTGCTTAGGACCGAGTACTACTTGCTGATAGTGTGACCAGTGACCAGTGACCACCACCAGTTTAATTAATCCGTTCTCTGCCTGAAAAAAAAACGATACACAGTGTGACACAGTCACATACCATATCTGTGCTCAGCCCAGTGTGCTGCATCATATGTAATACTGTATATCATTATCTGACTGTGCTGAGTGCTCACTGCTCACACAGCTTAATTGTGGGGGAGACTGGGGAGCAGTTATAGCAGGAGTACATATTTTAAGTACAGTGCACACTTTTGCTGCCAGAGTGCCACTGCCAGTGTGACTGACCACTGACCACCAGTATATTGTGATTGTCTGCTGACCACCAGTATATTGTGATTGTCTGCCTGAAAAAGTTAAACACTCGTCGTGTGGTGTTTTTATAAACGCATTCTGCAGACAGTGTCCAGCAGGTCTGTCATTACATAATATATATACCTGTCCGGCTGCAGTACTAGTGTGATATATATATATATATATATATATATATTTTAATTTTATCTCATTATCATCCAGTCTATATTAGCAGCAGACACAGTACGGTAGTCCACGGCTGTAGCTACCTCTGTGTCGGCAGTCGCTGGTCCATCCATAATTGTATACCACCTACCCGTGGTTTTTTTTTCTATCTTCTTGATACTAGTAGCTTACTTTAGGAGTCTGCAGTGCTGACAGACAGTGTCCAGCAGGTCCGTCATTACATAATATATATATACCTGTCCGGCTGCAGTACTAGTGTGATATATATATATATATTTTAATTTTATCTCATTATCATCCAGTCTATATTAGCAGCAGACACAGTACGGTAGTCCACGGCTGTAGCTACCTCTGTGTCGGCAGTCGCTGGTCCATCCATAATTGTATACCACCTACCCGTGGTTTTTTTTTCTATCTTCTTGATACTAGTAGCTTACTTTAGGAGTCTGCAGTGCTGACAGACAGTGTCCAGCAGGTCCGTCATTACATAATATATATATACCTGTCCGGCTGCAGTACTAGTGTGATATATATATATATTTTATTTTTATCTCATTATCATCCAGTCTATATTAGCAGCAGACACAGTACGGTAGTCCACGGCTGTAGCTACCTCTGTGTCGGCAGTCGCTCGTCCATCCATAATTGTATACCACCTACCCGTGGTTTTTTTTTCTATCTTCTTGATACTAGTAGCTTACTTTAGGAGTCTGCAGTGCTGACAGACAGTGTCCAGCAGGTCCGTAATTACATAATATATATATACCTGTCCGGCTGCAGTACTAGTGTGATATATATATATATATATATATTTTATTTTTATCTCATTATCATCCAGTCTATATTAGCAGCATACACAGTACGGTAGTCCACGGCTGTAGCTACCTCTATGTCGGCAGTCGCTCGTCCATCCATAAGTATACTAGTATCCATCCATCTCCATTGTTTACCTGAGGTGCCTTTTAGTTGTGCCTATTAAAATATGGAGAACAAAAATGTTGAGGTTCCAAAAATAGGGAAAGATCAAGATCGACTTCCACCTCGTGCTGAAGCTGCTGCCACTAGTCATGGCCGAGACGATGAAATGCCAGCAACGTCGTCTGCCAAGGCCGATGCCCAATGTCATAGTACAGAGCATGTCAAATCCAAAACACCAAATATCAGTAAAAAAAGGACTCAAAAATCTAAAATAAAATTGTCGGAGGAGAAGCGTAAACTTGCCAATATG